>NC_057927.1:30000000-30336377 GCF_017639315.1 Drosophila ananassae
ATGTGTGCAAAGTTTTAACTCGATAGCTCTAAAACTGAGAGACTAGTTTGCGTAGAAACAGACAGACGGTCAGACGGTCAGACGGACAGACGGACATGCTTATATCGACTCAGGAGGTGATCCTGATCAAGATACTTTATAGGGTCGGAGATGTCTCCTTCACTGCATTGCACACTTTTGACCAAAATTATAATACCCTCTGCAAGGGTATAAAAAGTAGAAAAAAAGCAGAAAAAAAGAAAAAAGGTAGGAAAAATCAAACTACATGAAAAAAAGAAAAAAATTAAATGGAAACAGTAAACAACAAAAAAAAATAATTAATAAATAAAGAAAGAAAAACAAGAATGAATAGCTAACTTCGGGCGGAGCCGAAGTTGATATACCCTTGCAGTTAGGTAGCAGCTTATATAGATATATCGGATCGTATATTGGCCGATCCCTATGAGAAATTCACCATCAAATCAATTTTCTAATAAAAATGTTGGAAACAGTCTCAAGCATCATTAAAAATAGCAAATACCATTTCCGGTCGTTCAGTAACACGGCCTAAATACTGCCTAAAATAAAAGAAGAATGTGTGCAAAGTTTCAAGTCGATAGCTTTAAAACTGAGAAACTAGTTTGCTTAAAAACTTTATATTCTTTATAACAGGGAGACAACCTTCACTTTTGACCAAAATTATAATACTTTCTGCAACGGTATAAAAATGATAAACATATAATATATATTAAAGGGGCAAAAAACACAAAATAAAGAGAAAATATTAAGAAAAATGGTAATAAAAAATGGTAAAAAAATTATAATGAAAATAAAAGTTAAATGGGAACGACACTGTCGTTTCCCGAAGAAGGGGGCAGGTGGATAAGGTCATCCACATCAAGAAAAGAATCATTTTTAGCAAAAAGAAACTGAGATGAGGGTTCCGGAGAGACCGCAAAATATTGTAAGCCCACCATCTCTGTCGTTTCCCGAAGAATTGTGAGGAGATTAAGTCTCCCCACACGCCAAATCCAGGTGGCAGGGAGGGGCTGGCACAAGAGGATGGCGGAAAACTAAAATCGATGTCCGTTCTGCAAAGGAGTGGTGAAGGGGGCATGGCGTCCGTGCCTAGAAGGGACAGGAGAAAGTGGTGACACCGTGGAAATTAGAGGTCCTCGGGGGCTCGACATGATGCGGAATCAATAAATTCGGTGGAACCTCCCCACAAACTATGTGAGCTCATGGCGGTTTTTATTGCGAGCAAACACAACAAAATCAGTTCGTTACAGCCTAATTATCTCTACAAAACACAAATCATCCAAATCGGACGGCATGATTAAAAGAAGACGGCACCTGGACTATTGCCTTCCATCTTGGGAGCCCATGGCACGATTCTTAGAGCAAAGGTGCCAGACTCTCGAAAGCGTAGACTTTTCTTTGGCGGCGTATTCACCAGCTAACCAAGTGGGACGAGGTAGATCGTCCAATAACCGATCTTCGTACATGGTTATTAACGCCAGTTCTGCTCTATGCGCCCTGTGTGGTGCTTCTTGCCCAAGGTTCAGTGCTTTGCCAATTGAGGAACGGTACGATGAAGTGCAGCGTCTGACTCGCTGTTTTGTTTGCCTAGAGGATGGCCATTTTGCTCGCGGATGTTCAGCTTCCCGCTGCTCGGCGTGCAATCCCCGTTATCATATTCTGTTGCACCCTCACAGGCAGATTTCACCCGCACAAGTTTGACGTCCCATCGGTGCAGTTACTGTTGTGACCCAGGATCGCAACACTGAGCTAGTGCTCCTGTCAACAGCCAATGTACTCGTTCGTGGTCGATCTGGAGCCTTCCTGCCTTGCCAAGTTTTATTGGATTCCGGTTCACAGGTGCACCTTATCTCGTCGCGGCTGGCGAGTGAACTTCAGCTTTGCCGCTTCAAATTTTCTACAACGGTAGCCGTTTCGGATGGAGTATCTGTTAATATGTGTATGAGGAAGCGACCTGCAGATTGGAGCCAGCTTATTTTTTGACCTGTTGCCGGCTGGCCAAATCCAGTTAAGTCACGGGCTCCCCGTTGCTCAGAATACTCGATTTGGCTGGGTGTTTTCTGTGCTAGGGAGGACAACCCACAGAATAACCACTCCAATGATGTGACTGCTGCCCCTTCCAACGTTGTTATTAAAGGCCTACCCTTCAATGGGGGAGGATGTTGGGACAAGCAACCACCGAAAAATGCATGTAAAATAATCATAACATGCTTAGCTGCAGCTGTTGTTATCAGCATGTATTTCTTTCTGTTTTGTCTCCCAGTTTCGCATGCGCTTTATTGTTATGTAGCGCATGTGCTTTGGGGAGCTTTGGTAGAGCTTCTGCCCAAGCTCTTGGTTATGCATTGTTGTAATTTGGTATTTATTGGAGCAGCATAGATTAGTGTAAAATTGAACTAAATAAAAATATTGAAAATCTGATGAAAAAGGCGTCTATTTTTTCGGCTGCTATAAAAAACTATTAATAGCACAACAATTCGCTTTTGGTACTGCTGTGGGTTGGTTCTTCTTCTCTGACTCCTGTTTATACTGTTAAGCAGCTCCAAAATCGCGGGCGATGAAAGCCTGAATACAGGCTAAGGACTCATTTTTCGGGACCAACCAATCCTGGAAATAGATTTACTTAACTAAGGAAAATCCTTCCAATAAAACTTGATTTGAGGATAACAATCGAATTGACCACCTCCAGATTCGCCAGAGAAAAGAACAAGTGTTCCTTCAAATGCCAGCCATCACCTTCAGCCCTTCGTCTTTCCCTATTTCGACGCTTCATGACACTTTCAAATTTTATTCCGCTGTTAAGTGCCTGAAAGCGACTGTAAGCTATCATATAATAATTTAACAGATCAAGCTACAAGTTCAACCAACAGAGCGGCCAAAAAGCAACTTTGAAGCTATGATATGCAGCCTACAATAAAGCCTGACGGAATTTATGTCGTTTATGCGCACAACTATGCAAGATTTAATGCGAAACCAAAATCTATTGATTCAAATGCTGGTTTCACAACAATCCAAATAATGGCTTCCCTACGGATATCTTTTGAAAAATAACATAATATAATGAAGTTATTTTTATAAAAAAAATTTCTAATTAATACATTCCTTTTTTTTTTATTTTATTAGAATTAAAGAAAATGAAATTATTAATAAAAAAAATATGTTTATTTATTTATTTATATATGTGTGTCTTTGTATGGCCATACTAAGTACAATTTATGAAATAAAGATTTTTAATCTATCCTTATGAACTGTTTGTTTCCTATGTTTATTAATTGTTATTATAATGTTGTCTCTATCTCCTATTTCCGTTACTATATACGGACCTGTATATTTAGGATCTAACTTATGACCTGTCTCGTTTTTTAATATAACTTGGTCACCTACTGATATATCTATATCCCTTACTTTATGATCATATAGTATTTTATTTCTATTTTCTTCTAACATAACTATAGCTCTTTTATAGGCTACTTCTAATCTATACTTACTCTCCTTAGCATAGTCATCTATATTATATAGTGCTTCTATACTATCTATGCTATTAAAATGTTTCGGTAAATTACTTGTTTTACCAAATACTTGCTCATATGGACAATAAGTGTGTGCCATAGAGGGGGTCGTGTTGAAACAAAAGACAAAATATTGAAGCCATACGTCCCAATCAGTTTTATCAACCGATATGTAAGATCGTATGTACTCATTGAAAGTTATATGACTTCTTTTTATTGTTCCAACTGTCTGGTGGTGGTGTGCTGTGGATGTAATATTTTTAATCTTTAAATATTTGCATAAATCGTATATAATTGAATTCTTATATTCTGTTCCCATGTCCGTAATGAACGTCTTCATTGGACCGTACTTCAGGATAAAAGATTCAAATATTGCTTTAGCGACAGTATTAGCATTTTTATTTGGAACAGGTATAGCAACTAAATACTTAGTTAAATTAAATTAATTTATTAAAGTGACTGCATACTCATTGCCATTTTCTGATTTTGGCAATGGACCAATGGTGTCCACTATCACTCTGTCGAAAGCGTTTATTGGTGTGTCTGTAATTGTTAAAGGAGTCTTTATGTGTTTAGTTATTTTGGCTTTCTGGCATTTTTGACATTTTCTTACGTACTCAGTTATATCTTTAGACATGCCTTTCCAGTAATAGTGTCTTTTTACTTTGGCCAAAGTTTTTGATATGCCAGTATGACCTCCTTGAATTGGATCATCATGAAATGTAGACAAAATTGCTTCTTTTTCTTTTTAATTTGTTATTTGGGTCACCGGGTTGAGTAGCGCTACTCTTAATGTTTTCAAGATTTTATTGCCCATTAATTTAAAATTATCTATTGAAGTATGTTCAAAGATATTTTCCCACGGTGCCACTTTGAGTTGGCTGATTTTATGTATATCGGCTTGCATTTCAAGCCTTTGGAAAAATTGATCTAAGTCAATAACTCCATTAGTATATAAATCGCTAACATCATATTTTGCAGTAATTTTTCTTCCTTGTTTAAATAAACATTACGAATTTTTTATCTGCAAGGTCACTACTTTACGTACTTCATCATTGTTTATGACGTCGTATACGTTGGGCTTAGAAGCTTTATTTAAAGATTGCATAGGCAATTCTTGTTTTTGATTTTCCGCGCGGAATTTTTGTCTACTTTGATATCTGGTAGTGACTTTCAACATATTTCTAGTTACATTTTGTAGATCTTTGATGGTTATCCTTGATAAAGCATCAGCTACATAATTATCTTTTCCCTTTAAATATTCGACTGTAAAATCGTATTCTTCTAGTTCGAGCCTCATACGTGTCAGTTTAGAACTGAGATTGATCATTGAGATGAGGTATATTAAAGGTCTGTGGTCTGTTTTTATTTAGAAATGTTTTCCATATATATAAGGTCTGAAATGTGATATCGCCCAATGAATTGCAGCTAATTCCTGCTCAGTAGTACATTTGTTACTTTCACCTTTTGTAAATGCTCTTGATGCGTATGCAATGGGAAGTTGGAGACCATTATGATTTTGAGTTAAAACCGCTCCACATGCTTGCTTACTTGCATCTGTTATTATACAGAATTCTTTAGTGAAATCTGGATATTGAATTTCTTGATTTCTTGACTTATGCCTTTTATGTCTATGATGTGATCATCTTGGATGTTTTGGAAGTTATCCGAAGTTTCTTTTAAAATGGAAATGTCTGCACCTGTATCTATTAAAAAGATAAGCTCTTTTCCAGTAGCTACATTGAAAAATGGTTTCTATGGTTTCCTCTATATTGACCTCGTCCTCCCCTGTTATTTTGGTTGTTGTAGTTATTGTTGTTATTTTGGTAATTGTTGTTGTAGTTATTGTAATTACCACGAGAATTACCTCTATAATTTCCACGTCCGCGATTTGAGCCGCGCTGTGGATAATTCTTGAAATATAGGACAGTATTTGACTGTCCAGTTGCTTCGGTGCAACTATTGACAAATTTGAAAACAGCATCGTTCATAGTACTAAAGGTGCCAGCTTGCATGATAAGTTTCACCTTATCGATTGTGCAATTTTTAGTCATTGCTTTGACTGCATGCTGCGTGGAATAACTTCTGGCTAGCTCGAAAGGTAAACCATCCGTTATATATGCACCTTCTAAGGCTTTCGTCATCTGCTCAATTTCTTGTGTATATTGGTTAGCAGTTTTATTGCGCTGCTGTAGGTTCATCAGCTTCGCTGATAATACTTCTACAGTTTCGCCCTTGACGTTGCCTCTTAGTTTAGAAATCACTTTAGTAATTGTTGTCTCATTACCGATTAGATTTCTGGCGACACCTTTTAGCTTTGTTTTTATTATGGAGACAGCTAATTCTTCGTGCTCGCCTTTTATCGATTCTATTATTTGTAAAGCATCAATGAAACTTGTTAAATTTTCAGCCTTATCATCAAAAACTGGTATAAGCTTGGATGCTGTATTAATAAAATCAATATTTGATTGTGCCATTGTTACAGAGTTAATTATTTTGTTTTCTATTACACTGGAGGTATCTGAATCTGTTGAATTGTCCAGATCAGTGTATACCGCTGGAATAGTAAGATTATTCAAATCTTCATCCTCTATGTTGAGGTTTACTTTGGGAATCTCTTCTGACTCTGATTCATTCGCTTCTGTTGATTCTGAGTCAGGTGCAGTGTCAACTGCTATTGGGGTGTTTAGAACGGTTGGTACCGATATTTCTAAACTGTACTTTTGTTTAACAAATATTAAATTAGATCGTAGTCGAATCAAAAGTTTCGATACCTGTGACCAATGATCTTGATTTAACCTTTCCCTGTGTTTATGTATTAGCATTCGTGCTTCATTAAAGCATTCTACTAATATTTCAACATGCTTCCTAACCGTGTTCGTTTGGATAGGTCTATTCTGGGTTAGTGACTTATATGATGCCATGCCTTTAGTTTGGCCGTACTTTGTGAGAGGAATATATTGACATATTTTATATTTATTATTTTATTTTATTTTTTTTTTATTTCATTTTCTTAAATTTTTAGGTGTTAACATATATGTGTAATCTGTTGTTTGTGCTACATATATTTTTTTTTATTTTTATTTATTTTGCTGCTTATATTTTATCCAGATCATTTCCCCGGCTCATATACCTTTTTTTCAGACAATTATTATGCAGCTTGTAAATCTTACAAAAAACAGCGGCGCACATAATAACGACAATGATTACTAAAAGTACATGTACCCAATATAGATCAACGTTGGTAGATTCTACCTTGTTGATGACATTGGCAGTGGAATCCACTGTTTTTATGTCCAACGTCATTTTGGTGGGTTTTGCATATACTTTTATTTGTGTTTCATTAAAATTATAAAGATCTTCTGTTGAAAATTTACTTATCGCATTACTGCGCATTTAAGTTAACAAGCTTCCTACCTAGTTTTTTGCGTAGCTTTACAGGCTACACCTCTAATCGAGCAGAAAAGGTTCCGTTCAATTTTACAAAATATTATATTATGGATATAAAAAAAATATGCATCGCAGTGCAATCAAAAAAAATATGCAGCGCAGTGCATGGAAAAAAAAAATTTTTTGCTCCCAGGCTTGGTTTACTTCTTCCTTCCTTCCACGTCAGCTGGTCGTCGCCGGTTTGGCTACGCTGACGCTCCCTCGAGGGCGCAGGTGGCGGTCGTGCCTCCCACGCTTGCTATTTGCTGCTACTGTTTTGGGTTGGTCTTCGCATTATTCTTCGGCTTTACGCATGTGCAATTGCATGCTGCAGAGTTGAGAGGTCCGGGGCAGTCGGTCGGGCAGACCTGTGGTCGTTTTGGCAGAGGCTTGGAAATATTTTGTGTCGATATTAGTTTTTGGCTTATAACTTTAATTTGATTTTCCGAGTGAGTTGTGCTCTGTGGTACTCTGTTTTGGAGGGTTTCTCTTAAAAATTCAAGCTCGTTGTATAGCTGTTGCGCCGTCGTCCATGCGGGCGGTGTTGATTGAGCAAATAGTAGCCACTTTATGCGGGCTATTCTTTTGTTAATTTTTTTCAGACGCTCACTCAGACGTTTTTCTCGTATACTGTATTTTTCCTTTAAATCCATTTGCATTTTCATCCTTTGGTTCCTTTTAGCCTCGGTTCCGAATATCTTCCTAAGTCCTCCAGGACTCATGTCACGGTCGCCATGAAATACGTTTGGTTTTATTTTATTGGAGTTTATTTTATTGGAGTTTATTTTATTGGAGTTTATTTTATTGGAGTTTATTTTATTGGAGTTTGGTTTATTGGAGCAGCAATGGTGCCGCTCCAACGATCGAAATGTCTCTGGTTTTTACAATATTCTTTAAGTCTAACTAAGGCTAAGTCTCATAGCTGCGCTGCTTGCAGGCAGCGGCAGAGAGACGCTCTCAAGTGCGCTCTCAAGTGTAGGCGCGAGGGGTATGCATATGCTGTCCGTTCGTTGCAATTATGCCGACGCTAGCATTTACATTGTGTGGGCTAAGCCATAACGATCGGATAGTATTTCGGCCACTTAGGAGTTATGACCGGGATTTTGAAATATGTAAGCACTGCAACAAAGTGCTACAGTGTGTACCCTTTAAGTATTTTCGGTACAGTGGGTATTCAATATATGTGCATACTACATTTTTCAAAAGATAACGGCGTTTCGCAACATAAACTTGAGTTAGCTCAATTCCTACTCGACAATCATATCGATGTAATGCTGCTTTCGGAAACACACCTTACAAACAAATACAATTTTCAACTATGAGGATATTCATTCTACGGAACAAATCATCCAGATGGTAAAGCACATGGTGGGACTGGAATTCTAATCAGAAGCCGCATAAAGCACCGTTATCAAAACAAATTTGCTAAATACTACCTACAGGCCACATCTATAAATATACAACTAAATACTGGCAACCAACTTCACTAGCCGCCGTATACTGCCCCCCTCGCTTCAATATAGCTGAAGATAAGTTTATGCAGATTTTCAACACACTTGGAGACCACTTCATAGCAGCAGGAGACTACAATGCCAAGCACACACACTGGGGATCCCGTCTCGTGACTCCAAAAGGGAAGCAGCTCTATAATGCAATTATCAAAGCCAAGAACAAGCTCGACTATGTTTCTTCTGGCACACCAACATACTGGCTGGCAGACCCAAGGAAACTACCAGATTTAATAGACTTTGCGATTACCAAAAACATCCCTAAAAATCTGATAAGCGCCAATTGCCTATCGGATCTTTCATCTGATCACTCGCCTGTCCTGTTTATTCTACTGCGACATCCAGGAACATTGGAACAACCATTAAAATTTACCTCACAGAAAACCGAGCCAGACAGAGCCAGCACGTTTGCCAATCACCTTAAAAATATCTTCCAACCAAATCCGGCCACTAGTGCCTTTACTTAGCCGACTTTACCATATGAGCCTCAGCTTCAATATGAACCAATCGAGTTTCGCCCAAACGAAATCGCCAATATAATCTCAAACCAACTAAATCCGAAAAAATCACCAGGCTGCGACCTCATAACTCCCAAAATGATCATTGAGCTTTCATATTGCGCCGTCTGCACTATCACCCAGCTCTTCAATGCCATCGCAAAACTTGGCCACTTTCCAGCGAGATGGAAAAAGTCAATTATAATAATGATAGCAAAGCCGGGAAAAGACCACACAATTCCCACGTCGTATAGACCTATAAGCCTACTTTCATGCTTATCTAAACTCTTTGAGAAATGCATTCTGACTCGAATAAACACATACCTAAGGATCCAGGAAGGAATCCCGTCACATCAGTTTGGGTTTCGTGAAAAGCACGGAACAATTGAGCAGGTCAACCGGATAACAGCAGAAATTCGGAATGCATTCGAAAAACGCGAGTACTGTACCGCAATATTTCTAGATGTCTCTCAAGCATTTGATAGAGTCTGGCTAGAAGGTCTAATGTACAAGATCAAGACAATGCTCCCTTGTAATACCCATAAGCTTTTAGAGTCTTACCTTTACGACAGAAAATTTGCTGTGAGGTGCAAAACTGATATATCTGACGAATTCACTGTTGGAGCTGGGGTTCCTCAAGGAAGTGTACTCGGACCAACATTATATGTTCTCTACACAGCAGACATCCCGACAAGCACACGACTAACAACATCTACGTTTGCTGATGATACAGCTATTCTTAGCCGCTCAAAATGCCCGATGCAAGCAACTGCGCAGCTAGCTCTTCATCTGGTGGATGTTGAAAAATGGCTATCAGACTGGCGAATTAAAGTAAACGAACAAAAATGCAAGCACGTTACGTTCACCTTGAATAAGCAAAAGTGCCTGCCCCTTACGCTAAACAACACCCTACTCCCGCAAGCAAACGAGGTAACATATCTAGGAGTACACCTCGATAGAAGACTCACATGGCGTCGGCACATAGAAGCTAAAAGAACCCACCTAAAGCTAAAAGCCAGCAGCCTTCATTGGCTTATCAACGCTCGGTCTCCCCTTTGCCTTGAATATAAAGTCCTGCTGTATAACTCGGTACTTAAACCCATATGGACGTACGGCTCCCAGTTATGGGGGAATGCCAGCAATAGCAATATTGACATAGTCCAGCGAGCTCAGTCGAAGATCTTGAGAACAATCACGGAGGCACCGTGGTACGTTCGCAACGAAAACATACATCGCGACTTAAACATTCTTCCAATCAAAGATGTGATCGCAGAACAGAAGGAAAAGTACTTTAGCAAGCTATTGTCGCACCCTAACCACCTGGCGAGAGGTCTAACAAGGTTGAGCAACCAATCACGACTTCGTCGCAATGACCTACCCACCCAGCGACCGTCTTGAGGAACGTGCAACCAGAATGCAGTCTTAGTCTACTGTTAGTTAAATGTTAATGTTAAGATTTGAAAACTTATTGTTAGTCTCAAAATTAAGAGAAGATCCAATAAATAAAAGCAAAGTTTAATAAAAAAAAAAAAAAAAGCTACAAGTTATTCACTAAACTACAACCGCAAACTTTATCTCGTAAAAGTTAGCCCAGTTATCGCTGGAGAACGCGGGAATGTGGAGCGTTCTCTCGCAGGTCGGAGCACGATTCTTTCTGGTACGTTCCAAGGGAGAGAAAAAATTATTATAGTAAATATAGATTAAAACAAGAAAGGAAAGCTAACTTCGGGCGGAGCCGAAGTTGATATACCCTTGCAGTTGAGTCGCAGTCCGCTAGGTGGCGCCACGCATCTTATATTATTCGATATATAGCGGATCGTATATAGTTGGCCGATCCTTATGAAATTTGGCATATCGAATTATTTTGCCCAAAGAGGAACCCCCATTGAAACTCCTATCCTTCTAACTTGAAAAACAACGAAGTTATGGCATTTCCGATCAATAAGTTCTATGGCAGCTATAGGATATAGTCGGACGATCCTTATGAAATTTGACAAATCAGATTGTTTTTCCCAAAATAGAATCTGTACCAAATCCCATCTTTCTAACTTAAAAAACACCAAAGTTATGCCCATTTCGATCGTTCTATGACAGCTATAGGATATAGTCGGCCGATCCTTATGAAAATTTGTACATAAGATATTGGTCAAATATAACATGTGTGGAAAGTCCCAACCCTCTAACTTAAAAAACACCAAAGTTATGGCATTTCCGATCAATCAGTTATATGGCAGCTATAGGATATATGTAGTCGACCGATCCCGGCCGTTCCGACTTATATACTGCCTGCAAAGGAAAGAAGGATGTGTGCAAAGTTTCAACTCGATAGCTCTAAAACTGAGAGACTAGTTTGCGTAGAAACAGACAGACGGACAGACGGACATGCTTATATCGACTCAGGAGGTGATCCTGATCAAGAATATATATACTTTATAGGGTCGGAGATGTCTCCTTCACTGCGTTGCACACTTTTGACCAAAATTATAATACCCTCTGCAAGGGTATTGTTGAGCCAAGCAGACAAGGGCGAAGCTGCTAAATAAGTCACATATGTATGTTATAAATCTGAGTAGCAGCGGCGGGTTATCGGCAGTTCTAGTTTTTGTTTACATCTCCCCGTTCGCATGCGCTTTGCTGGTATTTGTAGCGCATGCGCTTTGGGGAGCTTTTTTGGAGAGCTGCTGCACACCAGCAAATCGTGCATTTGTGTGCGTTCGTATTGCTAAGTTCGTATTGCTAAGCTTGGGTACTTGTATTATTGTATTGATTGGAACAGCTGCAAGTTGGGTTAGAGTTGAACCCTCGAGAAATAAAAATATTGAAATTGCCTTGAAAATTGAACTGTGGAATTTAATTCGTTTGGCCGCTATTAAAAACCATTAATAGCTCAACATTTTGGTGACCCCGACGTGATTATCATCCGTTCAATTAACGCGATCAGCATTAAAAGTGCCACTAAAACACCGTTGTTGGTTTTGTTGTCGCATTTTAATTTAATTGGCATCTTAATTGGAATAATTCAATGGAATCTGGAGCTGAAGCCACTGCATCTGCTGCGTCAAGCCGTGAAAGGATGCTGCGGAGACGCGCAGAGGTAACATGCCAGGAAATGGAGGTACTGCATCGGAAGGTCAAGGCTGCGATGCAAACTGAAGATTCAACCATTCTGACCCTCGAGTCTATGGAGAAGCGTCTGCGCGACCGTTTCACCACGCTGCAGGAGGAATTGGAGGAGCTAAATTACAGCGAGATCGGGAGCGATTTATATTGGCGATTCTCTCAGCTGGCTACAGACGTGCACGTTGACATCCAGGTGGAGGTGGCCAAGCGTTCTATGCGGGTTGCTGCTCACTCTACGCTGTTAGATGCTACCAATGGTGCTGGGATTTCAAACGCTCCATATAGGCCTGCTCCCTCATTGCCCCCGTTGCCAATGCCAACATTTAGCGGCGGCTATGCTGAGTGGCCGGATTTCTGCGCCCTATTTAGGACAACAATTGACAGCCACCCGCACTTGACCAACATGGAGAAGCTCAGGTGGCTCATTTCCTGCCTGCGGGACTCAGCCCTGGAGACTGTGAGGGCGCTTGAGATTACCGACGCTAACTATGAGGTTGCCCTCGACCTTTTGCGCAACCGTTTCAGCAACCGTCGCTTAATCTTCCAGTCTCACATCAACGAGATCTTGCAGTTAAGGGCGGTTGAGCCAGGATCCGTTGCTACTCTTCGAAAATTATCCGACCGATTTAATGGACATATGCGGGCCCTTATGAGTTCCGGGACGTCGGCTGAAATTCAAGGGTGCCTCCTCATCCAGATCATCTTTCAAAAGCTGGACCCTGCCACAAAGGCCAAATGGGAAGACTCGCTGGCAGGAAACACTGATGATAGCCTGCCAACTTGGGAATCTATGGCTCGGTTTCTGGAGCAAAGGTGCCGTACCCTGGAGACGGTGGATTTGGCCTTAGCTCCGCATTTGTCAGCAAATCAAGCGGGCCGTCGTAGGCCATTTAACAACCGATCCTGCATGCTCCTGAATGCTCCGCCTGCTTCGTGTGCCCTGTGCGGCAACCTGGCACACGCTGTGCCTTCTTGCCCAAGGTTTCTCGCCTTGTCAGTTGAGGAACGATACGATGAGGTTCGACGTCTTGCCCTCTGCTTTGTGTGCCTCAAGTCTGATCATTTAGCCCGCGGATGCTCATCCTCCCGCTGCCCAACTTGCCATCGCCGACACCATGCGCTATTGCATCCTTGCGAGCGTTTAGCCAGCGCCACTTCCGTTCCTGCTTCTGGATCGAATCCGGCCAATGTAGCAGGGGTTGCGACCTCTCAGGCTCCTCCTGCTAATGCTCTTATTGCACAGGATCGCAGCGCTGAAATAGTGTTCTTGCCCACCGCCAACATTCTCGTCCGTGGCAGATCAGGAGCCTTTCTTCCTTGTCGAGCGCTACTTGACTCCGGCTCCCAAGTTCATCTCATCACATCCCGGCTGGCCAGCCAACTTCAGCTTCATCGGTCCAAATGCTCTGTAGCAGTGACTGGCCTTGGAGACGCTGAGTTTATTACGGATCGGGCATCGGTTAACGTTTGCCTGAAGTCTCGCCTATCCACGTATTCCGTTTACATTGAGGCAATTGTGGCGTCTCACATCATAGAGCGTCAACCTGGCCTGAACTTAGATGTGTCCAATTGGAAGGTTCCCGCCACTGTGGTGCTAGCTGACCCGGACTTCCACAGAGCTCAGCGTGTGGATCTGCTGATTGGAGCAAGCCTGTTTTTTGATCTGCTCTCAGTCGGGCAAATCCAGCTAGGAGACGGTCTGCCTCTGTTGCAGAAGACACGTTTTGGATGGGTAGTTTCTGGAGGAGGTTGCACCCCGGGAAACCCTCGCTTGGCCGCATCATGTAAGATGATTTCTGCTGACTCAGCAACCTCGTTTGACGATCGCCTCGATTATCTTCTCCGCCAATTCTGGGAAGTGGATGCCTGCACTGCGCCTATCGTTCAGGCCACTAAGGAGGAGCTCGATTGCGAGGCCCACTTCGTCATGCACCACGTCCGCCTTGAATCAGGTGCCTATTCCGTTCGCCTGCCAATCAAGCACAGTGTGGATCTGTTAGGGGAATCCTACGCACAGGCTTTGCGGCGGTTCCATTCACTTGAGCGCAAGCTGGATCGTCATCCGAATTTAAAGACCCAATATTCGTCTTTCATCAAGGAATACTTGGATCTGGGTCACATGTCTCTGGTGCCGCAGGAATTGCGAGGTAAGTGCCAGTATTTCCTTCCCCACCACTGCGTCCTGAAGGAAGAAAGTTCCACCACTAAGCTGAGAGTTGTGTTCGATGGTTCGGCTGCTACGGCTTCCGGCTATTCCCTCAATGATGTCCTGATGTCCGGCCCCGTGATTCAGCCTAAGCTTTTTCATACATTGCTTCGGTTTCGGTCCCACCTTGTAGCTTTGACTGGGGACATTTGCAAGATGTACCGCTGCGTAAGGGTCTTTCCGGATGATAGTTTGCTGCAGTGCATCCTCTGGAGAGATTCTATCCACGATGACGTGAAGGTTTTTAAGCTCGACACCGTGACGTATGGCACAAAGCCAGCGTCTTTTTTATCTATTCGCTCAATGCACCAGCTGGCTAAGGATGAAGGTGCCGGTTTTCCCGTTGGCTCTCGTGTTGTCCTCCAGGATTTTTATGTGGACGACCTTATATCTGGTGCCCCAACGAAGACTGAAGCGCTTGAGATAATAGCTCAGACATCGAGCCTGTTGAACAAGGGTCAGTTTCAATTAAGGAAATGGTGCTCCAACATCCCAGAGGTTTTGGAAGGCGTGCCCGAAAGTGATAGAGAGTCTTACTTGAAATTTGACGACGGCAGTCCGTTCACAAAGACTCTTGGATTAGCATGGGATCCTTCAGCTGACCTGCTGCTTTTTTCCTTTGAAGCTATTCAGCCCACCGCCAAACCCACCAGGAGATCTATACTATCTTCCGTCGCTCGGTTTTATGACCCAATGGGCTTGGTAGGTCCTGTAGTCACCAGGGCAAAGATCCTGTTGCAGAAGCTGTGCCGAGAAAATTTGTCATGGGATGAAAGCCTTCCTCAATCCCTTCTCTCCGAGTGGTTACAGTTCTGTTCCAGTTTTGACCAAATTCAGCGAATTAAGTTTCCTCGGTTAGTCATTCCCTGTCAAGAAAGGCTGGAGGTCCACGGATTTTGCGACGCTAGTTTAGATGCGTATGGAGCGTGCGTGTATGTATTGTCCGGTTCTGATTGTCGGCTGTTATGCTCAAAGAGTCGAGTGGCACCCATTAAAACTCAGACAATACCGAAGCTAGAGTTATGTGGAGCTGAGTTGCTAGCAAGACTATTGGCTGAAGTTGCTGATCTTGGGACATATAAAGGAGATTATTATTGTTGGTGTGACTCCTTGGTTGCCCTATCCTGGATTCAAGATGAACCTGCTCGATTTAACGTGTTTGTTTCTAATCGCGTTTCTTCCATTCAGGAGCTCACCAAGGCAATGAAATGGCTTTATGTTCCTACTGCCGTCAACCCAGCCGATCTACTGTCCAGAGGTTCTCTTCCCACTGAGCTATTAAACTCCCAGCTTTGGTCCCAAGGCCCTCCATTTCTTCGTGGTTCCAAGGATGATTGGCCCATTGCTGTTGTGGCCGAAAAGGCAGCCATCGAACTTCGCGCCAGGACTTTATTGGCTACGGCTCCACCCAGGGATATCGCCGCATTGTCAAAGTTTGCCAACTCGTTTCCCTCCCTACAGAGAGTGTTCGCCTACGTCTTCAAGTTTTGCCGCCGCATCCGTCACGAAGGGATTTCTGTTCAGGATCTCAAAGGAGGAACCCATCTACTGTTGCGCGCCGTCCAGCTTGCCGAGTTTAAGGAAGAGATAAGCTTACTAAAGTCACGCAGATTGGTTCCGCCCTCAAACCCTCTGGCCTCGCTTGCTCCCTTTGTGGATAATGATGGTTTGCTTCGTGTTGACGGGCGATTGCGGAACTCTGCGTTGGATTTTGACGGACGTCATCCGATCATCCTTCCCAGAGGCCATCCCGTCACTTCGGCCATAGTGACTCACTTTCACGAGAAGAACCTGCATTCTGGTCCTCGGGCACTAGTGGCGAAAATCCGTTCTCAATACTGGCCCATTGGGGGGAGGAAGACCGTTTCAAGGGTTGTGAACAAATGCGTACGTTGTTTTCGCGCAAAGCCTCGTCTACTGGAGCATGTTATGGCCGATCTTCCGACCGAGAGAGTTGCAGGATTCCAATGTTTTGATGTCACTGGTGTGGATTTTTGCGGACCGTTTTTCTACAAGGCAGAGACTCGGAATAAGGGCCCTATTAAATGTTATGTAAGCGTATTCATCTGCTTCAGTACGAAGGCAATCCATTTGGAGTTAGTTAAGGACCTTTCCACCGCTTCGTTTCTGAGCGCCCTCCAACGGTTTATTTGTACGCGACGTAAACCCAGACAGATATGGTCGGATAATGCCACCAATTTTGTGGGTGCCAAGAATGAGCTTATGGAGATGAAGCGAAGATTCCTCAGCCAGGAGCACCAGGCTTCTCTGCACGATTTTTGCCTGTCTGAGTCTATCGAGTGGCGATTTATTCCTCCACGCTCTCCTCATTTTGGTGGTCTATGGGAAGCAGCAGTGAAAACGGCTAAGCACCATCTTTATCGTGCAGTTGGTCCTGCAGTTCTTGGCTTTGAAGAATTAAGGACTTTGTTGTGCCGCATCGCCTCAATTATTAATTCTCGGCCCCTTGTGTCGATTTCAGAGAATCCTGCGGATCTAGATGTCCTGACGCCGGCTCATTTTTTAAATGGCGCACCGCCTTCAACATTCATCGAGCCGGACCTTACTGCGCTAAACTTTAATCGGCTGGATGGGTGGCAGAGAGTCTCCTTCCTGCAGCAGGTTTTCTGGGCTCGTTGGAAGGAGGAGTACCTTACGCTGTTGCAGCAGCGTTCCAAATGGCGCACCCCTGGCCCTGTAATTGCTGTTGGAGACATAGTCCTGGTGAAGGATGAAAATCTACCCCCAATGAAGTGGCCTCTGGCCAGGATACTGGAGCTGGTTCCTGGGCGTGACGGAGTGCACCGTGTGGCCGTTCTCAAAACAGCGGTGGGAGTGACTAAGCGTGCGGTGTCACGGCTGTGTCTGCTGCCTGTCAAGGATTCGGTTGAAGATTCAGCCTTCAACGGGGGGAGGATGTTGAGCCAAGCAGTCAAGGGCGAAGCTGCTAAATAAGTCACATATGTATGTTATAAATCTGAGTAGCAGCGGCGGGTTATCGGCAGTTCTAGTTTTTGTTTACATCTCCCCGTTCGCATGCGCTTTGCTGGTATTTGTAGCGCATGCGCTTTGGGGAGCTTTTTTGGAGAGCTGCTGCACACCAGCAAATCGTGCATTTGTGTGCGTTCGTATTGCTAAGTTCGTATTGCTAAGCTTGGGTACTTGTATTATTGTATTGATTGGAACAGCTGCAAGTTGGGTTAGAGTTGAACCCTCGAGAAATAAAAATATTGAAATTGCCTTGAAAATTGAACTGTGGAATTTAATTCGTTTGGCCGCTATTAAAAACCATTAATAGCTCAACAGGTATAAAAAGTAGAAAAAAAGCAGAAAAAAGAAAAAAGGTAGGAAAAATCAAACTACATGAAAAAAAGAAAAAAATTAAGTGGAAACAGTAAAAAACAAAAAAAAATAATTAATAAATAAGGAAAGAAAAACAAGAATGAATAGCTAACTTCGGGCGGAGCCGAAGTTGATATACCCTTGCAGTTAGGTAGCAGCTTATATAGATATATCGGATCGTATATAGTTGGCCGATCCCTATGAGAAATTCACTTTCAAATCAATTTTCTAATAAAAATGTTGGAAACAGTCCCAAGCATCATTAAAAATAGCAAATACCATTTCCGGTCGTTCAGTAACACGGCCTAAATACTGCCTAAAATAAAAGAAGAATGTGTGCAAAGTTTCAAGTCGATAGCTTTAAAACTGAGAAACTAATTTGCTTAGAAACTTTATATTCTTTATAACAGGGAGACAACCTTCACTGCGTTAACTTTTGACCAAAATTATAATACTTTCTGCAACGGTATAAAAATGATAAACATAGAATATATATTAAAGGGGCAAAAAACACAAAATAAAGAGAAAATATTAAGAAAAATGGTAATAAAAAATGGTAAAAAAATTATAATGAAAATAAAAGTTAAATGGGAACGACACTGTCGTTTCCCGAAGAAGGGGGGCAGGTGGATAAGGTCATCCACATCAAGAAAAGAATCATTTTTAGCAAAAAGAAACTGAGATGAGGGTTCCGGAGAGACCGCAAAATATTGTAAGCCCACCATCTCTGTCGTTTCCCGAAGAATTGTGAGGAGATTAAGTCTCCCCACACGCCAAATCCAGGTGGCAGGGAGGGGCTGGCACAAGAGGATGGCGGAAAACTAAAATCGACGTCCGTTCTGCAAAGGAGTGGTGAAGGGGGCATGGCGTCCGTGCCTAGAAGGGACAGGAGAAAGTGGTGACACCGTGGAAATTAGAGGTCCTCGGAGGCTCGACATGATGCGGAATCAATAAATTCGGTGGAACCTCCCCACAAACTATGTGAGCTCATGGCGGTTTTTATTGCGAGCAAACACAACAAAATCAGTTCGTTACAGCCTAATTATCTCTACAAAACACAAATCATCCAAATCGGACGGCATGATTAAAAGAAGACGGCACCTGGACTATTGCCTTCCATCTTGGGAGCCCATGGCACGATTCTTAGAGCAAAGGTGCCAGACTCTCGAAAGCGTAGACTTTTCTTTGGCGGCGTATTCACCAGCTAACCAAGTGGGACGAGGTAGATCGTCCAATAACCGATCTTCGTACATGGTTATTAACGCCAGTTCTGCTCTATGCGCCCTGTGTGGTGCTTCTTGCCCAAGGTTCAGTGCTTTGCCAATTGAGGAACGGTACGATGAAGTGCAGCGTCTCGCTGTTTTGTTTGCCTCGAGGATGGCCATCTTGCTCGCGGATGTTCAGCTTCCCGCTGCTCAGCGTGCAATCCCCATTATCATATTCTGTTGCACCCTCACAGGCAGATTTCACCCGCACAAGTCTGACGTCCCATCGGTGCAGTTACTGTTGTGACCCAGGATCGCAACACTGAGCTAGTGCTCCTGTCAACAGCCAATGTACTCGTTCGTGGTCGATCTGGAGCCTTCCTGCCTTGCCAAGTTTTATTGGATTCCGGTTCACAGGTGCACCTTATCTCGTGGCGGCTGGCGAGTGAACTTCAGCTTTGCCGCTTCAAATTTTCTACAACGGTAGCCGTTTCGGATGGAGTATCTGTTAATATGTGTATGAGGAAGCGACCTGCAGATTGGAGCCAGCTTATTCTTTGACCTGTTGCCGGCTGGCCGGGCTCCCCATTGCTCAGAATACTCGATTTGGCTGGGTGTTTTCTGTGCTAGGGAGGACAACCCACAGAATAACCACTCCAATGATGTGACTGCTGCCCCTTCCAACGTTGTTATTAAAGGCCCACCCTTCAATGGGGGAGGATGTTGGGACAAGCAACCACCGAAAAATGCATGTAAAATAATCATAACATGCTTAGCTGCAGCTGTTGTTATCAGCATGTATTTCTTTCTGTTTTGTCTCCCAGTTTCGCATGCGCTTTATTGTTATGTAGCGCATGTGCTTTGGGGAGCTTTGGTAGAGATTCTGCCCAAGCTCTTGGTTATGCGTTGTTGTGATTTGGTATTTATTGGAGCAGCATAGATTAGTGTAAAATTGAACTAAATAAAAATATTGAAAATCTGATGAAAAAGGCGTCTATTTTTTCGGCTGCTATAAAAAACTATTAATAGCACAACAAATCGCTTTTGGTACTGCTGTGGGTTGGTTCTTCTTCTCTGACTCCTGTTTATACTGTTAAGCAGCTCCAAAATCGCGGGCGATGAAAGCCTGAATACAGGCTAAGGACTCATTTTTCGGGACCAACCAATCCTGGAAATAGATTTACTTAACTAAGGAAAATCCTTCCAATAAAACTTGATTTGAGGATAACAATCGAATTGACCACCTCCAAATTCGCCAGAGAAAAGAACAAGTGTTCCTTCAAATGCCAGCCATCACCTTCAGCCCTTCGTCTTTCCCTATTTCGACGCTTCATGACACTTTCAAATTTTATTCTGCTGTTAAGTGCCTGAAACCGACTGTAAGCTATCATATAATAATTTAACAGATCAAGCTACAAGTCAAGCTAAACTACAACCGCAAACTTTATCTCGTAAAAGTTAGCCCAGTTATCGCTGGAGAACGCGGGAATGTGGATCGTTCTCTCGCAGGTCAGAGCACGATGCTTTCTGGTACGCTCCAAGGGAGAGAAAAAATTATTATAGTAAATATAGATTAAAACAAGAAAAGAAAGCTAACTTCGGGCGGAGCCGAAGTTGATATACCCTTGCAGTTGAGTCGCAGTCCGCTAGGTGGCGCCACGCATCTTATATTATTCGATATATAGCGGATCGTATATAGTTGGCCGATCCTTATGAAATTTGGCATATCGAATTATTTTGCCCAAAGAGGAACCCCCATTGAAACTCCTATCCTTCTAACTTGAAAAACAACGAAGTTATGGCATTTCCGATCAATCAGTTCTATGGCAGCTATAGGATATAATCGGACGATCGTTATGAAATTCGACAAATCAGATTGTTTTTCCCAAAATAGAATCTGTACCAAATCCCATCTTTCTAACTTAAAAAACACCAAAGTTATGCCCATTTTGATCGTTCTATGACAGCTATAGGATATAGTCGGCCGATCCTTATGAAAATTGGCACATATGGAATTATTTTGCCCAACGAGGCATCCATTTTAAAATCCCATCCTTCTAACTTGAAAAACAACGAAGTTATGGCATTTCCGATCAATCAGTTATATGGCAGCTATAGGATATAGTCGACCGATCCCGGTCGTTCCGACTTATATACTGCCTGCAAAGGAAATGTTGGAAACAGTCCCAAGCATCATTAAAAATAGCAAATACCATTTCCGATCGTTCAGTAACACTGGCTACTGGCTGTTTCGACCTATATACGTCCTAAATACTGCCTAAAATAAAAGAAGAATGTGTGCAAAGTTTCAAGTCGATAGCTTTAAAACTGAGAAACTAGTTTGCTTAGATACTTTATATTCTTTATAACAGGGAGACAACCTTCACTGCGT
Organism: Drosophila ananassae; assembly: GCF_017639315.1. NCBI lineage: Eukaryota > Metazoa > Arthropoda > Insecta > Diptera > Drosophilidae > Drosophila > Drosophila ananassae. The sequence continues at coordinate 30,021,227 of NC_057927.1, forward strand.
TAACTTTTGACCAAAATTATAATACCCTCTGCAACGGTTTAAAAATGATAAACATAAGATATATATAAAAGAGGCAAAAAACACAAAATAAATAGAAAATATTAAGAAAAATGGTAAAAAAATTATAATGAATATAAAAGTTAAAAAGGTAAAAGTTATATTTTAAGACCTTTAAATAAAGGAGGAATTAGTCAAAAGAAATGCTATTGGCATTGTATCTGGGCGGAATCAATAAATTCGGTGGAACCTTCCCACAAACTATGTGAGCTCGTGGCGGTTTTTATTGCGAGCAAACACAACAAAAACAGTTCGTTGCAACCTAATTATCTCTACAAAACACAATTCACCCAAATCGGACGGTTTTTAAAAAAGTCATAGACCTTTTATTCTAATTTCCACAATACCTGAATGCAATGTCTCAACGTTGGGGTGCGAGAATTAACGAAAGCATGATTAAAAGAAGACTACTATTGGACCTATGTTACTGGAATCCTTCTTCCCCTACCCGCACAAATACAAAAGGCGGCCGATATCGCCTTAGGTTAAATCTAGAAATCTAGGTTAAATTCTACAACGGTGGACAACGGCGGACAAACCGTGACACATGACCACCAACGATTTTTGACCAATAGGTTTATCCTAATTCCTGCTTAAGGGGGCATGCGCACTTGTAAATTTCAAAAAATCGAATTTTTTTTTTTTGCATTTTGTTAAAGTATATACATTTAGAAATGTGTCCACAAAATTTTGAAATGATCCGGTGAAAATTCAGTGAGATACACATGTTGAAAGGGAGGGGCGTCCGGTAAGCGTAATGGTGAGTTGAAACTTTAAACACGTTTTTCTCAAAACTACGTTTTCAAAGTCGGTGACCACTCTTACTCGAAAACTAGTGACCCGATTGTCTTGAAATTTAGCATGCTCTTTTATTACATAATAATCTAGTACTTAATCGAAGGATTTTTTTTTTTATGCAAAACTTTTTTTTTTACAGCTGAAAAACTACCGATTTTTTTGACGAAAAACGATTTTTCAACTTTGAAAGGTCGCCATTTTGTCAAATATTTTTTTTTTTTAATATCCTTCGATTAAGTACTAGATTTACTTTTAGTAAATGTAAATCCGTTTCATTTTTTGATTTCGGACTATCCAGTTTTTCACAGTGTTGGTCACCGCAACTCGCCTTTTTCGGATGGACCTCACTTCGACGGGGCATAACTTTGCAACCCCTAAATATTTTCTACTTTTTTTTTTTCAAATTTAAGTTAAAATAATGTACTTTCACATAATAAAACGATATTTCAAAAAAATTCAATAGTTTACGAGAAAAAAATTCGGAAAAAATGCCTATTTTTTGGCCCTCCAAGTGCGCATGCCCCCTTAAGAGCCTCAAATAAATCATAGGCCTACACCTAAAATCCAGTCTCAGCTCAACTCAGATATCTCACAAACATCTTAGAAACAAATACGTAAAAAAACGTCTTTACTAGGGTACATCTTCGCTAACAAAGGCCGTCTGCAGAGGAACACCACAAGGAGAAGTCATCTTTCCTCTTCTATGTAAGATAAAAGAGGTAGCTGCCAGTTAGGGGCATATGTGGATGACGCTTCAATAATATTCACAGGAATATTGCCTTAATCATTTTGTGGCCTTATGGGCATGTACATACGCCCATACTACTACATACACTGGACATCTGCAGAGGAACACCACAAGGAGAAGTCATCTTTCCTCTTCTATGTAAGATAAAAGAGGTAGCTGCCAGTTAGGGGCATATGTGGATGACGCTTCAATAATATTCACAGGAATATTGCCTTAATCATTTTGTGGCCTTATGGGCATGTACATACGCCCATACTACTACATACACTGGACATGCCGTAACGGAGAACTAGTTCTCTTCAGCAGGAAATACAAAATTCCAGCGGTTTCATATTTTATTTTTTTTTACTTAAATGCTAAAAAATCGATCCAAACAATGCACTGAATTCGCTCTTCTCTAGAGAAGGAAATCTAGCTTCCATGCTACTCAAATCTTTAAGTGAGTTTTAATAAGAAATATTTTTTTGTTATTGTTTGGTCATTGAGCCTTTTCAATGACCTTTTCCCTTTTTTCCAAAATAACAAAAAAGGGACTTATTTTTTTGAAAACGTTATAAAGTGTTTATTTATTTGCATATGAAATGGAGTGCCAGAAAGCTCCGATTTAGAATGCGTATGCACTGAGATAGAGAGTACAAGTGGGCCCGACTTTTAGCATAGGACAAGCGAAAGCTCGTTAACTTAATGAGAAAGATAAAAAAAAGCCGAGCGGCCGAGAAGAGTCGGCTTGCGACTAACACAAGCGATGAGAAAAATTATTATATGCTAAGCTATAATTATTACATTTATATATATGTGTTACATTTATATTGAATTTGCCTGCTGCCTGCATACTCCCCCCAGTTAAGGCCTGTCCTTCAACTTCATCCTTAAGGGGCAATAGGTAAAACTTGGTCACTGAGCGCTTGGTAGTTCCAGAAGCGGTTCTAACCACCGCCACTCGAGGCACTCCATCCCGACCAGGGACTAGATCCCGAATTCTAACCAACGGCCACTTCATGGGGGGTAGGTTCTCGTCCTTGACTAGCACCATATCGTTAATCGCCAAGGCAGGGCCGGACGCACGCCATTTGGAGCGCTGCTGAAGACACTTAAATACTCCTCCTTCCATCGGGCCCAGAAAGACTGCCAGGAAAGACACACGCTGCCAGCTGTCCATACGGTTGAAATTCAGCTTTGTGACATAAGGCTCGATAAAACTGACTGACGGACCTCCAGTTAAAAAATGGGATGGCGTTAGAACATCAAGGTCTGCAGGATCCTCTGAAAGAGACAATAAAGGGCGTGAGTTTATGACAGCACCAATGTGACAAAGCAGAGTTCGCAGCTCGTCAAATCCAAGAACTGAGGATCCAACAGCCCGGTAAAAATGATGCTTTGCGGTTTTGACAGCCGATTCCCAGACAAAATGTGCTGAGGCTTTCGGCGAGTGCATATAAACCGTTTTAAAACATGTAAAAACGCCGATGTGGATAGATCCTTTACAAGCTCTAAGTGCACGGCTATAGTAGTAAAGCAAATAAAAACACTCACGTAACATTTTACGGGAGCTTTATTGCGAACTTCTGGCTTATAGTAAAATGGTCTTCAAAAATCCACACCAGTCACTCCAAAGACCTGGCAACCGCTGACTCTTTGCTCCGGGAGATCAGCCATAATGTGCTCCAGCAACCGAGGCTTAGTGCGGAAGCATCGGATACACTTGTACAATGCCTTCGTCACCGTTTTCCTCCCCCCGATCGGCAAGTATCGAGTATCGGGATCGAATAGTAGCCAGCAGAGCACGAGGCCCCGTGTGTAGATTACGCTCATGGAAATCAACAATTATAGCCCGAGTAACTGGATGGCTTCTAGGCAATATAATTGGATGACGACTATCAAAATCCAATGTAGAATTTCTTAAACGACCGTCCACACGCAACAGGCCTAACTTGTCTAAAAAAAGAGAGGATGTGGCAAGTATGCTGGCTGACGAAATTTCCTTTCCATTCTGAAGCGCCTTTATGTCATCCCAAAAATACACACGCTGCACCAGACGCAATAGTAGGTGGGTACCAGCCTTGATGTCGCTAGCAGTGACGGACTCGCTGTGAGAACTTGTGCACATAAGCGAACATACGCTGCGGTGCTGGAAAACAGTTGGCTTACTTGGAACCAGCTGTCACGTCAATGTACGGGGATTTGATTAGCAGAACCCTTGCCCTTAGCTCCAGAGTGGGTTTTTCAGATAGCACCGCTGAGAAACGCAGGACCATGGGGCCACAGGTTGTCAGTAACTAACTCCTTGGGAAGAGCACCACGCGAGAGGATGTCTGCCGGGTTCAAAGACGTAGGAACATAACGCCATTCCATCGTTCTGGTCAATTCCTGGATTATTGAGCGTGCTCTTCCCGCTGGAACAAATCATGTCCCAATCGGAGTGAAGAGCTTGAGGTAGACTTTCATCCCAGGACAACTTCTCACGGCATAGCTTCTGAAGAAAAATCTTCGCCTTCGTAATGACAGGTCCAACAAGCCCTATCGGATCAGAAAGCCGGGCGATTGAGGAGAGGATGATGCGCCTAGTGGGCTTCGAGGGTGACTGAAGCCCTTCAAACGAAAATACCAAGCGATCAGTAGAAGGATCCCAAGCTAGGCCAAGAGTCTTCGTAAAGTTGCTGCCATCATCAAACCCAAGGAACGACTCTCGATCCTCTTCCGGTACGTCAGAGAGCACTTCAGAAACATTGGAGCACCACTTTCTCAACCGAAATTGGCCCTTGGCGAGGATCCCCGATGTTTGCTGCATTATGTTGGTAGCCTTCTCTATGGAGTCACCTCCGGAGATTAGATCATCAACATAAAAATCGCGACGAAGAGTTTCGGCACCCTTTGAAAACGTAGACTGCTCATTGATAAAATGAGCTCGAATTGATAAAAATGAGGCCGGCTTTGCCCCATAAGTGACCGTATCCAGTTTGAAAACCTGCAACTCATCCTGGGTGGAATTCCGCCAAAGAATGCACTACAGATAGCTGTCCTCGGGGAAAACTCTAACGCATCGGTACATTTTGCAAATATCTCCTGTTATGGCCACTCGATGGCAACGAAACCTTAGAAGAATGTGCAGCAGCTTTGGTTGGATAACTGGACCAGACATCAAAACGTCATTCAATAAATACCCAGACGTAGTGGCAAAAAACAACCATCAAAAACAACCCTGAGCTTGGTTGTTGAGCTGTCCTCCTTCCTGTCTGGCAGGTCGTGGACTAGGTGGGACTGGAGACATATGCCCCAAATCTAAATACTCCTTTATGAACGCAGCATACTAATCCTTTAATTAAGGCTGACGGCAAAGCTTCCTTTCGAGGGAGAGAAATCGCCGCACAGCTCGTGATTACGACTCACCTAGCAACTCAGAGCTGACCTTCAACGGCAGCTTCACCGATGTTGATGTTGGTGGCGATTACAGCGCTGACGAGGGCCGAATATTCAGAGCAATTGGATCGTAGGAGCACATCAACAGAGAATCCGTCTGTCGCGAAGCCAGTGTCGCCAATGCCCGACACTGCCCCGTACGATTTGCGTCTGCGAAGCTACAGCTGACTACCAAGTCGGGACGTAATCACGTGCACCTGCGATCCAGAATCCAAAAGAGCCCGGCATGGAACAAAAACCCCAGAACGACTCCGAATGAGAATGTTCGCCGTGGCCAATAAGGCTATCTCACCGCTGCGACCCTGGGCAACTAGTGCATTAGCAGTGGATGGTGAAGCGCCTATTGGCTCGGCGCACTCGGCTGCGGCTGATGTAGACTGCTCAGCAGAATGCTGGCTGCTGGAAGACTGAAACTCCAAAAAATGCAACAGACTGTGATGCCTCCTGCCACAACTGCGACAATTATCAGCGAGGCACTCACGCAGGTGATGGCCAGTTTGGAGACATTTCCGACATAGGCCTAGTCGCCTAGCCTCGCCAAGACGGCTCTCAGGAGCAATGACAAAAATCTTGGGCATGCAGAGACTAAATGAGACCACCGCATAATATACACGCAGAGGCAGGTGAATTAGTAATAATAAAGGATGCTCTACTGTTATTTGCGACTCTACGTCTTCCTACCTGAGTGCCCGGCGCGTAAGCGGCCAAGGCCACATCCATAGCCTCCAAAGTCCTGCAACGCTGTTCCAAAAACTCTGCCATCGACTCCCAAGTAGGAATGAAATCCGAGTTCGAGGCATTTTGACCTTCGGAAGGTTGCGTGTTCATATCACGTCGGGGTGACCAATGTTTGGTCATTGAGCCTTTTCAATGACCTTTTCCCTTTTTTCCAAAATAACAAAAAAGGGACTTATTTGTTTGAAAACGTTATAAAGTGTTTATTTATTTGCATATGAAATGGAGCACTGAGATAGAGAGTACAAGTGCGCCCGCCTTTTAGCATAGGACGGGCGACTCTCTTCCTTCACTTCATAGCGAACGGTCGTGATTATTTTTTGCGCTTGCGATAAATTCTATTTTTGCCAAACGCGGGTTTGAAACCTTAATTTAAACACTTTGTTTTCATTACTAATATTGTGTCTTAATATTAAAGTTATACCCGTATCGCTACGCGCTTGTGCAGTGCCATATTTGGGTGAGCATTTAATAAAATTAAAAAGTCGCAATCCAAATATAGATCAGCTTCTTTTTTACTCTCTGCCTTTTTAATTTTGCGGTTAATTCTGCTCTTATCTTTTTGCGCGCATTTCTTTACACTTGCGCTCTCCCGTAGCTCTCTTCACTAACTCCCTCCTCTACCTACCTTTTATTAACCTTAGTTGGTACAGTGGTTGAGGGCTTATTTGCTTAAAAAAAAAAAAAAAAAATTTAAAAATACTAATAGAAAATTTAAAAAATTATAAATTCATTTTTGCTAATTTGTAATTTTTTTAAAAATGGAATACAATGTTGTCTGCTCATTAAAATCGTGCAATAAGCCGATATCTTCGTCCCAGGCCAGCATCTATTGTTGGCTGTGCGAAAGTGTCTCACATGCCAAATGTGCTGGCCTTACTGCATCTGTCTCGGATGCCATATCCCGCAGTGTTGGCCTCCATTATTGCTGCAGTGGGTGCCGAGCTGTCCAAGATGAAATGAGATCATTCATGCGACAGACCAAGAGTGGGTTTAAAGATTTGATCGTTGGTTTCCGAAAAATCAACGATCAACTCAGTGCGCTGGATGTTTAATTCAATAGCCTTCAGCTGTTGAATGAATCTCCTAAGCGGAAAAAATCTGCTACTAGGGAAGTTGCAGCTCCAGTAATCGCGAAACAGCTGGATCCTCCCGCAATAATGCAGCCGCTCATTTCCCTTGCTACTCCAAGAGCAGGGACGGTAAATGAAAAGTCAGCACCCGAATTTACCGTAGCAGAGCATAATTTGTCTGCTTTGTCCTCCATGGCATCACTCCAAGTGATTCCCAGGAATACCCTTGAATTAACCCCCATAGCTTCCACTAGAAATGGTAACCCGCCGCCCGGACCCCGGAACGGACTGTTGCCGCGGTATTACCGACCGTGGCACCAAAACCATTGCAGGTAATACCACCTGTTAGACAAATATTTGTCTCACGGCTAGCCCCCGATACCTCGGAGATTGATATCTCGGCTTATATCAAAGCCAAAACCAAGGCCGTTATTAGAGTGGAAGACATTAGGAAATTTAAATACTCCTACTCGAGGCGCATGTCATCCTTCATGATACGTGTGCCAGTGCCGATGTTTATGACAATATGTTCGCCTGGCATCTGGCCAGAGGACATATTTGTACAAGAGCATCAGCCGAGTAAGGTAAAGAAAAAAATTCGAAGCCTGCTGGAGTCAAGCTCCCAACATCTGTCCAATCCGACTCTTCAAAAAACTAACACGTTCTATTAATCTTACCTATCAGAACTGTCGGGGCCTACGTAGCAAGCTCCCTAGACTTTATTCTGATAGTCTTTCCTTTGCGTCCCATATTATAGTCTTTACTGAAACTTGGTTAAAGCCGGAGATCTTTTGCTCCGAAGTTTTTCCAAGTAGGTACACCACCTTTAGACGTGACCGACCTCTGCGAAAAGGAGGAGGAGTCTTAATTTCTATTGACTCCAATTTCGTTTCTGAAGAGGTAAAGTTACCAGAGTTTGGTGATTTCGAATTTATTTGCGTTAAAGTCATATTGTCTGCTCAATCATTGTTTATTACATGTTCTTACATTCCACCATCTTCCGAGCCGCCTACATACTGGCATCACTTGTCGGCTATACAGGCTGTTACCAATCTTATGTCAGATATTGACCTTCTGGTAGTTCTTGGCGACTTTAATTTACCAGAACTCAATTGGTCAATTACTGAAAATGTAACTTTCTTATCACTTTCCACCCATCATGATTTCACGGTGGGCATCTTTGACTTGTCCCTAGGCCAGATCAACCATGTTAGAAATTCGTTAGGTCGGCTTCTTGACTTATGTTTTGTATCTGATCCAGATAGTACCAGACTTTCCAGAGCTTTGCCCCTCTCAACCCCTGAAGATCCATACCACCCTTCGTTTGAAGTTTCAATTGAAACCAATTCTGGTGTCAATCTGAAGCCTTCCTGCGTATCAAAGAAGATTCGTTGTTTTCGTAAGGCTGATATTCGTAAACTTAATTTATTAATTGATACTTTTAACTGGTCCGATATTCTGGCATGCACTGATATAAATATCATCCTAGATAAATTTTATTTGACATTAAATTCATTTTATGACCGCTACAAATAATCCCCCTTGGTTTACAAGGTGCCTAACAAAATTAAAGAGATATAAAGACAGGCTTTTAAATAAATATAAAAGAACCTGTAGCAGCATAGATTTCTCAAGATACTTAATAGCTCGGCTAAATTTCACCGTGCATAACGCCGAATGTTATAAAAATTATATTCGCCGCTGTCGGATTCAGTTCACTCAGGATCCAAAGCAGTTTTATAACTTTGTAAACACGAAGCGTAAACATGTATCGTTTCCTTCCCTACTTACGTATCAAAATTTATCAGCGACTTCGGATCAGGCCATTGCGGATTTATTCGCAAAATTATCCTACTAATAACTCCTCCTATGCTCATCAATAATTTCTCCATGTCAGCATGGTTTCATTAAGCGTCGCTCTACCACCACTAATTTATTGGAGTTGACATCCTTTGTTTTAGATGGCTTCCAAAAGGGACTTCAAACTGATGTTATTTACACTTTAGTAAAGCATTTGATTCAGTTAATCACTCACTCTTGTTGAGTAAACTAAATCTTTTGGGATTCTCAACCGACCTCATTACGTGGATCTCCAGCTATTTAAATGGAAGAACACAGAGAGTCTTATTTAAAAATCAATACTCCCGCCTTAGTCCGTGCCACATCTGGTGTCCCTCAAGGAAGCCATCTTGGCCCATTACTATTCACTCTTTTTATAAATGACTTGCCCCCATCCATAACGAACGCGCTGGTACTAATGTACGCAGACGATGTTAAGCTTTGTCTGCAATATAAGTTCCCGTCTGCCCAAAACAGACTCCAGTCGGATCTCGACAATTTTCAAAAATTGTGTTTAGCTAATGACTCAATACTTAACGGATCAAAATGCAAACTTATGTCTTTTTATCGTACTAGTCCTCACCAGGCTTCGTACTATCTCTCTGGGATTGCCTTAGAAAAATTAACTCAGGTTAATGATCTTGGTGTCCTTTTAGACATAAAACTTAAATTTTCCGACCATATTTCTTCAATGGTTAATAAGGCTAAAGGTGTTGTCGGTTTTATTAAAAGATGGGCTAAAGAATTTAACGACCCTTATATTACTAAAAGCTTATTTATATCCTTGGTCCGCTCGATACTGGAGTACGGTTCATGTATCTGTTGTCCCCAATACGGTGTTCATCAAGACCGCATAGAATCCGTACAAAAGAACTTTTTATTATTTGCTCTTAGGGGACTTAGCTGGGACGCAAATCTTCACCTACCTTCGTATAATAGTAGACTCCTACTAATAAACTTACCCTCCTTAAAAAATCGCAGAACAATGCTGGGTGTCGTTTTCCTACACAACCTTATTAATGGTGATATAGATAGCCAGCACTTACTAACACGCTTACAGTTTAACGTTCCGAATAGAAGGACCAGAAAGTTTAGTCCTTTATTCTTATGCTATTGTAGATCGGCATATGCACAGCATGATCCCCTTAGGATTTTATGTTCGAACTACAATGGTCTGTATAATATTATTTCTCTTTCTTCCCTGTCAAATTTGAAAACCTCCGTTTTAAATTACCTACAAGAGCATACTAATTCTTCCTCGTTTTCTATATAATCCTTCTATTTAAACTTATATACTATACTCATTATACTAACTCGAATTTATTCCCGCGATTCGAGCCGTACGTTATGCGGCAGGCGCCCCTCGGTCGGTTGGGCGGGAGGTGGGCTGTACGTACATATGCAGTGGGAACCGCGCGAAGAGTCGGCTTGCGACCAACAACAGCGATGAGAGAAATGATGACATGCTAAGCTATAATTATTACATTTATAATGTATATATATGTTACATTTATATTGAATTTATGCAGTGGCTGCTGCCTGACCCGACAGTTAAATTAAATTTTCTTTTTAAATTTGCAGAGTTTTGGCCCGTATAATCCATTTATCCTCTAAAGATTCTGAAAAATCCTAAAATTGCTAAAATCGTAGCTTCAGAACAGATGAATAATGAGCAATGGCCTAAAAAACCTCAAGAGTTCAAGAGATCTTCAAAGCTCTTACAAAATATAAACATAAGTATTAATTAAAAAAATTTTACGCACGTCAGATTGACCTAGCGTTAGTACTGTACTATAGTACTAAACTATATGGTATTCCCTTGTAGTATTTTCCTTTAATAACTAGAGTTACTCAAATACTTACACATATCTTCAATGTTTTTAATCGAAGAGTTTGTTGAAGTTAAATTTTCTAGCTAGTCAGAGAAGCATATTCCAAATCGAAGATACGCGGCATATCGAACATGTTCGATAACCTGGCTGATAAGTCCCCGGTCTAACAAAGAAAAACACATTTTTTTGTTAAAATTCTTTTTTATTATTCAACATAGCTCATTATTCAACATGTTATTTTGTTATTTATTTGAATTTATTTTTTAAAAACATGTATATATATTTTTATTCAGAATCTTCTTCATCGTCAAGTCCACAATATTGGTTAGTTGATTGCAACCCCTAAAATATGAAAAGTAAATACGTTAATTTAAATAGATAGCGAAAAAAAAATAAGTTTGAAATTGTAAAAACTTTGAAAGCTAACATATATAAAACATCCCCATCGACTGGCAATACCTCACTCCTCTTAATAGAAGCCTTGAGCATCCTTAAGTTTACAAGAGAAGCTCAGCCACTCATCGAACTTTTGACAGCATCTCAAACTTACAAATAAACAATCATACAAATTAATCAACTTGATGGGCACCAAGATGGCACAAAGTAGAACCGCATCAAGAACGGCCGGAGCAACAGAGCACGCAACAAAAAAATGGATGCCGAGATGGTAGTAGTCACAGCAGCGCAGGCATTCCACAGGTGCGGAGGTTGCCCCATTGGGAAAGTAGTGCAGGAACCCCAAGATGCTGGATTCTGCAGGATCGTGGAATTCCAAGGTTCTGCCTCTCAAAATTAGTAGAAGGATTGTCTGGTAATGACAAATAACAATAAAGCGCATGCGAAACAGAGGGACGAATACATGCTGATAACAACAGATGCACCTTGTAGAAAATAAGGTACCCTGTATATTTTAGTATGTTACAATGCACGCTTTTATAGTTATAGGAAGGAGAAAGAGATCTTGGAGTAGCTATAATTGTCTCACTCTAAGAAATAGAGAATAAGAAAATATGTATATCAATTTTTCCTCAGTCACAAATAAAGTTCCGAAGCATACACACGGTGTTTTAATTTTGTCGCTACGAATTCTGCCGCTCAAGAGGTTATGGGCCCAGGCACTGGAGAATTCAAGTTATTCGGTGTGGGACTCGATATTAAGAACAATGAGTGCTCTTTATCAAATTGATAAGTTAGAGGAGACGAACTATGACACATGGAAAATACAGATGCGATCTGTATTGGTGCATTCCGGTTTGTGGAGTGTTACGTCTGGAGAGCTAACTGAAACGAATGTTTCAGAAGGACAACAGTTTGCGGCCTTGGACAGTAAGGCGTTGGCAACAATAAGATTGAGTGTAAAGTCATCTCAATTGGCCTAAATCAAGAATTGCTTGACGGCTGTGGAGGCATGGACCAAGTTGCAGGTGGTTCATCAACCAAGCGGACCTGTACGAAAGGTACAGTTATACAAGAAACTGCTTAATAAACGGATGGAGCAAGGGCAGAGCATGACGACCTACATAAGTGAATTTGTAGAAATTCTGGATGGTCTAACTAGAGTTGGAATAGAGCTAAACGACGAACTTCGCACTATCGTTTTGCTATCAAGCCTTCCAGAGCAATTTGAACATTTCGTGGTCGGAGACACGAAATAAGTTGCCTTCGTTCGAAGTTCTCACCATAAAGTTAAAGGAGGAGAGCGAAAGAAAAGGAATAGAAGATGAACGAGTCGACTCTAAGGCATTCGCTGCAACGCAGAAGCACAACTCACAGACGAAAACCTATGGGCAGAAGAAAAGAAAGAATATCGTTTGTTTCAAGTGTGGTGAACAAGGACACATTAAGTCCCAGTGTCAAAATGAGGGTGAGGGAGATCACCGCATGGCATCAAGATATATGGTGAATCGCCAAAGCAGCCTGCTGCATGCCTGTGACGTCAACAACATTGACAATTCAACATGGTGTTTGGATAGTGGCGCAACAAGCCATATGGGTTGCGCAAGAGAGCTATTCACAAAGTTTGAGAAACACACTGAAGAGATCGAACTGGCCAATGCTGGTTTCTTTCAAGCAGAAGGTATAGGTGACGTCAAGATACAGACAGGCCAGTGCATGTTGACACTAAAAAATGTTCTTTACGTTCCGAAGATGACCGGAAACTTCTATTCCGTGAGCAGTTCTGTCCAGAACAGGTGCACGGTGACCTTTGACTTAGAGAATGCCAAGGTGATGCAAGATGGAGAATGCATAGTGAAAGCCAAAAAGATTGGCAAATTGTATTTGTTTGTGGGTGGTCGCAGCAAATGTTTTGCCATGTCAGCTGTAGATGGGATTTTGCTACACAAGAGATACGGACATATTAATTTCTCTAGCTTGAAATAGATGGTATCCAAAGGGATAGTTCGAGGGATAGATAATATTCAGTTGCCAGAGAATATTAGTTTGCAAAACGTGTATGGTTAGAAAAATCCATGTTCAACCCTTTCCATCAGCAACAAGTAATCGGGCCAAGGAGATTTTAGATCTGGTACATGCAGATGTTTGTGTAGGTATTTTTTGACGTTCATTGACGATAAGTCCAGGAGGATTTTTGAGGATTTTTGAGGAGGATTCAGGAGGTCCTACCCAAATTCGTCGAATTCAAGAACCTGGTGGAAAGGTAGACAGGAAGAAGACTTAAATGCCTGCGGAGTGATAATGGCGGAGAATTTGTCAATAAACAGTTTGACGAATGTCTGAGGCAGCATGGAATCGACAGACAGCTAACAATAGCGTATACTCCCCAGCAAAATGGAGTTGCGGAACGGGCAAATCGTACGCTAGTGGAGATGTCAAGATGCCTTCTGGTCCAGGCGGGACTGGGAGATCAGTTTTGGGCAGAACCTTTCAACACTTCGGTTTATTTGCGAAACAGCTCCCCTACTAGCGCATTAGAGAGTATGACTCCTATGGAAGCGTGGACGGGTAAGAGACCTTATGTACAACACCTAAAGGTTTTTGGATCTCTTGCAGTTGCTCTGGACAAGGGTCCGAGGAAGGGCAGCAAATTTCAACCTAAAGGCAAAGAGTACATTATGGTTGGGTACTCTGTGGCAGCAAAAGGTTATCGACTATATGATCCATCAACTCGACAATTGGTCGAGAAACGGGATGTGTTATTTGATGAACATCATGACGTGGCATCCAAGGGTGATGCTGTGACGATCAGGAACTGGAGGAGGCCCACCAGCAGCAGGGACCCGGAGATGCAGAAATCGTTTCTGACTTATCAATCGACGCCGGCAGCTCCGATGAGAGTACAGATCAGTACGAGAGTGCCGAAGAAAAAGGTGAGCATGTCGTGGAGGAGGCACGCAGGGGCCCCGGTCGTCCTAAGATCATTCGCAGTGGAAAACCTGGATGCCCAAAGAAGCAGTACAATATTCTAGGCGCCCTTGTTTCGGAAAATGTTCCGATTCCATTAACTTGCGAAGAGGCGCTGGAAAGTAAAAACGCAAAGGAGTGGCTTTAAGCCATGGAAAGAGAACATGATTCTCTAGTTGCCAACCAGACTTGAAAAATCACTGATTTACCCAAAAATCAGCGCGCAATTGGATGCAAGTAGGTGTTCAACGTGAAGTGTGATAAAGATGGCCAAATAGAACGTTTCAAGGCTCGACTGGTAGCAAAAGGATGCTCCCAGCAGTTTGGCGTAAATTACCTAGAAACATTTTCGCCGGTATGCCGATTGGAGAGTGTGCGCTTTATTATAGCACTGGCGGCGGAGCTCAAGCTACATCTTCATCAAATGGATGTATGCACCGCGTATCTCAACAGCGATCTGAGTGAGACGGTCTACATGAAGCAGCCGGAAGGGTATTCAGATGAAACAAATCCTGACAAGGTATTGCTTCTGAAAAAAGCAATATATGGCTTGAAGCAATCCAGAAGGGCCTGGAACGAGAAGCTAAATGGCGTATTGGTTAATATGGGATTCGTTGCCTGTGATAACGAGCCATGTTTGTACAAACATTGTGGAGAAGGTAATGTACTAATCCTTGTACTAATCCTTGTATATGTTGACGATATATTTATAGCCATCCAATTGCACGAGGACTTGCTAAAAATCAAGAGCAGCATCCCACGATCATTCGAGTGCGTTGACAGAGGTCAACTTAACCATTTCCTGGGCATGGAAATCGAACGGGACGACCTTGGAGCAATTACTTTAGGACATACGCAATATATCAAGAACTTATTGCATACCCATGGGATTCATTTTTGCAAATCGGCGAAGACACCTTTGGATCCTGGTCTTACAACAAGGCAAGGCTCTTACAACAAGGCCAGACATATTGCATTCGGTGTCAAAATTGGCACAACGGAATCAAAACCCGCATGCTCAACACATAGCAGGCATAAAGCACGTCTTAAGATATCTCTCATCTACGATTGACATGAAACTACACTACCGACAATGTGGTCAATCGTTCTGTGGATACGTGGACGCGGATTGGGCAGGTGATAGGCTTGACAGGAAGTCCTATACTGGTTACATCTACCTGTAAGCAGGTGGTCCGATTTCTTGGCGTTCGGAAAAGCAGCGAAGTGTGGCGTTGAGCAGTACCGAGGCGGAGTACATGGCACTATCGACGGCATTTAAGGAGACGATAGTCATGCGAAGGCTGATTATGGAGATTGGTTGCAGAGACAACAACACCCCGATCGTCGTTTATGGGGATAATCTGAGCTTGCAGGCGCTAACTAAGAATCCCGTTCAACATTCCAGAACAAAGCACATTGATATACGTTATCATTTTGTTAGAGACGTTGCTAAGGAAGGGCAAGTTTTGAAGTTTCGTTGTACAAATGTTCAACCGAAATGATAGCAGATATTTTGACAAAAAATCTTCCTAAAACGAAACACGAAGAGCTTACAAATATGTTTAATTTGCTTTGATATGTATTTTTTGTAAACAATCTTGCATTAAGGAAGGGTGTAGAAAATAAGGTACCCTGTATATTTTAGTATGTTACAATGCACCCTTTTATAGTTATAGGAAAGAGAAAGAGATCTTGGAGTAGCTATAATTGTCTCGCTCTAAGAAATAGAGAATAAGAAAATATATATATCAATTTTTCCTCAGTCACAAATAAAGTTCCGAAGCATACACACGGTGTTTTAATTTTGTCGCTTCGAATTCTGCCGCTCAAGACACCTAAGCATATTATGATTATTTTATAGGTATTTTTTGGTGGCTGCTTGGCCCACTATCCTCCCCCCATTGAAGAGTGGGCCTTCAATAACAATGTTGGATGGGGCAGCAGTTACATCATTGCAGTGGTTATTCCGTGGTTTGTCCTCCCTAGCTCAGAGTGCCGACACATCCCATGATAGCTCTCCGCGCCCAGAAAATACCCAGCCAAATTGAGTGTTCTGAGCAATGGTAAGACCGTGACCTAACTGGATTTGGCCAGCCGACAACAGGTCAAAGAATAAGCTGGCTCCAATCAGCAGGTCCACTCGCTGCGTTTTGTGGAAGTTGGGGTCAGCCAGATCCATATTGCCAGGAATCTTCCAACTCGAAGCATCTATGTCATAGCTAGGCTGATAGTCCGTAATATGTGAAGCTACAACAGCGTCAGATTCCACAGAATACGTGCTAAGGCGGGACTTCACGCACACATTAACGGATGCTCCATCCGTTTCAAACCCAGCGCCACCGAAACCGGCTACCTTTGTAGAAAATTTGGAGCGGAAAAGCTGAAGTTCACTCGCCAGCCGCGACGAGATGAGGTGCACTTGTGTACCGGAATCCAATAAAACTCGGCAACGCAGGAAGGCTCTAGATTGACCACGAAAGAATACATTGGCTGTTGGAAGGAGCACTCGATCAGCATTGCGATCCTGGGTCACAATAGTGTTGATTGTGTGGGATGCGTTCGCAACAGAAAGTGCACCGATGGGACGTCAGACTCGTGCGGGTGATACCTGCCCGCGAGGGTGAAACAGAATATGATGACGGTGATTGCACGTCGAGCAGCGGGAAGCTGAGCATCCGCGAGCGAGATGGCCATCCGCTAGACAAACAGAACAGCGAGTCAGACGCCGCACTTCGTCAATTGTCAATGCACTGAACTTTGGACAAGAAGGAAGCTCGTGCGCCTAAACACCACACAGGGCGCAAAGAGCTGGACTGGCGTTAATAACCATGCACGAAGATCGGTTATTGGACGAGCTACCTCGGCCTACTTGGCTAACTGGTGAATATGCCAAAGAAAAGTCAACGCTTTCGAGAGTCTGGCACCTTTGCTCTAAGAATCGTGCCATGGACTCCCATAATGGAAAGCTGTCGTTGTTTCCGGCGAGAGTGTCTTTCCACTTGGCCTTTGTGGCAAAATCCAACTTCTGCAGGATAATCTGGATAAGTAAGCATCTTTGGATCTCGACAGCTGATCCGGAACTCATAAGTGCCCGCATATGCCCATTGAAACAATCCTATAGCTCCCGCAAACTAGCAACAGACCCTAGCTCGACCACCCGGAGCTGCAGGATCTCATTAATGTGAGACTAAAATATTAAACGCCAATTACTAAAACGATTGCGCAATAGTTCAAAAGCCACAGGAGCTCTCACCGTATCCAAGGCTGACTCCCGCAGGCATGAAATGAGCTTTTCGTTAGGTGAGGATGGCTGTCGATTGAGGTCTTAAAAAGGGCGCAGAAATCCTGCCACTCGGCATAGCCGCCGCTAAATATTGGCATCAGCAACGGTGGCAAGGTGGCGACTGGCTTGTATGGCAGGAGATACACTGGCACCGTCGAGAAATGTGAAGTGGGCACCGATTCTCATGGAGCGCTTGGCAACCAACACCTGAATGTCCACTTGTCCAATACAAATCACTCCCGATCTCGCTAAAATTAATGTAAAATATGCATGTAAAATAATCATAATATGCTTAGCTGCAGCTGTTGTTATCAGCATGTATGTATTCGTCTCTGTTTTGTTTCCCAGTTTCGCATGCGCTTTATTGTTATTTGTAGCGTATGCGCTTTGGGGAGGCTGACTCCCGCAGGCATGAATTAAGCCACAGGAGCTTTTCCATTTTCGTTAGGTGAGGATGGCTGTCAATCGTGGTCTTAAAAAGGGCGCAGAAATCCTGCCACTCGGCATAGCCGCCGCTAAATGTTGTCATCCGCAACGGTAGCAAGGAGCCGACTGGCTTGTATGGCATTGGCTATACACTGGCACCGTAGAGAAGTGGGGAGTGGGCAGCGATTCTAATGGAGCGCTTGGTAACCCCCACCTGAATGTCCACCTGCACATAAAGGTGGACATATGCGCAGGTAAAGCTTCTGCGCAAGCTCTTAGTTTTGTGTTTGTTGAGATTTGGAATTGATTGGAGCCGCATAGATTAGGGTTAAATTGAACCCAAAATAAAAATATGAAAACCTGATTTGAAACGCGTGTATTTATTCGGCTGCTATTAAAAACTATTAATGGAATAACATTTGTGACCCCGACGTGATTTCACCCCAGTTGATTATTGTGATCAGCAGTGCCAAGAAAACGCCGTTGTTGTTGTTGTTGCTACAAGTTGCATTTTTATTGAACAATGGAGTCTGGAGCTGAGACTATTTGAGCTGCTGACGCAACCCGGGAAAGGACGCTGCGGAGAAGAGCAGAGGTGACCTGCCAGAAGACGGAGGCGCTGCATCATAAGGTGAAGGCTGCGGCGCGGAATGAGGATGGCACCATTATAGCGCTGGAGTCAGTGGAGAAGCGTTTGAGTGAGCGGTTCTCGCAGCTGGCGACTGATGTGCAAGTGGACATTCAGGTGTTGGTTGCCAAGCGCTCCATGAGAATCGCTGCCCACTCCACACTTCTCGACGGTGGCAGTGTATCGCCAATGCCACACAAGCCAGTCGCCTCCTTGCCACCGTTGCTGATGCCAATATTTAGCGGCGGCTGTGCCGAGTGGCAGGATTTCTGTGCCCTTTTTAAGACCACGATTGACAGCCATCCTCACCTAACGAAAATGGATAAGCTCCGGTGGCTCATTTCATGCCTACGGGAGTCAGCCTTGGATACGGTGAGAGCTCTGGAAATTACTGACGCGAACTACGATGTGGCCCTTGACCTATTGCGCAATCGTTTTAGAAATCGGCGTTTAATATTTCTGTCTTCCATTAATGAGATCCTGCAGCTTCGTATGGTCTAGCCGGGGTCTGTTGCTACTTTGCGGGAGCTATAGGATCGTTTCAATGGGCATATGCGGGCTCTCATGAGTTCCGGATCAGCTGCCGAGATTCAAGGATGATTGCTTATCCAGATATTGCAGAAGTTGGATTCTGCCACAAAGGCCAAGTGGGAAGACACTCTCGCTGGAAACAACGACAGCCTTCCATCTTGGGTGCCAGACTCCTTCCAAGGTGCCAGACTCTCGAAAGCGTAGACTTTTCTTCTCGCTCGCGGATGCTTAGCTTCCCGCTGCTTGACGTGCAATTACCGTCATCATTTCCTGTTGCGCCCTCGCTGGGAGGTTTCACCCGCACGAGTCTCACGTCACGACACTGTTGTGACCCAGGATCGCAGGATCTGGCAGGATCTGGCTTTCCACAAAACACAGCGAGCGGACCTGCTAATTGGAGCCAACTTATTTTTTGACCTGTTGTCGGGATAGCTGCCTCTTCCAGAATTATTATTGATGGCCCACTCTTAAATGGGGGGAGGATATTGGGACAAGCAGCCACCAACAAAACCATTTAAAAAAAATCATATTCATTTAGCTGCAGCGGTTGTTATCACTATTTATTCTTGTCTGTCTGTCTTTCAGTTTCGCATCCACTTTGTTGTTATATGTAGCGCATGCGCTTTTGGGAGCTTGGGTATAGCTTCTGCGCCCAAGCTCTTTGTTTATGCACTTGTCAGAGGCTGAGACATTTGCTGCTCTTCTTCTTGCTGATGCGCAGTGAGTCGCGATCAACTACAAGAACATCTCCGTTACCGATCTCCCAGCCAACTGCAACTGTGTTTCCATTTTGCCCGCCGTCCTTGACTCTCTCCATGCCGTCCACGTCTCGCTCTCAGCAATGGAGCAAGTGAAAGGAGCCTTATTGCTGAGTTTATTTTTTTCTATATTGTTGCTCTTTCTTAACGCTTTACAGCTTAATTTACATTTTGCTTATTCTCATACATCTCCGACACGGTCATTCTAACTTTTACACGTCCTCGTGTGCGACCTGTAACACTAGATTGGTACCATTATTGCTTCATTCTCTTTTCACCCTTTTTTTATCTCTCAACATCACTTTTATTAAAACAAATAGTATGGAAATACAACTTTATAATTGCGTCACCATGTGTCGGTTTCGCAGACTTTCTCGCTTTCTCACATCATACAGTGTGTCATTTAAAACTCGCCACACGCCATGACAGAAAGCTCTTGGTTCTACACTTGTGCTTTCGGCTTGACCGGGTATAACTTCCTCCCAGTAGCTCGTACTCTTCTGCGCAAGCCCGCCCATTTGGCTATCCTATTGCTTCTACTCTCGCTCCGCGCCACGATCTGCTCAGATCCAAACTGCACCACACAATATCACTTCCTCTCTTTATCTTAAAGCGGACGGACGTGTTTTTTTGTACTCACCTATTCTATTGCTTCTACTCTCGCTCAATAGAGATTCTTATCTCTATTCTTTGCATTTAACTAACTCGCTTTAACTCCTCTCTTTAATCTCCCCCTTTCGTTTCCCTGGTACAGTGGAACAAAGTTCATCAATAATATTAATAAATTAATTATTTAATTTTTAATAATTATGGAATTTAAACTGATCTGTGCGCTGAAGTCTTGTAATAAGACAATCTCGTCTTCCCAGCCTACCATCCACTGCTGGCTTTGTGAAAACGTCTTACACACTAAGTTTGCCGGGTTCACGGCCTCAGTTTCGGATGCAATCTCACGTAGGTCTGGTCTCCACTTTTGCTGTGACGGTTGTCGTGCGTTCATGAGGCAGACTAAAACCAGATTCAAGGAGTTGATTAGTGGTTTTCGTAAAATCAATAACCAACTCTGTGCGCTCGAAGACTGCAGTTTAGTAGTCTTCAACTACTAAATGAGTCTCCAAAGCGTAAGAAATCCTCTTTTAATGATGTGCTTGTGGCGAATAATCTTCAGCCGGCTCAGCCGACAACTATGCAGCCGCTTATATCTGGCCACCCCAAGGGCCAGACCTGAGACAAATTCGGCTTCCGATTATCTCAGAATTAATGAGATATGTCTCTGTGCCATCGCTTCAAGTGATTCCAGACCCAATAATTCAAACCCCTGTAACAGTCACCAAACAGGGTAATCAACCGTCCGGACCCCTGATACGTACTGATGCCGCAGTATTAGTAGGTGATCCCACCATCGAAACACATTTTTTTTCCCGTCCTGCCCTTGATACTTCTGAGATTGATATCTTGGCTTACATCAAAGCCAAAACAAAGGTCGACATAAAGGTGGTGGATATTACAAAATTTAAATATTCATACACCAGGCACACGTCATCTTTCAAAATACGCATGCCCTTGCAGATGTCCAAGACTTTTTTTTCCGCCACCTTTTGGCCAGAGAATATTTTCGTCCAAGAACATCAGCCAAGTACGGTGAAAAAAAAAAAACCAAACCTGAGGGTGTAACACTCCCACATGTTACGGCCACTGACCAACCTTCCACCTCATCATCCTCAGTTTCAAAAAACTAATGTCTTCACTAACTCTTACCTATCATAATACTAGAGGGTTACGTAGTAAACTTCCCAAACTGTATTCGGATAGTTCTTTCTTTGCATCTCATTATTTTATTTACAGAAACTTGGTTAAAGCCGGAGATCTAAAGCTCCGAAGTTTTTCCTATTAGGTACACCACTTTTAGATGTGCTAGAACTCTGCGAATGGAAGGAGGAGTGTTAATCTATGTAGACTCCAAACTCGCTTTGTCCGATCAATCTTTGTATGTAACCTGTTCTTACATACCACCTTCGTCCGAACCGCCAATATACTGGCAACATTTGTCCGCTATTCGTTTGGTTTTCGATCGTCGTCTCATGGTGACCAGCTGATAGCTCTGGGTGACTTTCATATCCCAGAACTTATGTGGTCAAATGTTAAAAATTCACCGTCTTTACAGCTTAGCTCCCACCACGACCTCCCTGCGGGCATGTTTGACATGTCACTCGGGCAAATTAACAACGTTAGAAATTCTTTAGGTCGGCTGTTGGACTTATGTTTCGTTTCTGATCCTGATGGAATTACTCTTTCCAGAACTTTGCCCCTTTCTAACCCTGAGGATCCGTATCATCGCGCTCTTGAGGTTTCAATCGAAAACAATTCCGTAATGGACCTTAAGTCTACACTTAAATCTCAGAAAGTTCGTTTCTTTCGTAAGGCTGACTTTATGAAATTAAATAAGTTAATTTCGGAGTTTGATTGGTCTGATTTACTGGCATGCGAAGATAAAAACATTGCATTACAAAAATTTTATCACACTTTAAACATATTTTTTTACGTTTGCGTGCCGTGGAAATATCCGTCCGCTTCAACGAATCCGCCTTGGTATACAAGGCACCTTATAAGTTTAAGGAATAGTATGAGTAGACTTTTAAATAAACATAGATTATCTGGCTGCACTGTTAGATATAGCGGTCCAATTTCACCGTGCATAATGCAGAATGTTATAGAAGTTATATTCGCCGCTGCAGAATTCAGTTTCCTCAGGATCCGAAGCAGTTTTATAACTTTGTAAACACTAAGCGTAAACATGTATCTTTTCCTCCAATGCTTACGTTTGAGAACTCTTATGCGAACACTGATCAGGCAATAGCCGATCTCTTTGCACAGTTTTTTCAAACTACTATTCACCTAGCAGCAGTTCATCTCAGCCTTACACGTATAATATGCAATCAGCCAAGCTTATAGCCCGTGTATTCGCCAGACCCTGACAGAGTACCAGGCTGTGTTCTGAAAAACTGCTCATTATCGCTGGAAACTTCTATCTTTCCCCTTATGTGAAAGGAATCTTTTATTATTCCACTGCATAAAATAGTGAAAAAATTCCGACGCTGCAAATTATAGAGGCATCTCTAAATTGTCAGTAATTCCTAAGCAATTTTTGAAAAACTTATCACTCCACATTTGCAACACCTATGTAGTTCAATAATAACTTCGTGCCAGCATGGCTTCATGAAGCGCCGCTCCTCCACTACCAACTTATTGGAGCTAACATCTTTTATCACGGATGGGTTCCGGAATGGCTTACAAACAGAGGTCATTTACACTGACTTCAGTAAAGCATTTGACTCAGTTAACCATTCGCTTCTTATAAGAAACTCAGTCTTTTGGGATTCCCAACTGATCTTCTTATCTGGATTTCGAGCTACTTATCTGGGAGAACCCAACGTGTCTTCTTTAAAGATGTTACCTCGCGTTTAGTCCGAGCAACATCTGGGGTGCCCCAAGGAAGCCATCTAGGACCCCTACTTTTTACTCTGTTTATTAACGACTTTTCCCTTGCCTTAACTAATTCACTTGTACTTATGTATGGTGATGACGTTAAGCTATGCCTTCAGTATAAATTCACTATTGCCCAGTCTAGACTTCAATCCGATTTGGATAAACTTCTAGTTCTTTTCCGTTCTAGTCCTCACCAGGCTATGTACTTTCTCTATGGGAACGCCTTAGAACTATTAACTCACGTTAACGAACTAGGTATCCTATTAGATTTGAGTCAAATTTACCGACCATATATCTACCACGGTCAATAAAGCTTTGGGTGTGCTTGGTTTTATTAAAATATGGTCAAAAGAATTTAATGACCCGTACATAACTAAAACGTTATATTCATCATTGGATAACTAAAACGTTATATTCATCATTGGATAACTAAAACGTTATATTCATCAACTGGAGTCCTCAATACGGAGTACACCAAGATCACATTGAATCTGTACAAAACAACTTCCTTACTTTCGCTCTTAGGGGACTTAATTGGGATGTAAATCTTTGCCTCCCCTCTAATCGTTTACCACATCTTGCCACTTTGCTCTACTAACAATCTTATATCACTTATATTAACAGCCTTATCTGTGTAACACTCTTCCTCGTGATATCTTTCTCCTACTCTTCGCTTAATCTATCTCGGATCTATTCCCGCTATTCCCGTACGTTATGCGGCAGCGCCCCTCGGTCGGTTGGACGGGAGGTGGGCTGTACGTATGCAGTGGGAACCGCGCGAAAAAATATCATCCATAACAGGCTTGGCTATTGATGATCAGATCTAGCCCCTGTGTTTGATGTCTCACGACGAGTGTCTCTTTCACCACCGTCACGTTTCTCAATAGTCTCATCAGCGATCTGCTTGTCCGTCAGCCTTCTCAAATTCTCGTGTGAATATTTATATGTTCCCTTCGTACTCAACGATTTTAACAGGTATCGATCACCTTTCAACAACTCGGCAACCACAAAAGGTCTTTTGAACTTAGGATTCAATTTGGTCTGATGACGCTCTTCACTTCTAAGCAAGACATGATCCACAACCTTGTGTTTTACAATTTTGGCCTTATTGACGCGCTACCCTACAACTTGGTTGGGTATATTGTTTTCGGTATCATTGGCGACTAAATATTTTTTAGATACTCAGTGACACGACTATCAATTAATAAATTAATTATTTTCGTTAGTTTAAAATTAATAAATTAATTTTTATTATGAAAAATTAGAAATTATAAATTCGCCGTATTACTTTAAAATAAAAATTTTTAATAAAAGTCTTCATCTACCAAGCGTTTTCGGGTTTATTTAAAGATTTAAATCTAAGATTTAAATCAAAACAAGCACTTTTAGATTTCGATGTATGAATGCAATTTATTTAATTGATTTGGTTTTTATATATACAAGCGGGAGCGCGACTCAACGCTTGATGATACGGAGCGACTGAGAGATACCGCGAGAGAGCGAGACAACGCATGACGGCAGATGCAGGTGGCCGATCGAATGCACGAGAGCGGGCGACGCAAATAGAGACATAGAGATAAAAGAAAATATAAACAAATTCAATAAACTTTTGCCGGCCAAACTTTCCGGCGTCTGTTTGACCCAACATACTTGGAAGATGAGCTTTTAACAACATCATGAAGGGGCAGCAGGCACAATTTGTTGTCTGCCCGCCTTGCAGCTCCGGACGCCGTCCTCTCCACCTTCACCGGATCCGTCTGAGGCTGGACGAGCAACTCTGACTGCTCAGCTGCCATGAGGGCCTTACCATTGTCAGGGCCTCCGCCTCCACAACCAATCCAACCGAGCCGAGTTTTTCAGATTAAGGGCAAACCAAATGATTGATGAATTATACCACTAACCATACACTTCTCATTTCATACGAAAATAGAAGCAACAATTTCTTGCGACAGGCCCCCGGAGGCCCGCTCATAATCTCATTGAACTTTTTTGGTTGTTCAGTCGCAGAGAAGCGCATCATCAAGAAGGTTCTTCCGCGGTTAAACTGTATGCGTTAAATATGTTTGCGTGCTCACACATTCACATACACGGTTTCAAGTGTGCGTTCGACTTCGTTTTGAAGCCAGCTAAAATTTTTGATTTTTGTAACTTTTCAGGCATGTTTTCTGAAAATTGGCGTATACATCATACGCTAATGATGAAAAAAAATATGTATTATATTTTGATATTTCAGCTTATATCTTATATTTGTTATGAAATACGATTAAGTGGTACGACCACACTGAGTGGTCACCAGTCGATACAAGTCTCGAGCTGTCTCACCTGTGATGGGTAGTCGTCTTCATAGTGGGAGGTGTGTTTGTATTTTTGTAATCACCATTAGCACATTCAAAACATCATCTTGGACTCGACGAATGTGGCTTGCTACGGCGACCAACTCTGAGACTGCATGTGGAAGACTCCGACTTGATGCATAGTTTCCCACCTTGACTAGCTTCTAATTCCTGCATCCTGTTCTGAGTTTCGATTGTTGACCTTCTCATTATGTTGATGGTGGTATCCAGGATTGATGTTTGGTTCTCCACGATTTTATGAGTTAGACCTTCTTGGGCTCTTAGTCTATCAATAATTTCCAACATCCGTTTGGCATATTGATCATCCAGTACTCCGAAGATGTCATTCGCAATATTTATCAACGATGTTCAGTGCTCCACGCTTTTGTCGTTGATGTTACATTAACTGATCGGCATCTTGGATTTCCGCCACCTCCTGTTGCAGCATGTGGATGATTGTGGGGCAGGCTTCGTATGCTGTTGGGCACCATTGTTTTATAGATCGTATACCCTGCTTGACTTTCTCGATCTCTCGTGCGAACTGACTAAGGTCAAAGCATGTGATGAGCGTCCACTCGGATTTGATTGATATCCGATCTATCCCTATCCCGACATCCCTTCTATGATGGTCCCGGTCACGTTGTTGATCGGAGTGATGGCAACAGGGAGGTGGGCAGTGACAGTCCGGGCAGACCCAGACAAGTATCATTGTTAGGGCAAGCATTTGTTTTTTTTTTTTGTATTGATTGGTTTTCTTCTTGCTATTGTTGATTGTTAGCACCGCCAGTCGGTGAATGGCCCGTGTTATATTACCGAATCTCGCCGTCCCATATAGGATAGACTGCTAGGATGCCTCCGAGGGGCCAATTCAACGGAGCGATAATATCTTCCTTTATTCCCCAACAAAATTGGTCGCGTTGTCACTGTAGATTTTCTGCTAGGATGGCTTGGGTAGTCAAATCCGTTACTACCTCAAGGTGTACTACCTTGGTTGAAAAACAACAAAATACTGCTAGGTACAGTTTATGTGGTCGTTTTCCTCGTATTTTATAGTGTATCCAAAATGACCCGCAGTAATCCAGATTAAGGGCAAACCAAATGATTGATGAATTATACCACTAACCATACACTTCTCATTTCATACGAAAATAGAAGCAACAATTTCTTGCGACAGGCCCCCGGAGGCCCGCTCATAATCTCATTGAACTTTTTTGGTTGTTCAGTCGCAGAGAAGCGCATCATCAAGAAGGTTCTTCCGCGGTTAAACTGTATGCGTTGAATATGTATGCGTGCTCACACATTCACATACACGGTTTTATGTGTGCGTTCGACTTCGTTTTGAAGCCAGCTAAAATTTTTGATTTTTGTAACTTTTCAGGCATGATATGAAAATTGGCGTATACATCAGACGCTATTGATGAAAAAAATATGTATTATATTTTAATATTTCAGCTTATATCTTATATTTGTTATGAAATACTATTAAGTGGTACGACCACACTGAGTGGTCGCCAGTCGATACAAGTCTCGAGCTGTCTTACCTGTGATGGGTAGTCGTCTTCATAGTGGGAGGTGTGTTTGTATTTTTGTAATCACCATTAACACATTTAAAACATCATCTTGGACTCGACGAATGTGGCTTGCTACGGCGACCAACTCTGAGACTGCATGTGGAAGACTCCGACTTGATGCATAGTTTCCCACCTTGACTAGCTTCTAATTCCTGCATCCTGTTCTGAGTTTCGATTGTTGACCTTCTCATTATGTTGATGGTGGTATCCAGGATTGATGTTTGGTTCTCCACGATTTTATGAGTTAGACCTTCTTGGGCTCTTAGTCTATCAATAATTTCCAACATCCGTTTGGCATATTGATCATCCAGTACTCCGAAGATGTCATTCGCAATATTTATCAACGATGTTCAGTGCTCCACGCTTTTGTCGTTGATGTTACATTAACTGATCGGCATCTTGGATTTCCGCCACCTCCTGTTGCAGCATGTGGATGATTGTGGGGCAGGCTTCGTATGCTGTTGGGCACCATTGTTTTATAGATCGTATACCCTGCTTGACTTTCTCGATCTCTCGTGCGAACTGACTAAGGTCAAAGCATGTGATGAGCGTCCACTCGGATTTGATTGATATCCGATCTATCCCTATCCCGACATCCCTTCTATGATGGTCCCGGTCACGTTGTTGATCGGAGTGATGGCAACAGGGAGGTGGGCAGTGACAGTCCGGGCAGACCCAGACAAGTATCATTGTTAGGGCAAGCATTTGTTTTTTTTATTGTATTAATTGGTTTTCTTCTTGCTATTGTTGATTGGTAGCACCGCCAGTCGGTGTATGGCCCGTGTTATATTACCGAATCTCGCCGTCCCATATAGGATAGACTGCTAGGATGCTTCCGAGGGGCCAATTCAACGGAGCGATAATATCTTCCTTTATTCCCCAACAAAATTGGACGCGTTGTCACTGTAGATTTTCTGCCAGGATGGCTTGGGTAATCAAATCCGTTACTACCTCAAGGTGTACTACCTTGGTTGAAAAACAACAAAATACTGCTAGATACACTTTATGTGGTCGTTTTCCTCGTATTTTATAGTGTATCCAAAATGACCCGCAGTTATCCACTCCGCAATTTTTCAATGGTCTATGCTGTTGAATTCGATGCGCCGGTAGTGGACTCATTATTTAATTCAACAATTTAGGTCGACTTTGGCAACATCTGATACAACGGTTGACTGTTTTTTGAGCCAGCTCCTTTCCTCTTAATGACCAGAACTATTGCCTAATGTTGCATAATAATGCCTGTGGTCCGCAATGTGCCAATTTTTGATGTTTCCATTGAAATAAGAGTATTGTTAATGGGTGATTCGGAGCTAATAACATTGCATGTGTGGCATCAAAAGATAATGCGGTGTTTGCGGACTAGAAACGGTGGTCCAGTGTACCAAAGTTTTGAATCTCGTAACTGTGTAGAGAATATGTCCAGAATTATCTGTTGATGCCACATGTCTCCACCACTCTAGGTCTGTCAGTTCTTAAAACTAAGAAGAAACACCTTGGAATTCTTATTGTGGTCAGGATCTGTACGTCTGAATGCTTTCCATTGATGGGTGAGTTCTGGGCCCTGTTCCGTGTCCCAGTCAATCTTCAGCTCCCATAATTGTTTCATTCTTATCTTTGCCGTTGTTACAACTGGACCAAACAACCCTAGAAGATTTTCGCTAGTTCTGAACACACTGTCCTATTAGTTATGATTCCGGTGTCTTCTGTCACCGCACGTCCTTGAAGCCAATCTCCAGGTGGATCCCAAATAATTCCGAGCGTCTTGATGGTATGTTTGGTAAAGTTACCGAAAAAACGAGATTCATTTCTTGGCATTCTTCCGGAATGTCTGCTAGTAATGCAGGGTGGTTCGCGCACCATTTTCTTAGTTTGAATTTTGCTTCTCCCAACAGGTTTATTAGTTGATCTCTTTTACTTAATGCTTTACTTATGGTGTGTCCTCGGGTGAGACAGTCATCTACGTAACAACCCTGTCGAAGTGCAGCAGCATCCTGGGCCAGTTGCTCAGGGATGCTCAGGTTGTTAATCTAGTCATATGCCCTAACTCCTCGTGTTGATCCCTAAATTGAACATATTGTCTCTGGAGATCAGGGTCCCGTTGAAGTCTCCTATCCAATGCGTAGAAGCACCGATTTTTCATTGGAGGGGGATTTCCCAATTTTCCCAATATTTGTGGATCTTCATTAAATGGTAGCTGCACACTTAATCTTTTATCTGCCCCTTTTTCGATATTTTCCATGAAATGCTGTTCGCATAACTTCCTCTCTTTATCTTAAAGCGAACGGACGTGTTTTTTTTTTGTGCGCACTGCGTTTTTATAAAATTTGAAATAAGCTTCCACAAACAATCGGTATTTATTTCTATAAACATAAAAAAAAAAATAAACAAATTGCAATCTTTAGATCCGTATCGCTTCGCCTGTGAAGTGATATATTTAATAAATTAAATAATTAATTATATAAATAAATAATTTTTAATATATTAATTATTTATTTTTTCATTATGGAATTTAAACTGATCTGTGCGCTGAAGTCTTGTAATAAGACAATCTCCTCTTCCCAGCCTACCATCCACTGCTGGCTTTGTGAAAACGTCTAACACGCTAAGTTTGCCGGGTTCACTAAAACCAGATTCAAGGAGTTCATTAGTGATTTTCGTAAAATCAATGTGGTCATAGTGGCATCATGTGGCACAGAGTTGGTCTGTGCGCTCGATACACAGTTTAGTAGTCTTCAACCACTAAATGAGTCTCCAAAGCGTAAGAAATCCTCTTTAAGTGATGTGCTTGTGGCGAATAATCTTCAGCCGGCTCAGCCGACAACTATGCAGCCGCTTATATCTCTGGCCACTCCAAGGGCCAGACCTGAGACAAATTCGGCTTCCGATTATCTCAGAATTAATGAGATATGTCTCTGTGCCATCGCTTCAAGTGATTCCAGACCCAATAATTCAAACCCCTGTAACCGTCCGGACCCCTGATACGTACTGATGCCGCAGTATTAGTAGGTGATCCCACCATCGAAACACATTTTTTTTCCCCGTCCTGCCCTTGATACTTCTGAGATTGATATCTTGGCTTACATCAAAGCCAAAACAAAGGTCGACATAAAGGTGGTGGACATTACAAAATTTAAATATTCATACACCAGGCACACGTCATCTTTCAAAATACGCGTGCCCTTGAAGATGTTCAAGACTTTTTTTTTCCGCCACCTTTTGACCAGAGAATATTTTCGTCCAAGAACATCAGCCAAGTACGGTGAAAAAAAAAAACCAAACCTGAGGGTGTAACACTCCCACATGTTACGGCCACTGACCAACCTTCCACCTCATCATCCTCAGTTTCAAAAAACTAATGTCTTCACTAACTCTTACCTATCATAATACTAGAGGGTTACGTAGTAAACTTCCCAAACTGTATTCGGATAGTTCTTTCTTTGCATCTCATTATTGTATTTACAGAAACTTGGTTAAAGCCGGAGATCTAAAGCTCCGAAGTTTTTCCTATTAGGTACACCACTTTTAGATGTGCTAGAACTCTGCGAATGGAAGGAGGAGTGTTAATCTATGTAGACTCCAAACTCGCTTTGTCCGATCAATCTTTGTATGTAACCTGTTCTTACATACCACCTTCGTCCGAACCGCCAATATACTGGCAACATTTGTCCGCTATTCGTTTGGTTTTCGATCGTCGTCTCATGGTGACCAGCTGATAGCTCTGGGTGACTTTCATATCCCAGAACTTATGTGGTCAAATGTTAAAAATTCACCGTCTTTACAGCTTAGCTCCCACCACGACCTCCCTGCGGGCATGTTTGACATGTCACTCGGGCAAATTAACCACGTTAGAAATTCTTTAGGTCGGCTGTTGGACTTATGTTTCGTTTCTGATCCTGATGGAATTACTCTTTCTAGAACTTTGCCCCTTTCTAACCCTGAGGATCCGTATCATCGCGCTCTTGAGGTTTCAATCGAAAACAATTCCGTAATGGACCTTAAGTCTACACTTAAATATCAGAAAGTTCGTTTCTTTCGTAAGGCTGACTTTATGAAATTAAATAAGTTAATTTCGGAGTTTGATTGGTCTGATTTACTGGCATGCGAAGATAAAAACATTGCATTACAAAAATTTTATCACACTTTAAACATATTTTTTTACGTTTGCGTGCCGTGGAAATATCCATCCGCTTCAACGAATCCGCCTTGGTATACAAGGCACCTTATAAGTTTAAGGAATAGTATGAGTAGACTTTTAAATAAACATAGATTATCTGGCTGCACTGTTAGATATAGCGGTCCAATTTCACCGTGCATAACGCAGAATATTATAGGAGTTATATTCGCCGCTGCAGAATTCAGTTTCCTCAGGATCCGAAGCAGTTTTATAACTTTGTAAACACTAAGCGTAAACATGTATCTTTTCCTCCACTGCTTACGTTTGAGAACTCTTATGCGAACACTGAACAGGCAATGGCCGATCTCTTTGCACAGTTTTTTCAAACTACTATTCACCTAGCAGCAGTTCATCTCAGCCACTTATAGTATCCAATCAGCCAAGCTTATATTTTGCCCATCTTTCGATCAAATTGATGTGTTATCGTATCTTCTTAAGGTTAAGCCCGTGTATTCGCCAGAGTACCAGGCAGTGTTCTGAAAAACTGCTCATTAAAATCTAACTCTTTTTAATCTATCGCTGGAAACTTCTATCTTTCCCCTTATGTGAAAGGAATCTTTTATTATTCCACTGCATAAAATAGTGAAAAAATTCCGACGCTGCAAATTATAGAGGCATCTCTAAATTGTCAGTAATTTCTAAGCAATTTTTGAAAAACTTATCACTCCACATTTGCAACCCCTATGTAGTTCAATAATAACTTCGTGCCAGCATGGCTTCATGAAGCGCCGCTCCTCCACTACCAACTACAGACGTCATTACAAACAGACGTCATTTACACTGACTTCAGTAAAGCATTTGACTCAGTTAACCATTCGCTTCTTATAAGAAACTCAGTCTTTTGGGATTCCCTACTGATCTTCTTATCTGGATTTCGAGCTACTTATCTGGGAGAACCCAACGTGTCTTCTTTAAAGATGTTACCTCGCGTTTAGTCCGCGCAACATCTGGGGTGCCCCAAGGAAGCCATCTAGGACCCCTACTTTTTACACTGTTTATTAAAGACTTTTCCCTTGCCTTAACTAATTCACTTGTACTTATGTACGCTGATGACGTTAAGCTATGCCTTCAGTATAAATTCACTAGCGCCCAGTCTAGACTTCAATCCGATTTGGATAAACTTCTAGTTCTTTTCCGTTCTAGTCCTCACCAGGCTATGTACTTTCTCTATGATTACGAACGATTAAGTCAGGTT
Source organism: Drosophila ananassae (assembly GCF_017639315.1). NCBI lineage: Eukaryota > Metazoa > Arthropoda > Insecta > Diptera > Drosophilidae > Drosophila > Drosophila ananassae. The sequence continues at coordinate 30,053,474 of NC_057927.1, forward strand.
AACGATCTAGGTGTCCTATTAGATTTAAAACTTAAATTTACCGACCATATATCTAGCATGGTTAATAAAGCTATGAATGTGCTTGGTTTTATTAGAAGATGGTCAAAAGAATTAAATGACCCGTACATAACTAAAACGTTATATACATCACTGGTCCGTCCGATTCTTGAGTATGGATCGTGTGTCTGCAGTCCTCAATATGGAGTACACCAAGATCACATTGAATCTGTACAAAAAAACTTCTTTACTTTTGCGCTTAGGGGACTTAATTGGGATGCAAATCTTTACCTCCCCTCTTATCGTAGTACTCTTTTACTAATCAACTTACCATCATTAACAAACCGTAGAACGATGCTGGGTGTCATGTTTCTAAATATTCTTATTTATGGAAATGTAGACAGCCAGCATTTACTAACACGCTTAAATTTTAACGTTCCTAGTAGAAGGACTAGAAACTTTCGTCCTCTACTCCGCAACCATTGTAGTTCAACATATGCCCAACATGATCCGTTCAGGGTTTTATGTTCGGACTACAATGGTCTCTACCACATCTTATATATATTACATCTTAGCTATATATTAAATCTATGTCGGATCTATTCCCGCGATCCGTGCCGTACGTTACGCGGCACCGTCCCTCGGTCGGATAGACGGGATGGACGGGAGGTGGGCTGTACGTATACAGTGGGAGCCGCGCAAAAAAATAACTTCTCGTCCATGGTAAGGTAAGTTTGGTTTCCTTCGAGGTGCCTAACTTCCAAAACTTTGGGGTCCTGGGTGGGGCTCTTGGGTGGATTTATTTGTACAACAGACCTGGTTGTAACTGGTCCGGATATAATCCATCCTAACGGCGTCCGTTGAAGCAATGGCTATCCCTGCCGTAGGTTTAGATGTAGCGGGTCGATGAGTTGTGAGAGATATTCTGCCCCGAGCAGCAACCTTGTGGCTGTGTGGCTCTTGGAATGTTTTCCGGGCGCAGAATTGGTTCAGATGGTTGATTCGACATGTCTTCTGGTAGTATAGACGCCACTACTTGTGTTTTGAAATTAGTAGTTAATGAAAACATATTTAATACTGCTCGGGAATTCGCTCGGTTTGTGCCTCCTATGCCTTTTATGGTAATGGTGCTGATTGATCTCCGAGTTTATTTGCCAGTTCCTGAGAAATTAAATTCACTTGTGATCCGGAATGGAATACTGCGTGACTGCGTGGTCGTGCTTCGGTAGGACCTTGGACTTCCACTTGGGAGGTCGCGAGTAATACATCTGTAGTTTTAAGTTAGCTGGTTGTGGATGCGCTTGCTCGCGTAGATGTATAATGCAGCCTTTTTTTTTGCAAACATGACATGAGAACCTAGATTTGCATGCATTGTTTGGCATACGGATAAACAGTTAAAAATTCGTCCATGTCCAAAAATTTTGGGCAGTTTTAAAGTCGATGATTGCCGTAGATGCATATGCCACATTTTTCAACCGGTGCTTGAGTTGATGAACGAAAACCATTATAAGCCGCTGTCTTTTGTAGCGTAACTTGGCTGGCTGTTTACCGCTCTAGGTGGCGAGATCTACACATGATAGCGTATGAGAATCTAATTTCTCTTCAAGAATGTGTATCAGTATAGGATCCCAACCTAATGTTGGTACATTCAGAGCGTGAAGGGCGGTGATTGTTCTTAGCACAGCATCATATGAGCTACGTAGCTGATCTTCTGATCCATTTGTTTTTGGATGTGTGAACAAGGTTGCAAGTGTCGATTTGATGAGGATTCTATCATTGTGATACCGTGACTTTAGTCGCTTCCAGGTATCTTGATAACTGGCATGTTCTCCAAATGTTGTGGAGATTAAGTTCTTGGTCTCTCCAACCACATGGTTCTCCAAACACCGGAATTTTATCGCATCGCTATACTCTTGATTATGGACCCATTCCGTGAAGATATCGCAGAATCGGGGCCCCTTCAGATAATCTCCGTCAAATTTTGGAATGTCGACTGGTGGTATTCCAAATGAAGATAAGATCGCGAGTTTTTGTGTTGATACTGAAGTCAATTTCGATTCTTCCCTCAGAACAATTGTATTTTGCTCGTATAACCTGAAATCTGTCATCGGTGTGTCCATAATTTTTTAAGGTTGGTTCCAGATCGATAAGATCATGGTATCCCGTGACGATTTCCTTCCATAGCTCCTTCATGTGTTGTCTGATGTGTGTGGACAACTCCCGTCCTTCGGTGCGGTTGCAGAGAAAGTCTCCCATATCGTCTAACCGTCCTTCATGTTTTCGTTTTAATGATGTAAATCAAGGTTCTTCTCCTTCGTTTCCTCGTGATTGTGCCTTTGGCTCGAGATTTTTTCCTGTTTTCCGGGGCTTTTGTGACGGGCCTGACCCTGATGGGATTTCATCGGAAAAAATGGCTTCATATTTTTTCACAAGCTCTTCTAGCGCTTTGGCTTTTGTGAAATACTCATTTTCAATACTTCAATACGAAGTATCCTTCCTTGAGTTTTCGCTCTGCGGAGTCCTTAGTGAAGTTTCTTACTAGCCTTTGGATGGCTATGTTGCTTTCAATTTGCTCATCAACAAGCATTTGGATTACGGGGTCTGATCCTGATCCCATGGTTGCGGAGTAAGTCGAACTTGAATTCGAGGGAATAACGGAAGGTCCCGGAGTCGTAGTCAAAGAAACTACAAAAGTCTGACTAAATTTACCTGCATTCCGCAAGGGCCACTCTACTGGTCCGTTTACACTGGAGCCAGTTTTAGTAGATAGATAGTAGATAGTTTTAAGAAAGTCCTACTTTTGGTCCGTTTTACACAGGAGCAACTTTCGAAGTAGGTAAATTTTAAGTACCGTAGTCTATCACTGAGTAACGAGACGATGCACTGTGATTTCGCAACTATCTTTATTTCAGAAGAACAATTCTTATATAAGATGCCTAATTATACATAAACTAAGTCTAGGAAAGGTCAATGTTATGAAAGTGTTAATGTCAGTGATAACCATTGGCACTATGTGCCAACAATATGCTTATTCTAACATTAAGCCAGAATTATTATAATAATTTTAATTTACACAAAAATCTATTTCGGCAGCAACATTCCCTCCCCCATAATTGATCCCGGTTCGTGGTCAGTTACCAGTCTCCATACCGACGTCCAAAACCACTACCTTCGTTTCTGGTCTTTCCAAAACGCCGTACTGGGTCTTAATAGTCACGAGTCGAACTTGTCCGTTCTTGGCCATCATTGTGTCGGTCACTTGTCCTTTTAAACACAGGTTCCTGGGGAGAAGTTCATCGACGATGATTTCGAATCTCCCAATGGTTATTGGAGGAACCTTCTCAAACCATTTGGTTCGCCTGGTTAATACGGGCGCATACTATTTAATCCACCGTTGCCAAAAGTGGTCCCCGAAGCGCTGAGCCTCCTTCCATCTACGCTGTAGATTCATCCCTTATTTTGGCAGTGGCTTATATCCATTCGCTGATCCCAACAGCAGGTGGTTCGGGGTCAGAGCGACGTCATCCGCAGTGTCCAGATTTACGAACGTGAGCGGCCGCGAGTTGATGATAAATTGTGCCTTCATCAATTCGTTTATCAGGCCCTCGTCTTTGAAAGAGTAATTTGGGCAAATGTTCTTCAAAATTCCATTTGTTGTCTGGACAAGTCTTTCCCATGCTTAGGTGGGTTGAATCGCCACTTTATGCCATCAAACTTAATGGTGATCACTTTATGCCATCAAACTTAATAGTGATCTTATCGTACTCGATCATTTTCAGCTCTTCGCGCACGGCTTTTCCCGTAGCTCTGAAGTTCGTACCATAGTCTGAGATTATTTCTTTTTGTGTCCCTTGAAGGGGCATAAAATTGGACACACATGATGCATGAACTAGTATCAAGACTATAGGCGATCTGAAAATGCACCGCGCGCATCGTGACTCAGATGATCTTTTCTTCTTGCGCCTGCCGACGTTAAACAATAATAGGCCAAAATAATCGACGCCTGTGTAGGTAAACGGACTCTGCAAGCTTCATATTTTCGCTCTTGGAATCGGTGCCATCTGGGGTGTCCTGGGAACTGCACTGTCAACCTTGCATGGTTGGCATGTACTCCGCACACATTTGAACAGCATTCGGGGGCGGCTGATGCAAAACGAAGCCATGATGTCGTTTATTGCAGTATCGTGAGCTCTTCTCGTGAAAGCTCCTCACTATTAAGTTAGTTATCCGGCATCCTGGAGCTATTATAATTGCGTCTTCAGTAATGTCAATTGAGTTCAGTCTGCCTCTAGTCCGCAGTACTCCATCGTTGTCTAGGTATGCTTTCAATCCGACCAATCTGTTTCCTTTGTGCATCGGATAGCGTTTTCCTCTCTTCAGCGAAGGCGATGGCTTGAATGGACCGCTTTGCTTACATGGGCCATCGTCGTGGCTGTTGACATGTCTTGCTCGGCACATATCGCTCGCAACCGATCGACGAACAGGAGTATTAGCGCCACTGCTCTATATAATCTCCACCGGTTCGAGAAATAGTGCGCATTGAACGTAACCGCAAATCTCGCACGCGTTGTCATCACATGCTTCCGTATTTCTAAAGTATGGATGATGCTTCCCTGCTTTGTCGATGTTGGCCATTGGCTAAATTCAGCTTTTAGGAACCCAGGGTCCGTTATCCACGTCTTCTGCGGGGATTGGTAGGTGATCTTTGTAGCTCCGTCTGCTACGTTCAGCTTCGAGGGGACCCACCGCCATTGCTCGACTTGCGCTGTTTCCAAGATTTCGGTGACACTGTGCATCACGAAGTGATGAAAGTTACGGGGGTCCATAGTTAGCCACTGCAGTACTGTTTTTGAATCCAAGCAGTATTATGGACTAAGCGTGCTCCCATAACTGCTGCCTGCAGCTCCATACGCGGAATCGATAGTGGTTTCAAAGGTGCCACCTTCGACTTCGCTATCAACAAAAAGACGTCGACTTTGGCATCCAATACGCATACTCGCTCGCGTCGACGAATGTGTGGAGCTCAGTTTGACGTGGTTCTGATGTGTCTGGGGAAAAGCATCTAGGCACCTCGCAAATCCTTATCTGCTTCAAAAGAGTTTTCCAATGGCGCCAGTCTTCCAGCATCTTCTCGGGCAGCTCCTGATCCCAGTCAATATTTAGCCACCATATACGCTGGAGAAGTATTTTCAGACCAACCGTCTGGCACGACAAGAATTCTAATAGATCGAAGATCGACATAAGGACTTGCAGAACTTCTCGCTTAGTTGGGACTGCGTTTTCTGCCAGAACGTCGCGTTTAGCCTTGCAAATATACAGCGAGACTTAAACACACCCTTATGTTGGTCCCAGGACATACCAAGTATCTTTTCAGTCGAACAAAAATCCACAGGTTTTTGGCTACCAACATAGCCATTACTTTACAAGCTCTTATGGACTTCTTTTAAAGTTGACGACCGGATATCGAATCCACCTTCTTTGGTGGAAATCTTTTTGGTGGGCTTCCGCATTTTTATCTCGAATAAAGTGATCTATGAATGGTGCGCAACTTATCCCAAAAGTCATAGCCCGCATGAAAAAGGTTTCTATTTTATCGCTGCTTCTGTCATACCACAAAAATCGCGTGCATATCCTTCTCGCGGATGTTGATGCTGTGAAACCTTTCCAAATCGCAATCTTGTTGACACGAAAGGCTAGTAAGACATCTATGAGTGGGTTCAGGCAATCTGGTCCCCTGAGTAAGTAGTCATTCAGCGCACATCCGTGTGCCTTCGCGGCTGCATCCCATACCAGCCTTAGCTTACTCGGCTTATTTGGATTTCGCGCTTTGAATATCGGCAGATGTACAGCTGTTCTCACAGCAGGTTTCCTCCTTGGATAGCTTAACCGCGTATCCTTTGTCTAGAAGGTTCTTGACTTGAGCGTCAATCTTTTCATACATATCAGGTTCCTGAGAGACCCTCTTCTTTATGCAGGTAAGGCGCTTCAGAGAGTTGACGCGGCTCTCTAGCTTACGTGGTACGAGCGTCTAAAGGCTGTAATGGTCCTTGATGTCATCATGAAGCTCCTGCCAATCGCAGTCACACTGATGCATGACGTTTGCCGATCCTTGGATGGTCCACCCCAGCTTAAACTTCGATGCTATCGGTTGGTTCCATTTCCCTTCTAGGATCCTGCGAGGGACTGCTAGCTTCCAATTATTCGACCCGATTAGCAATGTTGGCTGGGCAGAATAGGACTGTAGCGGTAAGTCTCTCAAATCTGTTACAAAGTTCTTTTATCTCGACTGTCTGTTTTGACAATGCTATGTTCTAAACGGTCTGGACGTTGTTCAACCAATAAACTCTATCGGAATTTATTTCCGAGATTCGAACTGATGCTTTCACGGATTCACTCTCAAATCGATTTGTTTCTGCGGTTCACTGTAAACACATTGGCGCAGCTTGGCCTTTCTTTCCTAATCTTTGGCATACAGATGCGACTACTAAGGTCACGGATGATTCTTCGTCTAGGAATGTATAGATTTCGATCATCCTGCTGCCATAACGTAGCTTAAATGGAATGATGCGAAAAAATTTACTCCCGTGGTTGTCGTTTTGATGCGTACACACGAGACTTCGTGTTCTGCCTTGTTCCGTGTAAAGTAACTCATGGTGCCTCCTTGTACATTCATTAATTCTGCGATGTAATTTGAGGAAGCAGAAACATGCTTTACTCGCTGTGATTATCTGCCACCTGTGGCAGCCTAATAATAGGATGCTACTCCAACGCTCACCACCTGAGGGTGACAAGCTGCTAGATGAGCACTCCTCCGACTATAGATACACAGAAAAATCTCTTCTTTTCAATAATCCAAAACCAGAAGTTTTCCAAACCATAGAAAAACTATGCGGCAAAATATTTTCAACTCCTCTCAGACAGTATCACATCACACCAACCGAGGGGTGCGAGAATTGACGTAAGCCTTCTTAAAAGAAGACGTCGCCTGGACCATATGACCTATGTTACTAAAATCTTACTTCCCCACCCGCACATATAAAACAGGCGACCAATATCGCTCTAAACTGCCTCTCTCATATCTTTAAAAGTTCCCTTCTCTAGGTTAAGGTGACATATGACCACCAACGATTTTTGACCAATAGGTTTATCCTAATTCCTGCTCAAGAGCCTCGAAAGAATCATACCCCTACACCTAAAATCCACATCTACATCTAAAATCAGCAGGAGATAGTATTTTCCAGGGGTTTCAAAAAAAGAATTTTTTTTTAAATGCTAAAAAATCTTTATTACGTTGTCAAAAAATTTTAAATCGACCCAAACAATGCACTCAGAGATAAAGTCAAGAAATTCGCTTATCCACAGAGAAAGAAGTCGAGCTTCCTTGTTACTAAAACCTTTCAGCGAGTTTTACTAACAACGATGTTTTGTAGTGCACTCGGAGGTAAAGTCCAGAAATTCACTCTTCTCTAGAGAAAAAACTCTAGCTTCCTTGTTACTCAAATCTTTAAGGGGGCAGGATGGTTTCCGAGGCTGAAAAAAACCTTTTTTTTTTTTCATTTCTGAGTTTATATAATTATTTAACGATAACTGCCTATATTTGGAGAGTTTTAAGGAATTTTTTTATTAAGAAATAATTATTATTTATCCCCCTTTAGTGGCAGCGCTCTTACTCAGCGAGAGAAATGGGTGGAGAAATTTATCACCGGGTAAACTCTGCACAAAACTGCCGGAATAGCTGGCCCTGGATTCCTCGTATCACTCCGCTTTTCACATCGAGACTCAGACCAGTGCAGTTTAAAGATGTAAAAATTAAATTCATATAAAAGTGTGAAGCAGATAAAAGTGTGAAAATTTGGAACTTAGTCAGTTGGCACTGACTCCGGAGGTAAACATTTAGGGGAACAATAGTTAATATAAGAGAGGAGATTTCTAAGTCGACGTATTTCTATGGCTAGGCCTGCAACTGCATCGCTTCCAAGTGCAGAGTACCTAAGCGAAAGAGGCAAAGCTTTGGGACCAGATCAGTCCGGGGTCCACAATCATTGAAGTCGCGACGGAATTAGGCGAAACCCCTGGTGCGGTTGCAGGAAGGTCCTCGGCGCAAGGAGACTTCAGTGTCGGTTTTTTAAGAAAATTTTCTTTAAGTCAGCATAGAAAGGAAATCTTTGCTAGATGGTTAGATGTGAATATGTGACCCCTAATAAAACCTAACCTCTCCCCGACCTAGCTCAGAAAATTGGTTAGTTTGATGATACCTGGGCTATTAAATAACTAAGTAGTTATAAGCTGTTATAGAACGATTTAAAATTAAAAATCGATCTAAAATTAAAAAAAACCCCATAAAAATCCCTGCACTCCGAGCTAGATGCAAATAAAATCATGTGTTATTAGTGCGATATTGGTGAACGAGACAGAAGAGAAAAGGCTCCAAGTTCAGGCCCTCATCCACGTTGGAATGAAGAAGTAGGCGAGACGGACGGAGTCGGTGCGGGAGCTCCGTTGCAGTTTAGGTCACTAAAGCGAAATAGGTACGCGGTGGATCATCTCGGTATTGAAGGTGTGATGGAGCATAGCTCCCAAATGTTACCCCATCATTGAACTCTAGTGAGAGAACTGAGACGGATAGCATAAGAAGTCATAAAATAATTGAAATGAGCTTATTTTTAAGTTAAGTTTTAGTGTAAAAGAAGAGAAAACAATTGAAAATTTGGGAATAATTGTAAATTTTGGTGAAAAGTGAGTGAAACAGAATTAAAAGAAAAAATTTGTCTTATTAGGAAAATAATTATGTTCGATGTAAAGAATTATTTTTTTGGTATATTTTTGTTTTGTGCGATAATTATTTTCCACAGCGCAGCAACCAGCCAAAAGCTTTTGATGGTGGACGCAGAAAAAGAGTGAGTTTTCTTAAAACCTCAATAATTCTATATTGAAGTAACCCAATTGATAACACAGGCCGACAATTTCCAACTTTTTTTTCCCTCCAAGCATAATTTTACCTGCTCCATAATCTTTAGGCTCCCCTGAACCAAAGTGCAGAACAAACATAGGTTCTATCACCCACCGTTTCCGCGGTACACCTAAGAGAAGAAATTGATCAGATTTTACCATATATTGAATTATGTAGGCCGTGAAATGGCTACGACCATTATTGTTTCCAGTACATATCATTTTTGAAATGTATGTGTACCAACTAAAATTAAAAAATGGTATCTAGCAGTTACCATATCTTTGGAATACTCATCCAAAGTTGAAATCTCAGATTTTCTACGTTAATTTTTGCTCTTCTATGATTTTTTCCCAAACATTTTTCTATGGAAGATTTTTATTTTCTTATTGAAATCAGTAGATCATACCATGTTTTAATTTTGGATTTAAGGAAAAACTCGGAATAATGTTATTGAATTTAATATAGGTGGTTCAACAATATTTTCTTAAATTAAAATAAAAACTCCAAGTTTTTAATCTCATATTTTCAAAAAGTCATGGCTATCTAAAACTGTTTCTATATTCAAAACGTATCTATTGCAGGTTCAGCTTGTTTAGAAAAGCTTTACAGAAGTTGTAGATAGCCATGACTTTTTGAAAATATGAGATTAAAAACTCCAATTTAATTTAAGAAAATATTGTTGAACCACCTATATTAAATTCAATAAAATTATTTCGAGTTTTTCCTTAAATCCAAAATTAAAACATGGTATGATCTACTGATTTCAATAAGGAAATAAAAATCTTCCATAGAAAAATGTTTGGGGAAAAATCATAGAAGAGAAAAAATTAACGTAGAAAATCTGAGATTTCAACTTTGGATGAGTATTCCAAAGATATGGTAACTGCTAGATACCATTTTTTAATTTTAGTTGGTACACATACATTTCAAAAATAATATGTACTAAAAACAATGATGGTCGTAGCCATTTCACGGCCTACATAATTCAATATATGGTCAAATTTGATCAATTTCTTCTCTTAGGTGTACCGCGGAAGCGGTGGGTGATAGAACCTATGTTTGTTCTGGACTTTGGTTCAGGGGAGCCTAAAGGTTATGGAGCAGGTAAAATTATGCGTGGAGATTTTTTGCTGTTGGCCTGTGTAATTTATTTTATTTCTATGAAAATTTTTCACTTTTTACAATCTATACCCTTTAATTGATGATATATTCTATTTTTAACGAATTTTGTTTTGTTTTTGAAAACCAAGTTTTATATATCTAAACCATTCTTATACCACATACTTAAATATTTATATTATTTTTCCTCATTACTTAATTTTGGAAATTTTTAGAGAACTCGGAAAAACCATGATCAAGGGAGGGAGGGCATCGTTAGCTCCTAGAACATCAAGAAGTGGTATATTGACCGATCCTTTGAATTTGTCTCCTTCTTTTCTATCCTTTCTTTTTGTAATTTGCACTGTGGTCGGTCATAGCTCACCCGGTAGCTTATTTCGTCATGTTTTTTTTTTGCACGTTTATTTAAATTAAATAATAATAAGTTCTGACAAAGCACCCGTGATTGGCCAAACCCCCTCGCCACCGACGAGCCAGAGCCGGAACCATCGAACGTGCGGGCCATAGCGGGAGATGGACATCCAGCCTGCTAGTTCGTTAACTATTACAACTCTTATGCAAAAGCATCGAAAACCTACCAAAACATGGACGGGGAAATATTCAAGAGATCTTCAAAGCTCTTAAAAAATATAAAAGTATTAATTAAATAGATTTCAGGCACGTCATTGACCTAGCGTTATCTAATAGGGAATCTAAAATCTGTAATCCTTAGTAATCTATGAGACTAAACTATAAGGTATTCCCTTCAAAACTTCAAAAAGAGATTATAGTGCCTTTTTTTTTTTTTTTAATAACACAGCTCAAATACTAACACACATCATCAAAGTTTTTAATCGAAGAGTTTGTTGAAGTTATTAGAGAATATAGATAAGTGAATTGAATACCAAAACGGAGATATGCGGCATATATTTTGTTATTTATTTGAATTTATTTTTTAAAAACATGTATACATATATATTTTCATTCAGACTCTTCTTCATCGTCAAGTCCAGAATATTTGTTAGATGATTGCAACACCTAAAAAATGAAAAAGAAAATACGTTAATTTAAATAGATAGCTAAAATAAAATAAGTTTGGAATAATATAAACTACATATATAAAACATTCATTCTTCACCTATTTCATCATGCCGAATTACAAAATAATCAAATTTATCTCATATCAAAAAGGACAAACTGGCTTAGGTACAAAAAGTACATAAGCTCTCACATAAACATAAGACCAAAAATTTATATGTAGCAAGGACATTCAAGATGCAGTCAACCACCTGGAAGACATGATGACCTCAGCAGCAAATCTCTCGACTCCTGCGACCACAGAAAAACCTCCATACTCCGCAGAGAACGGAGCAGAGAAGAACTTGCTCAAAAATCATACATAGAACAGCTTTCCCCAAAAAGTACCAGGTATCCTCTATGGAAAGCCCATCCTAACTTAAAGCCGCCCATAGAAGCAGATATGCCCCTTCGAAAACCAGATGGATCTTGGGCGCGCAGCGATGAAGAAAAAGCAAGCGTCTTCGCTAGTCACCTTTGTAAAGTTTTTACTCCAAATCAAGCAGCCTCTCCTTTCGTTCTTCCAGAGCTACCAATTCCAGATCCAATTCCAGCTATAGAATTTCAAACAACTGAAATCACTAGTCTCCAGGGTATGACCTCATTGCGCCGAAAATGATTATGGAGCTCCCTGCGTGCGCCATCAATTATATAAAAATTCTATTTAACTCTATTACAAAGCTTGGCCACTTCCCCCAACAATGGAAAAAATCCATTATAATAATGATAACGAAACCAGGGAAAGACAAAGCTTTGGCCTCTTCATATAGACCAATAAGTCTACTTTCATGCTTATCAAAGCTTTTTGAGAAACTTCTACTGCTCCGTATCACGCCTTATATGACTTCGAATAATATAATCCCCTAACATCAATTTGGCTTCCGAGAAAACCATGGCACCATAGAGCAGGTGAACCGTATCACATCTGAAATTCGAACCGCCTATGAACAGCGAGAATACTGTTCTGCTATATATCTGGACATATCCCAGGCATTTGACCGAGTCTGGCTGCAATGACTTATGTATAAAATAAAACTATTACTCCCACAAAACTGTCATGAGCTGCTCAAAACATACCTGCTTAATCGAGTGTTCACTGTAAAACAAAAAACTTTACAACAGAAGAGTTCGAAATTAAGGCGGGCGTACCCCAAGGAAGCGTCCTCGGCCACACCTCATATCTTCTATATACAGCAGATATCCCAACAGACCAGCGTCTAACTATGTCAACATTCGCCGATGATACAGCCATACTAAAAAGATCTAAATGCCCGCTGGAGGCATCCAGAAGCCTCCCCTCTCACCTCGCACTAATAGAAAAGTGGATGGCGGACTGGCGTATAAAGATAAACGGTGAAAAATCTAACTATAAACGGTGCCCCGCTCCAACTCTAAACAATACCATAGTCCCCTCTGTGAATGAGGTCACATATCTCGGCGTCCACCTGGACAGGCGTCTTACGTGGAAAAAACTTATTGAAGCGAAACGGGACCAATTAAGACATACATCCAGAGGACTGCACTGGCTTATCAATCCTCGTTCCCCACTTCGACTGGAATATAAAGTACTAATCTACAATTCAGTCATAAAGCCTATCTGGAAGTATGGCTCCGAACTTTGCGGCAATGCAAGCAGTAGCAATATAGACGTTATCCAAAGGGCACAGTCTAAAGTGCTCAGAACCATCACTGGAGCTCCATGGTATATTCGCAATGAAGATATCCATAGAGACCTAGGTATACCTCTCGTCAAAGTCGAAATTTCTCAACTCCAGAAAAATAAGAGAAATACAAAAGGAAACTCTCCAGGCACCGAAATCCTCTAGCCAGATCGCTAAACCAAGTTAGTCAACAATCCCGATTAAGAAGAAATGACCTTCCAGCCCGTTGAAATCGGAGGCCCCATAGTATAGATGTTTACAAAGATAAACTAATTATGTATTAGATTAAGATTTTTAAAATTGTTGTTAGTCTCTAAATAAGAGAAGATCCAACAAATAAAAGTATGAAAAAAAAAAATAATAATAATAATATAAACTACATATATAAAACATTCCCATCGTCTGGCAATACCTCACTCCTCTACAAATAAACAATAATCCGTATGAATCATCAACCCCCATATTTGGAATCTTGATATTTACAAAAATAACAGTCAATATACCTTGATATTTACAAAAATAACAGTCAATATACCTTGATATTTGCAAAAATAACAGCCGATTGTAGACGAGAGAGGGCAAAGAGAAGAACTGCAGCAGGTTGAGTCGACATGGCATAATCAACCAGAAATATAGGCACCGAAATTGCAGAGGGAAGAATTCCATCAACCACTCATTCAAAACAGGCAGAAATATCACGGCTGGGCACAAAAATGGCACAAAGTGGAACCGCACCAAGAACGGTCAGAGCAACAGAGCACTCCACAACAAAATGGATGCCGAGATGCCAGGTCGGGGGACAACATCGAAAGGCAGCAACAGCAGAATCGGCAGTGGACAGCAAGTTCAACCTAGCCCAGGCATGAAAATGCGCAGCAGTCTCACCCACAGAGAGAAGGGCATGGATCACAAGGTGCTGCCTCTCAAAATTAGTAGGAGGATCAGCAGTTTTCGGCAGTCGTTGAGATCGAAGGAGCAATCTTTATCTCGCAAAGTTAGCCCAGTTAGCACTGGAGAACGCGGGAATGTGGAGCGTTCTCTGACAGGTCGGAGCACGATGCTTTCGGGTGCGGGAGAGGTTCGAGAGAAAAAATTATTATAATAAATATAGATTTTAAAAAAGTGGGGAAAAAACAAAAAAAAAGGGGGGGAAAATGATAGGAAAAATCAAATTACATAAAAAAACGAAAAAATAAACAAAACAAAAAATTATACATAAAAATAAGGAATGGAAAACAAGAAAGGAAAGCTAACTTCGGGCGGAGCGGAAGTTGATATACCCTTGTAGTTAGGTAGAAGCTTATATAGATATATCGGATCGTATATAGTTGGCCGATCATACAAAAGCATAACTGTTAGACAAAAGCATTCATATGTGCATCTGCAGTCATTGGAACTTTCGAGTCACTCTCTTTTCTTCGGTTCTTATTGGGGGTGGATGCTTGTAAGCAAAACGGAAGAAGTGAGCAATTTGTATGCGGGATAAGAATTGACCGAATATTCTCATTACATGAATATTTAATATGGTGAGTTGCCCATAGTTTGGGTTTACACTAGTCATAATGAAATCGGAATCGGATGCTCCAACTTTGGAGAAGTTAATTTTAAGACAAATTGTTACCAAAATCTGAAATATATTTTGTATGTTAAGAAAAATTCGCAATCGAGAAAAACTAGAATTTATGTAACGAAGCGGCTGGAACAAGTGGGAGAATTAAGCAACCCTTTTTGAGTGATGGATTCTGGGTCTGTGAATTTAGAAAATTTTGGGGGCTTGTAGTTCGAACATACAACCCCTATAAGGCTACAGATCAGAGGACTAAAATTTCTAGTGTTAGTGTAGCGTGTTAGTAAATTCTGGCTATCTACATCAAGGTTGTGTGGGAAAACGACACCCAGCATTGTTCTACGATTTGTTTAAGGGGTTATTAGTAAGTGTTCTTTAAAATACGAAGGAAGGTGAAAATTTGCATCCAAATTAAATCCCCTAAGGGCAAGTAGTAAGAAATTCTTTTGCGCCACATACATGAACTGTGTTCCAGTCAGCGGCGAATACAATTCCTACAACCTTCAGCGTTACGCACTGTGACTGGCTTATTAAGTATCTCAAAAAATCTTTTCTGCTTCAATTATTTCAAAATTTATGTAAAAGCCAGTTTTTATAATTTTTTTAATTTCGTGAGGTACCTTGTAAACCAAGGAGAATTATATGAAGTGGACGGATATTTCCACGGCACCCATGAGTCAAAAAATGTATTTAAAGTATGGCAAAATGTTCCTAAGGTGACATTTATATTTGTGCATGTTTAGGAACTATCGATACATAGTTTATAAGTTAGCCCATATTGTCATCCTTATATCCACGCTCAAGCTGGTTTTCAACAGGAGTTCCAGTTACTACGCGCCAACAAGGCTCTAGGGAACCAATCTCAATTGGTCAAGCTCTCACCAATCATCGACAAGGACAACCTGCTAAGAGATCCTATTTTGCTTCCAAAGAATCATCGGATCACATATTTGATCATTGAACATGAGCATCGTTTTAATTTGCATCCTGGAGTCTCATCTCTCTTCGTCATGGTTCGACAAAAGTATTGGATTTTCGGCGCATGAAATTTAATCCGCAAAATCACACACAACTGCCTGGCTTGCTTTCGGCAAAGGTACAACACAATGCATCAACGTATGGCAGATCTAACGAGCGTACGTATCACGCAAGCACTTCCTTTCGTAAACACCGGATGCGCTACGCAGGACCCATTCTTCTGAAGGACGCGAAGGTGCGTAATCCACGCATCAGCAAGGGCTACATATGCCTATTCGTTTGTATGGTCACTTCGGCGATCCACCTAGAACTCGCCACGGACCTATCCACAGAAACATTTCTGGCGGCGTTGCGACGATTTTTCTCGATACGAGGCAAATGCAACCGCATATACACCGACAATGCCCTCGATGAAATGCAGCAACTCTTAAGTTCATCTCAACACCAATATCACATCGTGAAAACCCTTGCAGACGAAGGGATTCAATGGACATTCATCCCACCACGTGCTCCGCATTGGGGAGGAAAATGGGACTCAGCAGTGCGATGCATAAAACTGCATCTTCGACGAGTAATCGGAAACACCACACTGACATATGAACAAATGCGCACCTTGCTTGCACAAATTTGTGCTGTTGTCAACTCACGACCTCTATGCTACACCTCAGATACAGATGACAGCTATCTATCACCATTCCATTTTCTCATCGGAAGACCATTCACTACTTGGCCACATTCCTGTAGGCCGACTGGGATACTGGCAAAGTATTCAATCTATGTACCAAGGCTTCTGGAAACAATGGCACCAGGAGTATCTTACAAGTCTGCAGCAGCGTCCGAAGTGGACCACGACAACACCTAACATTTAAATCGGCAGCGTTGTGCTCGTCAAGGAGTCCAACGCACCACTATCATCATGGCATCTAGCGAAGGTGATTGACACTTTCCAAGGAAAGGACAATATGGTTCGAGCAGTCAGGATCAAGACGGCAGCAGGAGAAGTGACCCGGCCAATAACTAAAATTGCGAAACTACACAGTTCAGAAACCGTGTTTCAGGGTGGCCCGGGATGTTTAGGAACTATCGATACATAGTTTATAAGTTAGCCCATATTGTACTCCTTATATTTTCTATACCAACTAGCTTTACAATCCACAACATGTATACTCACACACACATATCTTTAAGTTCCACAAATGTAAATTTTCTTTAGTACCAATTAGACAGCGAAACTGACAAGAACATAAAACTCTCTACAGTCCACTGCTTATTCGTCTCATCGGTTGGGGATCAGTGCATGTCAGAATATTGGAAAAAACAAATTTATCAAATAAGCTAATACGTTTTTGAAAGTCTGGCTTATGAGGACAGGATATATAATAGAACATTTTCTCAGGAATATCCTGTGAAAGTTTCATGTCGATCGGACTAAAACTCGCTGAGATACCGAAAAAAATCGCAAAAATCTGCCTTTTTCACCCTCTGAAACCATCCTGCCCCCTTACGGAATCAGCGAATCTCATTTTCCACGCGGTAAGACTTCTGATCGCACAGAAATGGTTTCGATTGAAACCTTAAGTGTGGGGGGATATGGATCCTCAGCAGCACAGTGACGAGCACGTGTGGATACATGATCGTCACTTCTGAGTTCAAAGTGTTATAAAAGTGTTTGAGATAACTATTATTAATCGCCAAAATTTCTTTTTACCAATAATCTTTATTCATTTCTACTTTAACTAAAAAAAAAAATTCAAATAAGTGTTTTAAATATTTTATATAATTTTTTATTTAAAAAAGTTAATGTATCTACTTTTTACGTTTGTGCTTTTTCGTGGCTTTTCCCAAATATTAGTACTTTGTCCAAATACCATCGGTGCAATATCGAACATTGCCAGTCGTGTTTTTAGTAGATTGAATAGATTTTCAATCGGATTTAAATCCGAGCTCTGAGCTGGTCACTGCATAAACAGAATGTTCTATTTCTTAGCCAATTTTCTGCGATTTTAGCAGTGAGCTTGGTCTCCATCTTGTTGAAAAATTATTTCTTCAGTGGGTAAGCAGCACATTTTTGGCCGAAATTGGGGAGATTGTTTTCCAAAATACTAGGAGAATGCTCCGTTTTCATTATACCATCGATTTTGACCGTAAATAAGATTGTGAGGGATTGGACAAGACGCAGAGTACCGCACAGGATCAGCCTGACATCGTCAATTAAAAAACCTGAACCTGAGATTTCTGAGAAAAATATAGCACCACGTTTTAAATAAGTCTTGAACGGAAGAGGCTGGAAAAAAGTCAGGTGAGTCCAAAATAATCCGCAGTTTCATAGATTTTTGCAATTTCAGTTAGATAGTAAGGAATAATAGAGGTGCCGGCCACAGAGGAATTTAAAAACCTCAAGTTACCAAAACCAAAAGCATGGAGGAGGAGATTTAGGAGGAGAAAAGGAGCATTATCCTAGTATTTTGGAAACGAATCTCCCAGATTTCGGGGAAAAGTGTGTTTGCCCCACTGAAGAAATCATTTTTCAACAAGATGGAGACCCCAAGCACACGACTAAAAGCGAATATAATTGGCGAAGAAATCGAAGATTCAGCGTATGTAATTGTAAAGCAACGCAGTAAAGGGGTCATCTCCGACCCTATACAGTATTTACATATATTCTTGATCAGGATCACCTCCTGACTCAATATAAGCATGTCCGTCTGTCGTCTATCTGATCTGAGTATACACCAATTAAAAGGTACACCAACTGAGTATACACCAATTGAAAAGAAAAGGCTCTAATCTTTCCAATGATATTTAAAGCAAAGCAGCTTTTGATAGCATCCGAATTAAAAAAAAAAAAAATCAGCTCAATAAAAATTATTTATTGAGCACGAGTTTAACATCGATTTCAACCAGTATACTCAATCTCAACTTTTAAACACTAGTAACGGCCCTGCAGTCAGAAAGCAGTTCTTTCGTATTCCACGGTACTTCACTCCAACGCATCGAAGAGCTTAGAGATAGCTTTCCAAAGCGCATACGTAGTAAAGTACAATATAGCGGATAGTACAATTTTTTGGCACAGAATCTCAAGTTATTCTGACAAAGTTTTTTCGAAATTCCGTTAAATAATTCGTAAACTATCATAAAAATATTTTTCAAATATATTTGTGAATCCATGGCTTTTTGGTAGCCAGTAATATGTTTCAAGTAGTTAAAATGACTTAAGGGGTTACATGGGTTTCCTGGAACAAACAACGGCCGTTTTTCAATAATTTATTTTGCATTTGAAAATATGAAATATTCTAATGAATCTTTTTATTAATTAAGAGATAAAAATTTTAAAAACATTTTGTAAAATTTTGAAGAAAAAAAAATGGCTATTACGACGTAATTATTTATGTTATGTTTTAATTCAAGTAAGGTAACAGTAGGGCAGAAAACTAGTAAGAACCCCCTGGATTAAACAAAGTAAATATGTGTTAGTGAATATGTTGTATGTGTATGTACAGATGCGGTCAAATTATAATAATTATTATTAGTGCCGATTCAGGCTATCAAAAATAAAGAAAAACAAGAAATGAAAGCTAACTTCGGGCGGAGCCGTAGTTTATATACCCTTGCACGCATCTTATATTATTAGATATATAGCGGATCGCATATAGTCGGCCGATCCTTATGAAATTTTGGCATATCGAATTATTTTGCCCAAAGAGGAACCCATTGAAACTCCCATCCTTCTAACTTGAAAAACAACCAAGTTATGGCATTTTCGATCAATCAGTTATATGGCAGCTATAGGATATATTTGACCGATCCAGGCCGTTCCGACTTATATACTGCCTGCAAAGGAAAAGAAGGATGTGTGCAAAGTTTCAACTCGATAGCTCTAAAACTGAGAGACTAGTTTGCGTAGGAACAGAGACAGACAGACGGACATGCTTATAACGATTCAGGAGGTGATCCTAATTAAGAATATATATACTTTATAGGGTCGGAGATGTCTCCCTCACTGCTTTGCATACTTTTGACCAAAATTATAATACCCTCTGCAAGGGTATAAAAATGGTTTTATAATTAAATTTTGTGAATAAGAATACTGGAAAGGTGTTCACCAATGGATCTTCGCAACCAAGGACCCAATTCATCAACAAGGAGTTTCATCAACTGTCAACATAAAGGCGACTCGTATGCTGCATTTGTCCACTGGTTGAACAGCACGCAATGTCAATATAAGTCTGACTACGTTCGGCACTATGACCACTGAAGCACAAACTTCGTTCAGTCGTTTCGGAAATATCCCCGTGCCCACAAGACAAATAGAAGAAACATCAGAATCCGTCTTACGGGCTTCCACCCAATCACCAAGTATGGACGGCACAGAATTAAAGACTCTACAACATCGGTTATCCGATATAAAAGGAAAAAATGCACCGTACTAACTTGACCACCAGACAACCACGTCGTACACAGCACTTGCCAATTTCAGTCATCATACTGATACTGATGAGCATCATCATGCGACACAGACGGACTATTTGGATCCCAAAACCTAAAGGCACTACAAAAAGATTAACTCCAGAACCTACCCCAAGACATTTTACTATAGAGCTGGACGACGGTTGAACACTTGTTCAACGGCCGGGAGAATGTAAAGTCATGAGCATTTAATTTAAGCCACAAGAACTCAAATATACACACAACAAAAACACAAACATAATAAATATATAATTAAGAAAATATTGGGTTATAGCCTACATAAAGAACAATGAACGTTAAAGAATCAAACACTACAGAAACAACAAACTGAAACAGCAAAACTGATGACAGTACACTTAATGCAATCGAAAAAATATTACACTTTAAATCGTTATTTTATCCTTTTTACGATTTTGCTAAATTTCCATTAATTTATCACCTAAGCAATATCCATGTATCAAATTAGCTATAAATATGGAACTTTTATATTAATGAAGTCAGTCTCAAACAAACCTATGAATAGTGTTTTAAAAACCATTCGTGTCAAAGCAGAATAACGACAATGAACAAAATTGGCCTTTGTTATTATTATAAATTGCCCTATTCACTCAATTCGTTTTGTCTCTTGCACTTTATTGCATTCTATTTCAATCGAATGAATTCTAAACAGAGGCAATAAGATTGTACCCATGCAAGCCTCTATTGCCTACAACTGAACTAATTCTAAATACAAGTATTGTTTACTTACAGGTCCAGTCTGGGGTATAAACTTCGGCAGTGATCGGTCTCGCTTGTTTTTATTATCCTCTTGAAATTGTTTTCCATTAAAAATGTCATCTCCTTTTGAAGTCTCAGATCTAAAACGTGAAAAAGTTGTTTTTTATAAGGGTTTTTTATTAGATCAACTAAATTTATTTTGAAGAAATTAATTTTATAAAATACGGTAAAAGAGTTTGTAAGATGACTCCTAAAATACCTAGCTTAGGGCTACCGAACGGAGTGCAGGTTGCGGGTAGCGAACGACCTTACAGTAAGGTTAGCGGTGAATATAGCGAAGGACCCCAAAGCAGCACTCTCCTCGCAAATAAACAACTCCGGACAGCTAGCGGGCACCCGCGACGTAAGCGGTAGCCTCACTATTCCTTTCCTACACTACAGTGTTCCCAGCTCCTATCACAAAACACCATCACACTGAGAGAGGCTGAGAGTCAGTCTGGGGAACATGCGACCCCCTGTTCAAAGAAGCCTTACCTTCTCCACATCTCGGGGGAGTGATTTTGACCGAGAATCAAACTAGGGGTGGCCAGCGGAAAGCCACCCACTGGCCACAGCAGATTCACATGCCGAAAAAAGAACTGTAGGGCAGATTCTGTGTAGCCTCGAAAGGGCCAAATCGGCAAAAACTTCCGAAGAGTGGCTCAAGAAGGGGGCTAAAGGTGTCCTTCCAGAAATTTGCCAGACGCCAAGACCCCTAGCTCCAAATCAGGAGCCAAAACAATTCCAAAAGGAAGCGATCTCATGATGTGCCAAGAGGACCCATGGCAAAGCAGCTGCACACACAGCAGAAGCAGTCTTTCGCAGGGATTGCGAAAGCCACATTATCGGCAGGGATACAGTGATGGACAAAATAATAGAATTGAATTTTCACTTTCGGTTTAAATATATATTATTATAATCATACAAATATACATCATACTAGAAAAAATGTTTTAGGGTTTTGACCTGAAAATAAA
The DNA here is from genome assembly GCF_017639315.1 of Drosophila ananassae. Taxonomy (NCBI): domain Eukaryota; kingdom Metazoa; phylum Arthropoda; class Insecta; order Diptera; family Drosophilidae; genus Drosophila; species Drosophila ananassae. Next base: position 30,075,002 of record NC_057927.1, read on the forward strand.
AATAGAAACGAAATGACCAATCTTTATCCAAATTGACTACTTTAGCAAAATTTACCATGAACTGTTTTCAGTTGTAATATTTTGTTGAGTTACACATTGTAACAAAGATTGGAGCACATTTCTGGCTCAATGGAGTACTACTCTTCGTAGACTTTCTCCCACAAATGCTCCTTATTAAATACTACCTTTAAGTGAAATAGTATTATTCGTTTTTATTTTTGCTGTACAAGACGACGGTATTTATAAGTCATATAAATCGGCTGGCCTCGAAAAGATAATACCTGCAAAATCCAACATCCTGCAAGCTGAAATCGCGAATCGTCTTTATACCCAATGAGGGAAAAACATCGCATACGACTCAAAAATATGTCAGACCAATCAGTCTATCATCCTTCCTGCTTAAGACGCTAGAAAGAGTCATGGGCCTTTACCTAAAATCCACACTTAGCCCCACCCAAATCTCTAACGCACAACATGCTTACGAAAAGGGTACATCCACAGAAACTGATCTCCACGCGCTCATTTTCAAAATATAAAAAGCCATTTCTCAAAAGAAATATTCCCTGGTCGCCATGATGGATACAGAAGGGGCCTTCAATAACGTTCTCTCGAACACCATAAACAGCGCCTTGATAACTCTTAAGGTAGATGACCGTCTGGTGGGGCTCATTGATCAGCTGCAGAACAGTGACGTCCTCACTAGGCACATCTTCTCTAACAAGGGCCGTCAGCAGAGGCACACCACAAGGAGGCCTTCCGTCTCCTCTTCTATAGAACATGCAAGGATGATGGATACTGGCATATGCGGACGACGGCGCAATCCTGTTTACAGGCAAATACCCACAGTGGATCTGCGATCTAATGAGTGCAAAATTGTAAACCCTAGCCGAATGGACAAGCAGTAATAGCCTGGGGGTAAATGCGCACAAAACAAAGTTATTTCTTTTCAGCATACAAAATCCTGCCCCTCGTCCTCCCGACCTAAACAACCAAAGGCTCTCCTTCAACAACAGTTCCAAATACCTAGGGGTAATATTGGATAGGAAGCCAAAATGGAACTCTAAAATAGAAGAGTGAAAAAGGCTGCTGTAGCCCTCTTCACATGCAAAAAACCCATAGGAATCAAGTAGTATAAAGTACTGGTATGGTAAAAAGAACTTCCTGAAGAAGATGGTAAAAATCCACCGAGCAGCAGCAATATGCATCAGTGGTGCACTATGATCCACCCCAAAAGAAGCCCTAAATGCCATACCTACTCCAGGATTTTCTGGAATAGAGGAAGCGAAGGTAGCGAAAATCACTCTGAGGGAAACCTAGCAATAGAGCCCCTTTATTACGGGCCACCCCACCATTCTACTAAACGACTTATTCCTAATAGTATAGACTACTGCCCTCATTCCTAATACAGAGAAATGGGAGGCACAAACCGCATTCCTAGAGAACGCACTAAGCTTCTATACTGATGGCTCCAAACTAAATAGAGTAGGAGCACTAAAATACCTAAACATATACAACTCCACAAAAACACAAGTCAATATATACAGCGGCTATAAAATTGATCACCTCGGTCACGAGCAACTCAAAAAAAGTTTCAGACGAGGTGGTCAACCAGGGACATCACAGGCATCAACTTGCATAGGCACCACCACAACGGTCCAGGGTGAGCTGGAGGGTAGCGGTGTACTAATAGCCTCATACCAACTTCAATTCAGGGAGGCCATCAGGAGAAAAAACCTCTGCTGGGACTCCGTCCTCAACTGCCGGTTGGCGCGCCAGCTTTTGGCCAAAATCTCAAAGAAAAGATCATTCCAATTACTTAGGAGTTTTTGATGAGATCTCACCACTGCATTTTTTTTCACGAATGTTTTTTTTTTCAGTTTGTTTTTTTTTTTTATTGAAATAATCAATTTGAAGACAAACTTGTAAAACACGTTCTTTTAGTCGGACAAAAGTGACAATTTCCGAGGGCATTCTTCGGCGACATTTTTAAAAATAGCAAGGTTGTGCCATTTCCCATTGTTCAACTACATGGCAGCTATGGGATATAGTCTACTGATCACGGCCGTTCCGACTTATATACTGCCTGCAAACAAAAAAAGGATGTGTGAAGGAAGTTTCAAATCGAAAGCTTTAAAACTGGGAGACTGCTTAGAAACAGACCGACAGACGGTTATGCTCATATCGACTCAGGAGGTGATCCTGATCAAGAATATATATACCTTATAGGGTCGGAGATGTGTGCTTCACTGCATTGAACACTTCACGAAAATTATAATACCCTCTACAAGGGTATACAAATAAAAAAAAGTTTTTTCTTCCAAGATATAACACAAGGAAGCTTTCATATATAGCGAGAAAATAAAAAATTTTATTTAAGATTGTTTTATCTAATTTATTTTCGTAACTTATTACCTTTATAATATAAATTACCTGTCTAAGGAATCCCGGGGTTGATTCGATCTTGTATAAGTAAGTTCATCACGCCGTTTTCCATCTGAAATATGTTACGAACAAATATTTAAATAAAGAAACAACAAGAGAGGAAAGCTAACTTCAGGCGGAGCCGAAGTTTATACACCCATGCAGTTAAGCAGCAGCTTATTATTATAATATATCTCGGATCATAAATAGTTGTCTGATCCTTATGAAAATTGCACCATCGAATCAATTTTGTAATCAAAATGTTGAAGCAGTCCATTTTGATCGTTCAGTTATATGGCGGCTATAGGCTATAGTCGGTCGATCCTTATGAAATTTTCGGCCCAAAATGGAATCTGTAGCAAGTCCCATCTTTCTAACTTAAAAGACACCGAAGTTATGGCATTTCCGATCAATCAGTTATACAAAATCTGACTTGCCAAATTATAAAAAAAATCTGACTTGCCAAATTCTGACTTGCCTGACTTGCTATATAACTGAACGATCGGAATTGGCATAACTTTGCTGTTTATTAAGTTAGGAAGATGGGACTTGGTACAGACTCCATTTTGGGCAAAATAGTTTGATTTGCCAAATTTCATAGGGGCAACTATATCCAATAGCCGCCATATAACTGAACGATCGGAAATGGCACAAGCTTAACTGCAAGGGTATATCAACATCGGCTCCGCCCGAAGCTATTGACTCAGGAGGTGATCCTGATCAAGAATATATATACTTTATAGGGTCGGAGATGTCTCCTTCACTGCGTTGCACACTTTTGACCAAAATTATAGGGTATAAAAATGTTTGTACCAGCAAAGTTTTATCATTTCCGATCAATCAGTTATATTACAGCTATATGTTATAGTCGATCCCGGCCGTTCCGACTTATGCACTGCCCGCAAATAAAAGAAGGATGTGTGCAACGTTTCAACTCTCCATATTGGCCAATATTTTGTTGAAGAAAATTTGTAAACAAACTTTAACTGCGTCGATAATAACATGTTATAAGAGTAAACATTAAAAATCTGTGATATTCACTCCTATGAACGAGTGACAGAGGGGCGGACGGCTATATCCACTTGGCTTTTGATGTTGATAAAAAAATATATATATATATTTAATAGCAGGAGTGCCTATTAATAGTGCTTTCATTCCTCTTTTATTGTTGAATTGCTCTTTCATATATTGTTGGGCTAAGCAGCCACCAGATAGGCTAATTAGAATATTAATAATTTGTTTATCTGCAGCGGCATTTAATCTTCTCTTTTGTCTCCCAGATTCGCATGCACTTTGTTGTCATTTTGTATCGCGTGCGCTTTTGGGAGCTTTGGAAGAGCTTCTGCGCCAAAGCGGTTCTTCTTCTTGTTGTATTCTGGAAAGTTGTTATTGACGGGCCGCTGTTTGTTTTATTGCGCGAAATTAGCTCAATAAATTGAATATAAACAATTGAATGTCGTCTTTAATTCGGTCGCTATCAAAACGCTGATCGCTCAACAACCATATAAGTAAATATTATATCAACATGTGTTGCTTCCAGCATAGGTAAAGGCCAATTAGAAGGACAATGTTTCGTGTTTTCCTTATTCTCATCATCGGCTACCTCTATCGACAAACTGAGGTATAACACAGGTACAGTCTCCAGTGTTTTTTTGTGTTAAGGTAGTAGACCAATGTGACGGCCCAAATTTGGACGTTTTTTTGAAATTTTTTTTTAACAAGAAAATAAAATGCGATCGTCTTGTAACTTTTACATGTTTATTTTAATAATTTCTAGGGTACACAAAAATTTAGTTGACTTAATTATACTTTAAATTATTAACAGTATTTTCTGTTGAAGTAGAGGTCACGAAAGAATGGTGAGCTGTTTCGGGGAAGCACACAGCCTTCCGTAAGCATCCGAATTTAAAAAATCAAAGAAATTATTATTATGTAGACCCTATTCTAGTGACTGAACCAAAAATATGCATAGAAAGTGAGAAATTGTATAAATGTTGGAGTTTTGAAAAAAAAGTACTCAAAATCGAAGTTTTTCCGTTGATAAAATGTTTAAAAAAATCAATTTATTATTCGAAATTTAAATGTTTTAAAGGTTAGGTATTTAGATATGTGTATGTAGAATATTCAGTTAAATTTTAAGCCAAAACGGTTGAATAGTTTTAAGTCAGTGCTTCCCCGAAATTTCAAAAACCTGGTTTCGAGAAAAACGCGTTCCAAGTTTCGACACGCGTTCATACTCACTAGGGCGCGCTCTCTTGTTTTGCCAATAACTTTAACAATATTCTAAATTTTGGTCTGAAAATTTAAGAGCATGTTTTTGAAATGTGGTTCTTTCAAAAAATGTAGAAAAAAAAATTCGATTTTTGGAACCCATCAAATTGGTCTACTACCTTAATCGTAAGGCTAATCCAAACTACATCTCGAAACTGGTGCTACAGAGATGTGCCATTTTTTTAGCGTCTGTATTAGAGGAGTCTACATGCAAAATCTTAAAAAAAATATATCACTTATAGTCTAAGCGATTCACGCGTTCATACAGGCAGACGGACATAGCTATCACGACTAGACTGTTGAAGCAGATCAAGACATATTTGAAGAAGAATTTCTGAAATTTTCAGATTAAAAAAAAAAATGTTAAACAGCTTTCGCCTTGACAGCACAATTCCCGACAGAATCATAAAAAATGAATAGATCGAATATTTTCTTTTAGTACAGACACAAGACTAGAAACTGAACGAAGGAAAAAAAAAGAAGTGAAAATTGTACTTTTTGGTCATCTTTTTGTAAAAATTTAAATTGTGGTAGTTGTTTTACATTTTTTTTAAAATAGCTGTTATCAACGAAAAAAAAAATCCTTCGTTCAAGTTCTTCGAGAATATATATCGAAGGCCTGTGAAAAATTTGATCAATATCGGTCGAGTAGTTGCCGAGAAATCTTGTCAACCGACTTTGAAAAGGGGTTGACAGGGGGGTTGAGGGGGTGGGTTTTTGTCAAACCCACCTAATCCCTTAAAAAACTTTTTGACTTGGCTAAAAATCTTGTAAGTCATTAATCTGGGTCCCCCTGAACTTCTACCCGCTAGCGATTTCTATGTTTATTTATTTAATTATTAAACTAAATATAAATATATAAGAATATAATATATTAATTATAGGACGTGAAACGATTTCTGACAAATTTTAAATGCATTCGAAGACTTACTTTTTATAAAATAAAACTATGTATATCTTTTGGTTTAGTTAAATTCTTATTAATAAAATACTTACCCTGAATCCCTGTTTTGATTTTTTTTTCCTCTTTTTTATCTTGGTTTTGGCGCCAGTTTACTGCTGCGTTTACATTTTCATTTTCATTTTTGTCCATTTGGATATCGTCAAGTTGCTCACAAAGGTTGTCCTCTTGCCGATTTTTGTCTTGTCTTCGTGCTACAGCTAAACGTTCTTCAATCTCCAGTTCTCTGGATGCTGTATCAACTGGTTTAGCAGATCCAAAAACATTTAATGATGGCGTTCCACTGTGTTGAGTGACATTTTTATCATTCACATTAATTTTTTCCAATTTAGAACTTCCAATTTCAGGTAATGGTAAAGTTCGCGGTTTTAAATTAAGTTTCGGTCTTTCCTCAATATTGGGAATGTCTTCTCGGGCATACCGATCTCCTATTCTTCCACGATAATTTTCTAGTGGTTCATCTCTACGACTTGGAGACGAATCGAAAGATTGCGGCCTAGCATTTGTTCGCCAAGATCCAGGTGTGTTATTATCTTCTTTTTCATTAACAGATTTTCTTTCCCTGTTAAAGCTACGTTCAAAATTTCCACTATTATTTTGACTATCCCTTCTCCAGTTTCCAGAGTCTCTGTTCTCTCCACTATTTCCAAAGCCATCAAATCGTCTATTGCTTTTTTGACGACTTTGTTGGTCGTTTTCGTTTGAAAGTTCAATTCGGATCCGACGACCTTTAATAGATGGATCTGGTAGACTCAGTACATGAATTAAATCATCTCGCGTCTCTAATTCTACGTAACCAAACCCACGTGATCGACCATTTTCGCCGTCTTCTCGTGGTAACCTTAATGAAATCAAATGAATTCCAGAGAAAAATTCGTATAAATCGACTTCATTTGCATCAAATGGCAAGTTATTAATATATGCAATGAATGGGGGTTTATGAGGGATGGAATTATCATCAAATATTCGGTTTGCACGAGGTGCAGTAGGCAGTTGATAAACCAAAGGTAAGGTGCAACTTCCATCGTCGCTGTCTTCACCGTCGAAATTTCGTATTTTTTTTGAAACTTGCGTAGTTCCGGCTGGTGCATCAGTATTGGAAAGGAAGGATTGCAATGATATTACAGTTCCTTTGTTCTTTTTTCCTTTTTTGCCTAAAATGTAAATAAAAGAACATATTTATAATTATGATATTTGTATGTATAAAAATAATTGTATGTTTCTATATATACACACGTATGTTCTCATTACGTGTCAAAAATGAAACCATGAGGGTTCCAAAAAGTATCACTTTGAAGGGCTATTAAAAATGTTTTTGAAATTTAATATTGTGCTTTTCTATGTATTCAAAAAATAAAAAAAAAAATTCTGACCTGTAGAAGACATTTTTTCAAGTTTTCCAAACTAAAATTTAGTCGTATTAACGGATGGTGTGTACATAAAGAGGTTAATTTCTTAATAACATCGAAATTATGATTTGGGAGTATGCACACTGTCTGATATTTGCTTAATACATGTCATAAACATGTGAATTAGGGACTTGCACACTGTATCGATTCGCTTAAATTTAGATTCTGTTTTGTACTGTAAAGACAAAACTCTGTCTGATATATTTATACTAATTACCCAACGGTATTTTAATAGTATTTTTACGTTCGATTTTCCGTTTTGTCTCTTCAGATGTTTATGAGGTACAGGGTGGCGCAAAAGTAATCCTCCTATCAAAATATGCTTTAAATTTTTCAATTGGCATCTCATGTAAGTTCTGTTTTGAAATTTGTGTAGTTACGCTACACTTCTCCAGAACGCGGGTTATTGGTGACTATTATGCTGAAGGATGCATTTTTCCAGGCCCCTAACCTCCCGTTTTGGCGATTAGCACTGGCCAGCAAGTTCGCCTGAATTGACCGCTCCAGACTTCTTTTGTGTGGTTTTTTGAAGTCGCGGGTTTATGTCAACAAGCCTGAAACTCTTGCAGCTTATAAAGACAATACCCGTCAAGAATGTGAAGACCTATCGGCGGAAGCTCTGGCCAAAGAGATGGAAAATGCTAACAAAAGGGCTCAAATGACAATCAACTGTGGCGGTGACATCATATTACATGACATCATATGCTCGACTTGATGTAAAAATAATTTAAAAGACAAAAAGCTAACATTTTTGATTCGTAACTTTATTTCTCATAATCAACATGGATTCCTGCCTGGGCGATCCACCACAACCAACTTAGTGGTTTTCTCTAAGCACTGCCTGGAGGCCATTAGCTGCATTAGGGATAGCTATCTACTGCAGGATTATTTGCGCCGAGTCTCTTCTTGGTACGCCCTCAATCTCCTTCCTCTAAATTTAGCTAAATGTCATTTCATTCGTTACAGTAAGAGGGCGCTAGACTTATGTACTTCCTATGCAATTGGCAACCATGACCTGGAGCACAAAGAGGAGGTGGTTGATCTTGGCGTCCTTTTTGACTCAAATTTAAAACTTTCCAGCGATTTAGATTTTATAATGCCTAAGGCGTATGCCATGTTGGGTTTTGTGAAGCTGCACACAGACCAATTCAAGAGCCCGTACGTGAAACTTAGTGTTTACGCCGCATCATACGCCGCATACGCCGCTGGAATATGCCTCTATCATTTGGAGCTCCGCAAATAAAATAAGTTCCAATAGAGTTGAGCGGTTGCAGAAAAAATTTTTAAAATTTGCACTTCTCCCTTTAAGGTTTGGGGATCGGTGCCTTCTCCTCCACATATGTACACTTGAGCGCACTGTGGCAGCTTTAACTTTTATCAATAACATAGTAATTAGCAGCATTGATTGCCCCATGTTATTGGAGCTTATAAACTTCAATGTGCCCCAGAGGGATCTTCGCTCGTTTGCTCCTTTTCGGATTGCTTGTCGTAGGGCCAATTACCTTTTGAACGAGCCTACTGATAGAGCATTATCATTTTTTAATACTTTGCCGCCTAGCCTCCGAACTAAGTGGGGCTTTGACAAACAAGCGTTTAGGGTCTTATTGGTTAGGCATTTCTTAAGTAGTATGTAAGTTAGATTATATAGTAGCCATGTAAGATTAAAATAATCAATGGCGAAAGAGAAATAAATAAATAAATATAAGTCCAAATAAAAAATTTTTTTTTTTTTTGTTAAATTACAGCCAAAAAACCCCGGAAGGTTAATTTAGCGCCACCATATACCTCCAAAAGGACGTGTCTTTTTACTTACACCTAATAATTAGATCGAAAAAATGTGGTTAGCTTTGAGAGTGAACGATAAGCAAATTAGTTCAAAACAGAGGTAAATACTTTTTCATTTTTACAGCCATTCGAACGAAATAGAATGAACAAGTGTAGAGTAGCAACGAATTGAGTGAGTGGGAATGGGAGATTAAGGGAGCCTTCAAACGCATTGCCAGAGTCAAATCAGAGTGAGTTGGAGGAGGAGGTTAATAGCGTGCTTTCGTAATACTGAAATCAGCCGAACGACTCCAATGTTTTGTGTCACACTATGTCTATTCGCAAATTGGTGCTTGGTTAAAATTGTTAATGCGAGAATATTAATAGAAGTAAGCAACGTTTAGGGATATTGCTGCTTCCCTTTCTTTTTTTAATTCTCATCTTCGCCTTCACATCATCGCATACTATGTTTACAGATTTATAATAAACGAATACAAAATATGTTATTTCAGGGAATTATAACATTCTCCTAGTATTTTTTTTCGTTAAATTTTAGCACTGAAAAAGATTTGTTCGTCCAAACTTATCTAGATAGCTTTACATATTAATAGTTTTTACATATATGTAAGTTTAAATTAATTATGGATATTATAATATGTATATTACCGATATAATAAAACAATGACTTTCTTTCACCTATCTATTTTTTTATGCATGAATCTAACATACACCCGAACGTGGCATGATATATGAAAATGTATTTGAATCCTTTATTCTCAACATTGGCTATTATAAATTCAAATCCATTCATTAACAACCAAGTAACCTTAAAAAATCGTTCACACTTGAAAAAATAAACGTTTTGCTCGTCAAACATGTTTTCCATGTGAATATGGCCTAATTGTAATAGGTTTTAAGTTACTTTTCTGAATGTACTTACAATAATTTTTTAGTATTTTCTAAAAATGTGGTAGATGAAATTTAATAATAATGAAAATAAATAATGTCTGATATATTTAAGCAAACAGTATTTTGATGGTATTTTTGCGATAGATTTTTGTTCAGTTATGTCTCTTCAGTTGCGTATGTTGTAAGTCCAAAATGATGTGTATTCTGTGTTCTGCATCTAATTTGATTTTTTTAATCAGTGATTAATGATTTTCTTGATTATAATAATTTATTTATGCTGCTATTACTCATAATGTTTCTCCTTTCCTCTTCTCCTTTAAGGGATCTCTGTTTCAAACAATCAAACATTTTTATATCCTTGCAGAGGAATTTTGGTCAAAAGTGTGCAACGCAGTGAAGGAGACATTGGCATAACTTTGGTGTTTTTAAAGTTACAATGATGGGACTTCGTACAGATTCCATTTTGGGAATATAAAATAAATTAATTTGCCAATTTCATAAGGATCGGGCATCTAAATCCTATAGCTGCCATATCTTATTGGAGACAACTCTTGGATATCCCTATAACATTGCTCTAAATTGATCCGACTAATAGTTTCGGAGATACAGCCTTGAAAAGGTGGACTCTCGAGGTCAGGTATAGGCAGAGCGAAACTCCTTAAGAGCGTTTTTCTCAAAACTATGTTTTCAAAGTCGGTTGACAAGATTTCTCGCAAACTAAATTTTACCAAGGTTTTCGAGGTATAATTACCCGTGGTAATGGTATAATTAACCGTGGGATTTTTTTTAATTACAACTATTTAAAATAAAAAAAAAGGAATATTGGTTGCACGCCCTGTTGTAGGTCTTATTTGCGGTGAAGTTGTTATGACCAACTTCTGGTCCTACGGTCCGCCAATCGGCATGGGTCTGGCTCCGGCTAGCTCAACCAGGGCCGTGGTTTCCCTGACCCTTCCCATACAGCCGCTAACAATAATAAACATCCAACATATCCTAAACCGCACATGTTAGACGTTTCACAACACTAAATTCCCCACAACATTTAAATTCAAATCCTAACATAATGAGACAAACAAACTTCTAACACTCATCCTCACCTGACTAACACGGGATCTCTATCCTACTCCTGCTGACATAGAGTAGTTGGGCTTGCCCTCCCTTCCGTAGCGGAACGCTGGCCATTTCGTACGTCCGCCCCTATTTCTTTCCTCTCAATCCCCTCCTATTTTCCCATTATCCTATCCCTAACCCCCAACTTATCCTCTACTCAGTCTTCATTCTTTCTTTCACAATTTATTAAATAATCTTTACAAATAATGCTTAATCAGTTTTTATCCTTTATCTTTTACTTTCTCTTATTCCGACGCTTTGGTTTCGCTCAGGGCTTAAATCATCATCATACGGCAATTATCCTAATATTATAATAAACTCACTTTCCGCCCGGATTTATATCCCTACCTAAGAGAGCTCTCCTTAATATGTAGGGACTACCGCCAAAACAAAAAGGAAATTTATCTAATTTCTTTGGGAAATTGCCAACCGTTAGCTCCAACGGCCGCGATCGGAACTTACATGTATACTTAGTTAGATGTATAAATAAAAGGACCAAATAAATATATATATATATAAATAAAAAAAAACAAAACAGAATAAAAAGAAATAACGGAATATTTAAAGAACAATGAAAATACATATACAACAACACAAAAAAAATAAATGGGTATTAAAAAATTAAATAATAAATAACTATAAATTAGAAATAAATAATCAACAAGGGCAAGAACGGATCTCTTCTTGTATATTCCGAAATCCCCGTCGGATTTCCAATCGGCTATTCTCCAGGCTTCTTTCCTTGTGGGCGGATTCCGGCCCCGAGAAGGCGGGGAAATTCTGCGAATTATGGCCAACCAGTCAGATAAAAAAAAGAGCCTCTTAGCCTGCGGTCCTTCTCCGGTGGGTCAAATCAACACCTGCAGCCGCCCTTCACCATCACATTTCAGGCCCGGCTTCTATTTTCCGCAAGGCGCCAAAAAAACGGCGGCGCCAAAAATCAAAAGGAAAAAGGGGGGGGGGGGGAATCAAATGACCGTTGGGTTCTTTGATTTTTTAAATCTTTAAATCCCCAAATAAAATGCACCAGGCCTAGTTTTTTTTTCCTTCCCGGCCTGGCTTCTTCCCCCGGAGATGCGAGTCTGGCCGGTCCTGGAAATGAAGAAGCCCATTAATTAAGGCTCTCCCTCCTGGACCGACCTCTTACCTTATCTTCCTGCCGATCCTGCTTCCCGATTTGTCTCCTTCAATCCCGGCAAAATTATATTTTCTTCGCGTCACCGAACATGAGAAAGCTCTTTCTCCTTTTTTTTTCTTCCTCTTTTTTTTTTTTTTTATTTTATGTGCCTACAACCGCACCGCTTGACCACTGCCTTTCAATTCACCTTCAATCCCTTCGATCTTTACATGGCATGGTCATTCGGATCGGACCGTTGTTCCGGACCGGATCCGTCCCAGGTCATCAACCCTCTTATTCAAAAATTTCCCTGCCCGGGACTAGGTGGCAGCCCTGTCGCCCTTTTCTTCCCTATGTGGCAGCCCTGCTCCGATTTTTTACATCGGCCACAACAGCTACATTAGCATTTTACGCTTATTAGCGTCAAATGACAATGGAAAGATGGACGATTCAGCTCTACTCCTTGGATCAGACACATGCTCGGGAAGCGGCTCTGGACCCTATCTTCAGCGCCCAACGTGGGAGACGACCCCTCGGATTCTCGATGTCACTAGGCACTTGACTTCTCTCTGCCGGCGTCTTCCTGTCCCGCAAGTACCTCCATATCTACAAGATGCCTGATTTATGCTTTCTTCTCTCTTCCAGGCACCTCTCCGCTGGTTGTTATCTCCTCCCTTTCTTCTTAGTGTCACTGCCTCAGATCCTTTACGTGGAATACTCCCGCGGTCTTTCCGTCCAGATTCTCCAGCTCATACATATTTTCGCCGATCGGCCTTCGGATTCTGCATTTCACAAACTTCCTTGCGAATTTGGCATTAAAGCTCTTCCCAAAGTCCTGGCCAGGCCGAAACCGAATCACTCGCGTCTTCCTGTTATAAGTTCTTGCACTTGCTTCAGGTGCCCCGTGCATGTTCCTCCTTACCACGTCTCTGATCAAGGCGATCCTGTCCGACGGCGGCAAACACAGGCGCCTCCAGCGCCTTTATCTTTCTAGCCACCTTATAGTCGGTTCCATCTCTGAACATGTGCTGTCCAAACAGGGCAAAGTGCGGGGTTACCCCCGTCGCCGTATGCACTGACGTTCTCAACGCTGCTTCAATTTCCGTCGTCCAGGTATGCCCTAATGGCGTTCAGTACCGACTGGTTCACCCTCTCTGCAGCATTCGACTGAGGGGAATACACTGCTGTCCTGACGTGGCGGATGTGGAATTCCTGCATCATTTCCTGGAATCGCTTTGCCAAGAACTGTTTCCCATTGTCTGAATGAATGGTCTCCGGCACTCCAAAGGTGTGAAACACCTCACCCACCAGGAACCTAACCACCTCTGCCGTCGTTGCTTCCTTCATGGCTTTCAGGAACACAAACTTTGAGAAATGGTCTACCACAATAAAGATATACGCGTGCCCTTTTCGAGATCTCGGATATTTCCCCAAGAAATCTATGTATAGCTTCTGGAATGGTCTGTAGGTTACAGTTTCGGCTCCTAGACCTGGCCGCGGGCCGCTATTCGTAGGCTTCGTCTCCTTGTAAGTCCGACATTCCCTCACAAAAGCCCGAACCTGAGCCACCATTCTTGGCCAATTAAATCGCCGCCTTAAGCGATGCAGGGTCTTCGCCATCCCTCCATGAGCCTTATCGGGCGGGGAATGCGCCTCGTCTATCATGGCCGCGCTCAGCGAGGCCGGTACCCACAACTTCCAGGTGTTCTCCTCCAACTCCACCGCGCTTTTACATTCGGTCCTTTTGAACACGAAGCCATCCACAATCTTTACATCCGGAAACCTATCCTTTTCCGCCTCGAGCAACTGCTTTAATTCCATGTACCCTTGAGATTCAAATTCCGTGGTTTGGAATCCGAGCATCCAGTCTTCCTCTGGTTCCTCAACGGCTTCCACCATCCTGGAGAGCGTGTCTGCCACCACGTTCTCTGATCCTTTGCAGTGCTCGATTGCCATCTGATATGGTTGCAGTTTGAACGACCACCTCGCTAACCTTCCGGCCAGATTCTTGACGGACATGATCCATTGTAGGCTCAATGTACGGACGAAAACGTTTCACCGCCAGCACGGCTGCTAAACATTCTTTCTCCGTCACGCTGTAGTTGCGCTGCGCTGGGTCCAGTTTCTGCGAAAAGAAGGCTATGGGCCGTTCGCTTTTGTCCTCCTCTATTTGAAAAAGTACCGCTTTAACTCCGGTATCTGAAGCATCGCACTGTACATAAAACATCCTTTTAAAATCCGGATGTCTCAGAACCGGTGATGCACTCAGCGCCTCCTTCAGCGTCTTTACGGACTTCTCCGCCTCCTCCGTCATAACGAACTTACCTTTTTTCAAGGTATCCGTGAGCGGCGCCGCCAGTTCTGCAAAGTTCCGTATGAATTTTCGATACCACCCTGCCATCCCGAGAAACCGTCGAACCTCCTTGGCACTTTTCGGCATCGTCACCTTTTTTATGGCCTCCACTTTCTCTGGGTCCGTCCTCACGATTCCTCCGCCGATCACATATCCTAGGTAACGCAGCTCCTTGAAGCAGAAGTGCGACTTCTTTAGGCCAATCGTCAGCCCTGCTGCCTTCAGGCTCCTGGATACCTCTTCCAGCATTTCCATGTGCTCCTGAAAATTTTCTGACACTACTAATAGGTCGTCCAGGTACACGAAGACGCTTTCCCTGAGCCTCTGCGGTATGACTTTGTCCATCAGCCGACACAGCCTTTGGGCTGCGTTTGTCAACCCGAATGGCATCACCACGAAATGGTACAACGGGCGTCCTGGGACCATAAACGCCGTATACCTCTTGCTGGCTTCGTCCAGCTCTATCTGCCAGAACGCATGCTTAAGGTCCATACTCGAGATATACCTTGTCGTTTCTATGCGACTCAAGATCCCCTCGATATTCTGCTGCGGATACGCGTCCTTGACCGTTATCTTGTTCAGCTTTCGGGCATCGAGGCAGAGGCGATTCTTTCCTGGCTTTCGGATTAACGTGACGGTGTTACTCCATGCACTGTCACTCTCCTCTATAACTCCCAGGCGTAGCATCTCATCTATTTCTTGGTAAATGAGTGTCTGCACCGCTGGCGACACCGGATAGTGCCGATCCTTGATCGGCGTTGCCCCTTCCGTCAGCTCGATGCTATGCTTCATGACCTCTGTCCTTCCTAAACCGTTCTCCTCAAAATTCAGGAACGAGTTCTTTATCTTGTTTAGTTGTTTTGTTTCCTCTTCTCCCAGTTCATGCTGCTCATGACCATCCTTCTCTGTCCCTGTTCTGTTCGCTTTCTCTTCAGCCATTTTCATCTCGCATACTCCAAACAACTCCGTCGCGATTTCAAACTCCTGCCAGAAATTCACTCCTAGGTATAATTCCTGCTCCAACTATGGACATAGATAGAATAGGATTTCTCGAGTCCTTTTTTTGTACTCCACTTGCATCTTCACTTTGCCCAAGATCTGCTGCTGCGATCCATTCGCCGTTCGGACCGTAGCATGCCATGGCTTCCATGGGATTTCGAGCCGTTCCACCAATTCTCTGCAGCCTCTTCCAATTAGACTAATCGAAGCTCCAGAATCTAGTAGTCCTCTCATCATTCTCCCTGCTACCTTGACCATTGCGTATGGTCGTGGGTCTGTTTTGGGTCCTTCACGCGTCATGGACATCACCGAGTGGGTTACTTCCTGTCGTTCCTTTTTTCTCGCTTTGAAACGCTCGCGGATCTTCTTGACTCTTCTTGTAACCATCGTCATCCCTGCTAGTTGCTCCTCTCGGAAGATTCTTTCCCTCGCCTCCTTGTACTGACGCACCCTCTCCTCCAAAATTCGATAGACTCTATTTTCCGCTTTATCTCCTATCGCTTCCTGAGTGTCTGATAAGGGTATTCGTGCTTCTATCCTTAGCCTTCCTACTGCCTCTTCTGGACTTCGGGCTCTTTCATCGAACGCTGGTTGCCCTCCGACGCAACGTTCCTGTTGGCGTTTCCCGACCTGCAATTTGGGCATTTGGGCGTTACGGTATTTGCCAATCCACATTTGTAACAGAAAAGCCTTCGCTGAGCCGCTTCACAGTCCATGTAGACATGACCCTCCTGCTGACAGTTCCAACAGGTGATCACTTTTCGGGGTGCGCCGCTAGAGATCGCCGCCACCGTATCTCCTAGTTTGTCCGCTGCGTTCATTTCGGCTGGTCCTCCTGTCCCGTAGGGATGCACCTCTTCCAGTCTTCCAACTCGTTGCTCCTCCCGGGGCTTGAATCCGGCGCTCACGCGGTGCCTATGTCCTGCTCCCCGCTCCAGATTTAGCACTCGTTCCACTTCCTTGCACTCATCGTGCAGGTGTTCTAGGGTGTAGACTCGCGTTGGATAAATCCACTGCCTCATCGGTTCTAGGAGATTTCTTTTTGCCGTCTTGATAACCCAATCGTTTTCCACTCCTGATTTCACCGAAGCTACCAGTCTACTTAGAGCCATAAAATACTCTTCTAGTGACTCCCCTTGCCGTTGCTTCCTCTCCGCGATGTCCTGGCTGCGATCGTAGTCGCCTCTATTATCGCAATATCTGCGTTGCAGGGCTTCTTTTAACTCTCTCCAGTCTTGCGGCGGCTTGGTCCTTATTAGTAGCCAGTACCATTCGGATGCCTCTTCCGTCAACAACCGGTGGAAGTCTCGAAGCAGCTCAATCCACGGCATCCCATATTGTTTCTGAAGGTGTTCTACCCGGAACAGAAAATCTTCCGCCCTCATCGTTCCTGGACGACCTGAAAATTGGAAACCCCATTTATCTATCGGAACATACTGCCGGCTCCTCTGTTGTGCTCCCTGTTCCTGCGGTACCATATATCCAACCATCCAGCCCTATTGGTGCTTCTGGGCCCGTCCATTTGCGATCCTTGGAAACTTCTATTCCTGCTCGAGCTCCGGTGCCTCCAATTGTTCGGCGGTGGTGAAAACTCCCAATTTCCGCTTCGCTCCGCTCTTTGGCTGCTTTCCGCTAGTACCCGGTTCAGCAAGGCGTTTGTTCCGACCGTTCCTAATGCGTCTCCTTGGCTTCTGTTGTTTCCTGTCCCTGAACTTGGTGGGGCAAGGAAAACCGTAGTTTTCTCTGCCTTTTGTTTGTCTCCCTGTTGCTTTCCTGAATTAGGAGAACCGCCAGCTGAACCATAAGGCCGTGGATTCTCCACCTGGGTGGCCTTGGAGGATTCTGATGACCTCGAGGAAGGAACTTTTCCGGAGTCCCGATCCAGCTTCCGGAGTATTTGTTCAAATCCCGTCTTCATGCACAGGTCGATCCTTCGATCCACCAGTTGGCTGAGATATACCCTTAGCTGCTCTTGGGAGGTGTGGATGAGGGCCTGCATCTCTCGTCGATTGAAGGATGCATAGGCTCTGCGTTTTCCAGGCTATACTGCTCCTGAATGGGATCTAATTGGACATGAGAGTATGTCCCGAATGGAGTTGATGCTTGTTCCATGCTGAGGTTCCTCGGGATTGCCTTTGTTGTGCGCTGAGTCGAGTGGTCTCTCTGCTTTGCTCGTTACCGCCCTGTGCTCCCCCTCCATGTCCAAATCTCTTTCCCCTTCTTCGAGCATCGATAGGCTTGGTCCACCCATAGAGTCCTATTTTTATTTTACTCAAGTTCCAATACGAATAATCCAATCTATTTATATGCAAGCTCTGACTGACTATAATAATTAATTTCAATACTGGCCGGTACCACCAGAATGAGTCCCCGATAACCAAAATAAATAAATAAATAGATAAATAAATAGACAAATAAATAAATAAACAAAATGAATAAATAAACAAATGAATAAATAATTATACTAATAAATGCCGAAATAAATAAATAAATAATTACACAAACGCTCCGTCCTCAACTTTTGGACTAATAGACTTCTATAAAAAGTTCTCTCAGTAACACAACTATATCTGGTTTCCTATCTGGGGGCTATAAGGAAGGATGTTTGGGGTTCCGGATTGAGGCTTTCCGTCTGAACCGTGTTTTCCTGGATCTCCGGGTGAGTGTTATTAGCGGCATTGTCGACTATACTAACCATCCATTTTTATTGATGGTTATTAGTCAAGATGCCTTAAGATATATATATATTTTTGATATTTTTGTTTTCTATTTATAGGGTTTTTCTTCTGGTCCTTCTTGGAACAACGCAAAGGCTATTTATGTTTAGCCGTTTGGGACTTCCGTTTTTGGTTCAGAACCCCTATAAATATAAAAAAAAAAATCCTTTTTTATCCTATTCTTCTATCAACGCATATGTATCCTTTGTAGTTTAAGACACAGCTGTTGTATTTTCTCCTTCTATTAACCTTATCCTTTTCCTACTCTTATCTATTTCTACTTTAAGTCCTATCTATTTATCACAGTACATATCACAGTTCATTCCTTTCTGCGCAAATCGGCCTTTGGTCTATTCAGGCCCGATGTCGCATATGGAATTCCAATTCAACTTTGATTTGTACTGCCATAAATTGACTCTATTTCCTTGCTTCTTTCGCAGTCCGGAAACCTACTAATTGGGGACCTCTCGAGCGGTCGCCATCTTGTTATGACCAACTTCTGGTCCTGCGGTCCGCCAATCGACATGAGTCTGTCTCCGGCTAGCTCAACCAGGGCCGTGGTTTCCCTGACCCTTCCCATACAGACCGCTAACAATAATAAACATCCAACATATACTAAACCGCACATGTTAGACGTTTGACAACACTTCAGGCTCCTGGATACCTCTTCCAGCATTTCCATGTGTTCTTGAAAATTTTCTGACACTACTAATAGGTCGTCCAGGTACACGAAGACGCTTTCCCTGAGCCTCTGCGGTATGACTTTGTCCATCAGCCGACACAGCCTTTGGGCTGCGTTTGTCAACCCGAATGGCATCACCACGAAATGGTACAACGGGCGTCCTGGGACCGTAAACGCCGTATACCTCTTGCTGGCTTCGTCCAGCTCTATCTGCCAGAACGCATGCTTAAGGTCCATACTCGAGATATACCTTGTCGTTTCTATGCGACTCAAGATCCCCTCGATGTTCTGCTGCGGATACGCGTCCTTGACCGTTATCTTGTTCAGCTTTCGGGCATCGAGGCAGAGGCGATTCTTTCCTGGCTTTCGGATTAACGTGACGGTGTTACTCCATGCACTGTCACTCTCCTCTATAACTCCCAGGCGTAGCATCTCATCTATTTCTTGGTAAATGAGTGTCTGCACCGCTGGCGACACCGGATAGTGCCGATCCTTGATCGGCGTTGCCCCTTCCGTCAGCTCGATGCTATGCTTCATGACCTCTGTCCTTCCTAAACCGTTCTCCTCAAAATTCAGGAACGAGTTCTTTATCTTGTTTAGTTGTTTTGTTTCCTCTTCTCCCAGTTCATGCGGCTCATGACCATCCTTCTCTGTCCCTGTTCTGTTCGCTTTCTCTTTTGTACTCCACTTGCATCTTCACTTTGCCCAAGATCTGCTGCTGCGATCCATTCGCCGTTCGGACCGTAGCATGCCATGGCTTCCATGGGATTTCGAGCCGTTCCACCAATTCTCTGCAGCCTCTTCCAATTAGACTAATCGAAGCTCCGGAATCTAGTAGTCCTCTCATCATTCTCCCTGCTACCTTGACCATTGCGTATGGTCGTGGGTCTGTTTTGGGTCCTTCACGCGTCATGGACATCACGGAGCGGGTTACTTCCTGTCGTTCCTTTTTTCTCGCTTTGAAACGCTCGCGGATCTTCTTGACTCTTCTTGTAACCATCGTCATCCCTGCTAGTTGCTCCTCTCGGAAGATTCTTTCCCTCGCCTCCTTGTACTGACGCACCCTCTCCTCCAAACTTCGATAGACTCTATTTTCCGCTTTATCTCCTATCGCTTCCTGAGTGTCTGATAAGGGCATTCGTGCTTCTATCCTTAGCCTTCCTACTGCCTTTTCTGGACTTCGGGCTCTTTCATCGAACGCTGGTTGCCCTCCGACGCAACGTTCCTGTTGGCGTTTCCCGACCTGCAATTTGGGCATTTGGGCGTTACGGTATTTGCCAATCCACATTTGTAAGAGAAAAGCCTTCGCTGAGCCGCTTCACAGTCCATGTAGACATGACCCTCCTGCTGACAGTTCCAACAGGTGATCACTTTTCGGGGTGCGCCGCTAGAGATCGCCGCCACCGTATCTCCTAGTTTGTCCGCTGCGTTCATTTCGGCTGGTCCTCCTGTCCCGTAGGGATGCACCTCTTCCAGTCTTCCAACTCGTTGCTCCTCCCGGGGCTTGAATCCGGCGCTCACGCGGTGCCTATGTCCTGCTCCTCGCTCCAGATTTAGCACTCGTTCCACTTCCTTGCACTCATCGTGCAGGTGTTCTAGGGTGTAGACTCGCGTTGGATAAATCCACTGCCTCATCGGTTCTAGGAGATTTCTTTTTGCCGTCTTGATAACCCAATCGTTTTCCACTCCTGATTTCACCGAAGCTACCAGTCTACTTAGAGCCATAAAATACTCTTCTAGTGACTCCCCTTGCCGTTGCTTCCTCAATAACATCTAAATGATTTCAGAAATAGATCCGAATAGGACCGAATACGGTCTAAATGTGGTGGTTGTCTCCACAAGAGTTAAGCGCCAGCCGTCTAGCCTTACATAACCTAAGGATAACTTTTTGAGCCTAAATAAGTTAATTTTGGAATTTGATTGCTCCGACCTACCAAATTATAAAATGGCCTGATGGCTGTACAATAAGTTATTTCTTCGTGTATACGGCAGAATGTTTACTCAAGATCCGAAGCTTTTTTATAACTTTGTAAACACTAAATGCAAGCACTAATTTTTTTTTTTCCTCTGCTTACGTTTGAAAACTCATATACGAACACTGATCAGGCATTGGCCGCTCTTTCCATAGTTTTTTTAAACGACGTTAAGACCGTGTCCACAATGCTAAGCCCGTGTATTCGGCAGGCCCCGATGGAGTACTGAAGAACTGAAGAACTGCGCCAAGGCACTGAGCCAGCGTCTCCTTAAACTCTTTTATCTATTTTCGTAGACTCCGATCTTCTGTTATTCCTCGGCATCCAAGAGAAAAAAAATATGATGCTGTGAATTAATGAAGCATTTCTAAATTGAACTTGTACTTATGTACGCGGATGACGTTAAGCTTTGTCTTCAGTATAAGTTTACAGACTTCAATCCGATTTTGATATATTTTAAAATTGGTGTTTAGCAAGTAACATACAGCTAATGTTATTTTATCGTTCTTGCCCTCAGCAGGCTTTGTAAATTTTCTATAGGTTCGCCTTAGAACGAATAACTCAGTTTAACGGTCTGGGTGTCCTATTAGATTTGAAACTTAAATTTACCGATCATATATCCACCACGGTTAATAGAGCAATGGTTGTGTTGGGTTTCATCAAAATATGGTAACTCCAATGGTAAATTTCCTCCGCAGCTGCTCTTGCCATGGACACTGACATTAAAATATCTTTTCTAGGCCCACCTCTCGTAGCTCTACGGAATCTAAAGCTTCCGCTTCAAATTTATGTGCAGTGGTCCATGTTCTGTGCTGAAAACGGAGCAAAAATAGGCCTAGTCTAGAAACCATGGCTAGCAGGAGGTATGGATTTTGAACTAGCTCAGAAGGTAAAATTAAATCCTGCATCGTAGCTAAGAAACTATTTTTCCTTAAAAAGCTTTTTTTTACTACATACGATAATTACAGCGATACAGATAACAAGGCAGCTGCAGTAAAGCTAAGTAAAGTTTCAGTCACTCCAATCCGGGCGCTGTCGTCCTACATGGCCAGGTGAGCAAGTAAAGGGGTTAAGAGAAAACAGCGAAAGGCTCAACATAGGCGTCTTAATAGAATGCGACTGCGAATGCGAATCATTTTAACTTTATACTTAGGTCAAACATCAATAGGGGAAGTGACCCGACTTTAATTATTGAAAATCGTACAGAATCCATTGATCTGACCCTAGCGAAATAAATACTTAGCCATGTAGCTCTTTGGAAGGAGTAGTGCTGTTTCTCCGAGCATAGGTATATAGAGATATCTCTTTTTCCACGAACCCAGTAGTTTTGTATAACTTTAGAAAGACAAGCAGGGCCAACGTACCACAGCCTCCAGACGGTCCTCAAATAGTGGAAAGTCTTAACACCTCAGAAGTCTTAATGACCTCAGAAGAGCATGCCCAAGAAAAAATCCAAAAAAGGAAATAGGCCTCCCTGGTGGTCAACAGAGCTATCCACCCTAGCTTGAAATTGACCAGAAAACAGCTTTAACACCTACAAATCAGCCTGCTCGATGAAATCGTACCTGCACAAATCCAACATGCAGGGGATATTGCCACAAACTATCAAATATCTTCAAAAGATATTTTTCGCTAGAAAAACTTCCACAGCCGTGGCTCAAATCATGGATTACTCAACGCGGGAAAGCCGTTGTATAAGACCCCAAAAAACTTCAGACCAATCAGTCTATCAATTCCTGCTTAAAACTCTAAAAAGAGTCATAGGAGTCATAGTCATCTAACATCGATCTTTGCCCTACCCAAATATTTAACAAATATTATATTAAATATTTAATGGCATACACATATAAAGAGATTGCCCTAGCCGACTGAATAAGCCGTAAAGGCCAAGAAGTAAATGCGCAAGAAACAAAACTGGTTCTTTTCAGTAGGACTAAACAACCAAAGGCTTTCCTTCAACTTTAACGCCAATTACCTAAAGGTGGTACTAGACAGAAAGCTAAACTGGAACCTAAACATAGAAGAAAGTTCAAAGATGGCTGCTATAGCCCTCTTTGCAAAAAAGCTATAGGACTCAAATAGAGCATGTCTTCCTATATAGTAAGCTGGATCTACACGGCCATAGACAGACCTACACTACTGTTTGGAGTACTGGTATGAAGGCAAGCCCTTATAATGAACCGCTTAAGAAGATAAAAAAGATACAACGATCACTTTTTATCAGTGGCGCACTCCGATACACTTTTAACGAAGCCGTAAATTCCATACTATCTGGTCCAGGACTAGCTGAACTAGATCAGGCGAAGGTAGCGGCAAGAGATACCCATCAATGGAGCACATTAAACACCGAGCACTCCACTTGTTCCAGAAAAAGCACTTAACTCCAAACTAAACAATAGAGTATACAATGCTGGTTGGCCCTCCAATATCTCATAGAAAACAACATTTCAACTACAATAGATGGACAGGTCCGTAACGGCACGGCAATAAAATTCATCACGGTGCACTGGCTAGAGGGAACACATGCTACGCGAAAGAAGGCTATCCATGGACTCTTCTCCACCGCAGCTGCTCTTGCTTCTGCTCCTGCTCATCCATTGGGTGCTGATCCATGCTGTTACTGACGTTATAGCTGCTTGAGCTCTGATTCCTTTTCTTTCAGATGCCATGGATACTGAATTATCAATATATTCTCGTCATCAGGGTTAACCTTAATTATTTAAAAAAAAATCTTGCTGCTGCTACGTATGCATGTGCTACATCCTATGTTATTCCGCAGCTAATCTAGGGTCCACCTCCCACAGTTCTACGGAAATTCCACCTTCACGCAGCTGCTATTGCTTCGGCTCCTGCTCAGTCACTGAGTCCTCATCTCACAGTTTTTCTTACGTTATAACTGCTAGACCTCTACTCCTGCCATGCGAAGTGCTAAATCTGCTCACCAACTGCTTCTGCTCCCATTTTATGTTCCCATGTTCTCCCGCAGTTAAACCCGAACTGAACCCTGCTCCTCCTTAAGTTAAACTTTCACTTTCTGCTGCTTTCCTGTTCCTTCCATGGCCCCTTATGGCCGCATATGCTATAGCTTCTAATCCTACTCATCCATTGGCTCCTAATCTCATACTCTTACTGACGGTATAGCTGCTTCAGCTATGAAACATTTTTCCACATAGCTGCTCTGCCATGTCCACTGCTTTATCAATATCTTATGAGCATCTGGGTTCTCCTGCCACCAAGTGCTTCGTTTAACAATATACCTTTTTATTTCTAGCTTGTTTATAATGGGTGTAAGGATGAATCTAACCGGAGTTGACTCCTCCGCCGGATCCTCGCTGACTCTCCGAATGATGCTGCTCGGTCACCGTTTCGGGTTGGTGCCAATATACACGCCCCTGAGAAGCTTGCGTCGAGCAAGACGGGTGGTCCTTGTGCCTGGAGCCGGTTCGGCTCGCGGTTCCCTCAGTTTGGACTCACGTGCTGCTCCCGTTATCGCTCTTGTCTTGTTTTTGGTGTCGCCGTTGATCCGCTCCCGTGGTTGTCTTGTTGGCTGACCAGAGGTTTGGCGTCGCCCCAGCGAGCCTGGATCAGCAGTCTCCTGACTTGACCGAGATTTCCCTGTTTGCTGTTTGAGTTTCCGTGCTGGTCACCCGTCCCTGTCGTGTCCGGGAATAAACCCGACTTGATTTTCCCTTGGGCTTCAGTTCTGCTACGGATCCTTGATCATTTTCCCACTTGCTCCTTGATTTATCCTTCCGTTATGGCAGGCGTACACCCGCCGGACTTACCCACAGGGGGTCCTTGAGCCACGGATCACAGATCCTTGCGCTTTCCGCACTTAAGACTGTCGGACTTACCCACGGGGAGTCCTTCAGTCTATACTCCTATTTCTTCGAGGAAACTTTCCCGCTTGATTGTCTGACTTACCTACGGGGGTCTTTCGCTCCACACTTCCAACTTCCCTAGAAGACTCGGCCTCGATTCGCTCCAGTGGCCCTCCTTATACAGCACCTGAGGCGCCCGTTAATCTTTGTAAATCTTGCTTCCTGCCGTTAATCCTGCATGCCTCTGTTCTCGCCGTTAATCCTTTTTTGCCCCCTTTTGTTCCCTTTGTGGGGGAACAGTGGGGGGATCGGTGACCCCGCTTGGGCCATCGATCATACTGTTATTACGCCGGACTCGGTCCAGATACCCCCGCGCTCGCCCCTTTGGCCAATCCAAATGTATTTCTTCGTTTATACATTTTCGAAACACAGCCGCGCTTTTGGCTACCTTATACCCGCTGTCCCCACTCTCTCCTTCGTCTTCTGAGTGCAGCTACGACGCAGCCGTCCGGAACCGTTACGTTTCGCGCCGTTTCCTCTTTCTCCTTTGTTCGTGTGCGCAGCCGTTCCAGATTGCCTGTTCCCCGTTTTTTCCCCCTCTTGTCACCTGTCTTGGCGTGTGGGAGATTTAATCTCCTCACATGCTTTTCTGATCCTTTCAAGTCCCCTTCTCCACCGCAGCAGCTCTTGCTTTTGACCCTTCTCATCCATTGGGTCCTGCTCACATTGTACTGCAGAAACTTCTGCTTTCGCTACACATAAACTGAAAGAACTGAACCCTTCTTCTCCCGCTCATTTACTTTCTCTGGCTGCTGCTCTACTGACCTTTCATGGCCCCTTTTCCCCCACAGCTGTACTACGTGGCGACTGGTTTCGCGGCTTTCCCACATAGGTCGGCTGGTAACAGGTCCTGGTAAGGTCATGTCTCTATCGAGCTGCTGGCTAATTGTAGTCGGGCGGGGAGAAGAATACTCCCTACCTCAAATCACCACAGTCCAAGGAGGAACAGCATTTGCCGAGGGATGCATGTTCGGGGACTCGCGGCCATGGTGAGGATGTGTAACCTCACACTCCCCATGGCGGACTGGAGGGTCGCAAAGGTGATGGCGTTAGGTTGCCCTTACACTCTTATACCAGGAAACCGCGAGGATCCTTAAAAGTGGCAACCGGATCAAATACGGTTTCTAGCATGACGCAGTGAGGATCTACAAGTCGGATGCGAGGTGTAAAGCATGAGGCATTTACTTAGAGGGGTCTACCTCGGAGGAAAGCAACTTAACAAGGGCACTTGGAGGCGCCGGTATAGAGGAGGACTCGCTGCTGGGCTCCGACACCGAGGAGGAAGTTAGTGTGGTGGAGAATCTAAAGAATTTCCCTAAAACTCTTTTAGATCAATCTACGCCACAGTAAGGAGGCATCCACTGCCCTCCTGCTCCACCTCGCTGATAGTGGAGCTGATGTGGCACTCATCCAAGAACCCTGAATCCATGGAGACAGGATTCTTGGTTTTGGGGGGGTCAGAGTTCAGGCTTTGCACAGCCGATGTAACAGGTAAAAAGCTTGTATTCTCACAAAAAATAACCTTAATATCTTCTTGCTACCAAATTTCAGTAATGAAGACCACGTTGCCGCAGCTATAGAGGGTCCAGGCGACCCTGAGAATATGCTCGGCCACGACCACGTTGGACCTCCCCCATACACACTCCTCAGACAGCTTCTTCAAGGTAGCGAAAGGTAAAAAAATCGGCCTACTAATAGGATGCGACGCCAACCATCTTCAATGGGGAAGCACTGACACAAACGAGAGGGGTGAGTCAATCTTCAATTTCATCCTAAGCTCTAAACTTCTAGTGGGTAACAGAGGCTCTGAACCCACCCTCGTACTCCTTACCTGACGCAGTCACCTGCTGGAGGGTCCTTGGTAAGCACTCCTTTTCGGACCATCGATACGTCGATATAGCGGTAAAATTTGAAAACTTTACTAAGATAGAAGTACGCAATTCCAGAAAGGTTAACTGGGAGCTGTATAGAAAGATTCCAGATATCCTTAGGGGATCCTTGCGGGAACCACCTTCAGGGACTGTTGGGATTCATAATGCGCTTGTACAAAGGCGTACCATAACGTCTGTCCCATAAAGAATCGGCAGCAGCAGGTACGCTTCAAGAAGAATGCATCCAGGGCCTTCAACCACGCTTTTGGCACCAATACGGACGAGGCATGGGAGACATATAAGGGTAGAACAATGTACAACATTCGCTCGTTTCTGCACCAATATCCAGGGGACATCAGGGGCCTCCCGCCTAAGAAAGATCCTCTCGAACACGGCCCCCAACGTATGCTATATTTAGACTCCGGATGGGAGGTGGACTTTGTCAAGTCAGGAATCCCTTCAGGCTCTTACCAACGCACACTTCCCATGTTGCTCCGAGGACAGGACAACCCAGGAGATGCGTAGCCAAGGATTTCAGGGCTCGCTGGAATACCTCCTCAGTAATAGGAATATTAAATGGGCGGTCAATAGTTTTAATCCCTTCAAATCTTCGGGACCGGACGGCATTAGGCCGATGGATAAAAAAGATCTTCAGCACAGTCTTCACTTCTGGCATTGTGCCAGAGGCGTGGCATAGCCAATGCAGGGAAACGTCCCACTGCACCCCCAAGGACTATAGACCTATAAGTCTCTCATCCTTCCTTTTTAAGATAGTGGAGAGACAGCCCTTCACGAGATTACTATGATCGCTAAAAAAGCGCTCGATAACAAAGAATTGGCACTAATTACCTTTCTAAACATCGAAGGTGTCTTTAACAACATTCTGCCTCTTCAATAATCGACTCACTGACGGGACTTGGAGTAGACAATCGATCTGTTCACCCGATACTGCAGATCTTGGTCAACAGGAGTGTCGAGGCGAATCTTGGAGGATTGTCTTTTCGAAGATACGTAAAGAGGGGCACCCCGCAAGGAGGTGTATTCCCCCACTAATATGGAATGTAGCGGTAAACAACCGCTCAAAAAATCAACTGCGGTCCCTAGAAGGTGGCTGCTGCAAAATCATTGCGTACGCAGACGATGTTGCTATCGCCTTTGTAATGAAATTCCCGCAAACGCAGTGCGACCTTATGACAAAGAAGCTGGGAGCGCTCTAAGAATGGACACATAAGAACGAGCTCGAAGTTAATCGGTCCAAGACAGAGCCCGTTCTGTTTACTAGGAAGTATAAAATACCAAGTCTTAAGCTTCCGTAGAGAAATCTTTAACCCTGAGTGGTAGTGCAAAATACCTAGGCATAACTCTAGACAGAAAACTGGACTGGAAGCTTAACCCCGTAGATAAGGTAAATAAAGCAGCAACTGCGCTCTATACCTGTCGCTAAGCAATAGGCCTGAAATGGGGAATGCCCCAGAAGATAGTCAGAGGGTTCCCTTGATGAACGTTTTTTTTATAAACGTCTGTTTCTAAATGAGTCATTCAGCCTCCCCGACCACTGGCTGAAGTAATAGCCATTAAATATCCACTTAAATATCCAACACTTATTGGTGGGCAATCGGGACATCTTTCTATGTATCTTTTCTGACAGTCAAGCAGCACTTAAGGCACTTGGCTTGATGGTTTCTTATTAAACAATAGGCAGTCAATGACTGCCGCAGATCTCTTAACCTGGCTGCCGTTAGGAATCCGGACCTGTAGAACCTAGCGTCTGATCTGGCCCACTCGCTGTGGGAAAAGATCAGCGAGACTTATCGCCCTGAACAGGACAGATTGTAGCCTGGCGGTAAAGGCAATTACTGGGTCCCTCCCATCGCTGCCTTAACCTAACCTTATCTAGCTGCTGCAGGTGTGACCCCCTAATTCCTAATCCTAATCCCCTTAAGTTCCTCCTGCCATGGACACTGCCATGGAAACTTTCAGGCTGCTTCTCTTCTGATACTTCCATGGCGGCTTCTCCCCTGCTGTTACTCTTGCCTCTGCTTCTCCTTATTCCTTGGGGCCTTCTTGGGTCATGCTCTTACTGAGGTTATAGCTGCTCTCCTGATCGTTCCATTGATCGTCGGGATCTCCCAAAAAACCCAGAGCTTTGGCAATGACGAGTGAGTCTGGCCAAAAATCGAAAACGGCGTAGGCCAAGAAAGCCAGGCAGGGCTCTGCAATAAGAGAGATGATCCCTTATTTATTTATGGCTAATACATTCTTGCTCATCGCTGGGAATCCATTAATCTCACGCTTGTATTGAAACAGATACATAGCCATGTAACCCTTTGGTAGCTCCTAGAGAATCACTCTTTCTCCGACCACAGCTACATAAAAAAATATCGGCTAATTTCAAAATCACAGAACCAGCGGTTTTGCAAAATCTTAAAATAACCAACTAATCCAAGTATTGTCAAATCCTCTCGAACACTATTGCACCAAGGCCACCTGACTATCCTCAAGCCGAGGATAGTCTTAACACTCTGGCGCAAGAATTCACTCAAGCCTGCAACAATGCCCTCAGAAATGCATTTCCAAGAACAAAACCAAAAATGCGAAATAGGCCACACTGGTGGTCTACAGAGCTAGCGACCCTCCAGATGGAAAGCTGGCAATATGGCAAAAGCCGGAAGTGAGGAGACACTTTGGACCGAATACAAGGTCTCTTTGGCCTTATATAAAAAGTCCATCCGCAAAGCGAAGCGCTCTTTATGGAACTCCTTCTGCTCAGCAATCGAAAATACAGCCCAAGCTGCAAGGCTTAGAAAAATGCAATCCCAATCAGCCACAACTCTTGGCTCTTGGTCGGGAGTAAATACCCAGAAAACAGAGCTAGTTCTGTTCAGCAGGAAATACCCACCAAGACTAAACAACCAAAGGCTCCCCTTCAGTAATAGAGCCAAATACCTAGGGCTAATTTTGAATAGGAAGCTAATTGGAACTCCAATATTAAAGAAAGGTCTAAAAAGGCCGCTATACCCCTCTTTACCTGCAAAAACGACATAGGAATCAAGGGGGCGTTTCCCCCTATATTGTAAGCTGGATTTATACGGCCATAGTCAGACCCATACTACCGTACGGAGTGCTGGTATGGTGGCCAGCCCTCAAAAAGAAAAATATCCTTAAGAAGCTTGAAAAAATTCAGCCGGCAGCTGCACTATGTATCAGCGGTGTACTACGATCCACCCCGAATGAAGCCCTAAATGCCATACTCAACTCACCGAATCCAGGAGTAGCTGATATTGAAAAGGCAAAGCAGCTATCAGGCTAAGGGAAACTACTATGTCATCGATTTTGGTGAAATTGACGTTTTCACATTCAAAGAATTTGAGCTTTTCGGTGACGTTTGCGTATTTTATTGCGTTGTTGCCCAAGTTTGCTGCTTCTGCTCGCATTAGCAGGTCGAAGCGTATTACGAACGTGATCAGAGTATCGAACAGAAAAAATGGGACGTTTAGCCCAAAAAAGCGCATTATGCAATTGCTTTTGCTCACAGTTCACGGCCGGCATTACGTTTCTTAGCTTCTTTACGTGCTTAACGTAATTTTTTTCCGCCCCCGTGTCGATGAATATTTTTAGTATTCTGTTAGCCAACTGTCACTCGTCAAACGGCAGTCGGGAGCGTTTCCTAAAAAATGAATGAGGTCATTAAGTTTGTCAGTCTCACTGTCTTCCTTAATGTTGGCAACTTCAGCTGTGACCGAGTAACCTGCCTTCCTGTTGGGGGTTTGGCCCGATTGTCGTTGAGACGAGTATGGTTTTTGTAATTGTTATTACTTTGTGGCTTTTCCATCCTTGAATTCTGCCTGAATTTGACAGCGATGGGTCTACCTTCATGGGTTGAACTTTATTCTGGTCTACCGTTTCAGGCTCTCTGCGATGTTGGCCAGATGTTGTCCTAATGAGGTTTGCCTTTGCTCTGTTTAGGAATGAAATGCAGATTTTAATCCTCACCTTTTCATTACTTTCCCTGACCCTTACTATTGCGTCTATTGCCCTTATTAAAGGGGGTCTTTAATTAAAGGGGGGTTTTAATTAAAGGGCTTCTTCTATGGCTTTTGCGTTACGCTGTTCTCAGCCTCTCGGGCTATCGCTAGTGCGGACGGAAGGTCTTTGCTGGTACCAGTGATTTAAGTGGTATTTTAAACCCTGTAATGAATGCATGGCGGGCGTCCTCCTTAACCTCCTTAACCTTCTTACTTCTTACATAACTATCTTGTTGGTGACGAGCGTCAGTTTCCTCTCAAACTCGTCATGGTACGCCATAAGGTCGGCAACTTCTTGTCGAACCATTTCCAACTTCTGACGTAGCACCCTTAGGGACGTTTGGCGTATGTGCAATATAGCCTGACTAGAAATGCATCGAACGGCCTCGTTCTGGGCTTCGCTGCTGTCGTATCTTTTAAATACGCATCTGATGCAGACTGCCTTCACGACACGAATTCGTCGTGGCTTCCATTGAATGTTTGCAAAGATTTTACAATGTCTAATTTAACATCGCATTTTTTTTCAGGGTTCGGTACTGCCATTTGATAAACCTGAACTTGCGGCGCTTATACTGTCAGCGCACTAACCTGCGATCTAACAGATTCTAACACTGGGGCAAAGGCGCTTCTTAAAAGCTCTTCCTGTGCGGCAGGGGCGGTGCCGACAGCATTTGCGACATTCGCCTGCACCATTTCCGCGTTCTTTTTTGGTAAGTCTATGCTTCTTACTACGGAGCAGAATCGTACTTCTTCGCTACCGTCGCTACGAATTTATTGCTTCACTTCTTTATACTCCAAACTCATTGGCTGATACACTGGACAAATGCGAACGATGGGGAAATAAGACAATTTGTTTTGATGGGGCCCCTTTTCTGCAATATTAACACATGCACCGTGTCCAAAACGATTAATATTAATCCTTTGGTTGGGCACCAATAATGTATTTTGTGTGACGGCTGGCTATAGGTCCGTGGCGGGGGATGAAGCCGGCTGGCTGTACGTCCGTGGCGGGGGGTTAGTGGACGGTGATTGTAGCTGGTAGTCTTAGCCGCAATGGGTGTATAAGGTGGCATCAATTTGTAGAATTAGGTTGATTGCCACCCGTTGGCCTTGAGACTGAGACGGGTTATAAAATTAATAAATCGTTAACGGCGATTGCCGGAGTTTCCTTTAATGAGCTTTTGCTCTTTATTTATTGGGGATACAAAATGAATTAAACTTAAGTTGACAAAAACTAAAACGTATGGCCGGATGCTTACCAAGCACAAATTTATTCGCTCGCTGGCCACCAACAGCGGACACCATAAGGGTGGGGTAATATTAGGGTGGTCATACGTGAGAAACATAGGTATAATATATAAAGATTTTTAAGTTATCACTTATACTATTTAAAATGACATAAAGATATAAAAATGGAGTAATAAAATGTGAAATTGCCTGCCTAGCTTATGCTGGGAGTAGGTTCTAAACTTATATTCAGTATCACCTGCTGTGTCGTGTATCCTAAGCCGGCACACAAAATACATAATTTATATAGAATATGTATACTTTATAGGGTCGGAGATGTCTCCTTCACTACGTTGCACACTTATGACCAAAATAATAATACCCTCTGTAAGGGAATAAAAACTTACTAAGTTTAATACTTACTTAATCTCCACGCATAATTTCAACTGCTCCATAATCTTTAAGCTCCCCTGAACCAAAGTCCAGAACAAACATAGGTTCTATCACCCACAGTTTCCGCGGTACACCTAAGAGAAGAAATTGATCAAATTTTACCATATATTGAATTATGTAGGCCGTGTAAGGGCTATGACCATCATTGTTTTTAGTACATATCATTTTAAAAATGTATGTGTACCAACTATAAATAAAAAATGGTATCTGGCAGTTATCATATCTTTGGAATACTCATCCAAAATTCAAATCTCAGATTTTCTACATTAATTTTTTGGTAGATCATATCATGTTTTAATTTTGCATTTAAGGAAAAACTCGAAATAATTTTATTGAATTTATTATAGGTGGTTAACAATATTTTCGTCAATTAAATTGGAGTTTTTAATCTCATATTTTCAAAAAGTCATGGGTATCTAAAACTGTTCTATGTTCAAAACGTATCTATTGCAGGTTCAGCTTGTTTAATAAAGCTTTACAGAAATTGTAGATAGCCTGATTTCAATAAGAAAATAAAAATCTTCCATAGCAAAATGTTTGGGTAAAAATAATAGAAGACAAAAAATTAATGTAGAAAATCGGAGATTTGAACTTTGGATGAGTATTCCAAAGATATGGTAACTGCTATATAACATTTTTTAATTTTAGTTGGTACACATACATTTCAAAAATTATATGTACTAGAAACAATGATGGTCATCGCCATTACACGGCCTGCATAATTCAATATATGGTGAAATTTGATCAATTTCTTAAGAGAAGACCTACACCTAAGAGTGTACCGCGGAAACGGTGGGTGATAGAAACTGTGTTTTTTCTGGACTTTGGTTCAGAGGAGCCGAAAGGTTGTGGAGCAGGTAAAATTATGCGTGGAGATTGTCGGCCTGTGTAATTTTTAAATTGATTGCAGAGAATTTTCCGATCAGGTTTCGCTGAAAACAGCGTATGAAATCATACGTTTTGAAAAAGTAACTTCTGTCTGTGTCGCGTGCAATAGCCCTAATATAATTTGCATCAATTATAATACTTGTCAAGAGCTATAAGATTCACTTTTGTAAAAATAAAAAGCTGTCTTTTTTCAGTTGAACACATGTTTTTTTCAGTTGAAATGCGTGCGAACATTAGAAAATTCCCCATATGTTTTATGAATATTTTAGACTTTCCGTTATTGACACATACAAATTTGAGCATATATAATATTCTATTTTTAAGATCTTGTTGTCCATTTTATGGAATATCTCATATGTGTAAATATGGTATTTTTGTACACGGGTATTTAAAATATATATTATAACGGTCACACTAGCTAGGCAGCAATGCAGAGAATGTTGTGAGACTTTCATTTCATGTCAATGTATATTTTATATGTACGGAAGTGGCTGCATAACCGTTGTATACCTTTTGGGT
Organism: Drosophila ananassae; assembly: GCF_017639315.1. Taxonomy (NCBI): domain Eukaryota; kingdom Metazoa; phylum Arthropoda; class Insecta; order Diptera; family Drosophilidae; genus Drosophila; species Drosophila ananassae. The sequence goes on from NC_057927.1 coordinate 30,108,552, forward strand.
TTTTGTTTATGTACAGCGCAGTAAAGTTGTGGTCAAAGCATTGGGTAAATAATTTTCATTGTCGTTTTCTGAAATACTTTAGCGGATATACATATAATAAGTAAATTTGGAACATAGAAGTAAATAGTGTATGTATATTGACACATATTATTTTAAGTCCAAATATTTTTAAAATAATCTTTAAAAAGTTTCTTTTACAATATTCTTTATTACAGTATTTACTTTAATTTAAATTATTTTTAGAGTTCCAGAATAAATAGTGCATACTTTAAGGCATAAATTTAAAACACAGAAGCCCGACAGCAAAACCCCAAACAAAAAACTAGAAAGGAAGGCTAATTTCGGGCGGAGCCGAAGTTTATATACCCTTGCAGTTGAGTCGCAGTCCGCTAGGTGGCGCCACGCATCATATATTATTAGATATATAGCGGATCGTATAAAGTTGGCCGATCCTTATGAAATTTGGCAATTATTTTGCCAAAAGAGGAATCCATTGAATCCATTCTAACTTGATCCTTATGATTTTATACTTAAGATATTTTGGTCAAATATAACATGTGTGGAAAGTCCCAACCCTCTAACTTAAAAAACACCAAAGTTATGGCATTTCCGATCAATCAGTTATATGGCAGCTATAGGATATAGTCGACCGATCCCAGCCGTTCAGACTGCAAAGGAGAGAAGGGTGAGTGCAAAGTTTCAACTCGATAGCTTTAAAACTGAGAGAATAGTTTGCGTAGAAACGGACAGGCGGACATGCTCATATCGACTCAGGAGGTGATCCTGATCAAGAATATATATACTTTATAGGGTCGGAGATGTCTCCTTCACTGCATTGCACACTTTTGACCAAAATTATAATATCCTCTGCAAGGTTATAATGAGGTAAGCCGGAATTTTTTGTTTCTATATTATTTACGCTATTACCGGCAAACGTATCTTATGAAATCAATATTTGCCAACAAATATAAATTTAAGTGCGCTCATCGAATAATGGGGAAAAAACGATAATAAACGAAAAGTTTACTTTCTTAAATCTCTCACTTTGGGGTTGGCGAATGCTGATTTGTTATGAATTCAGCCCAAGAGCAGAAAATATTTTACTCCAAAAAAAAAATGAAAAATGCACCCAATCGAATAACAATCTTCTGTGATTGATCGGAAACCCGTAAGGGGTTATATATTAACCAATGAAATTGGGAGAGGTTACAAAAACTATTGGAACTTAAATGTTTAAATGGGAAAGAACAGTGATCAGTTTTCAAAGCAAACATAAAAGGAAAGCTAACTTTGAGCTAACTTATGAGAATTCCACCATTAAATCAAACAGCCCCAATCATCTTTAAAAATAGAAAGGTTGTGACAGTTCCGACTCTACAGACACATTCCAGCTATGAGATATAATCAGTCGATCCTCATGATTGGCTCATGAATTTGGCAGATCATATTAAGTTGGCCTATTGTCGATATGGTCGGCCGATATTTATGAAATTTTGGATTAGATATGTTATTCAAAAATAAAAGTTGTGAAAGGCCCAACTAACTCTAACTTCAACAAACAATCATTTATATGACAACTTAAGGATAAAGTTGACCTATCCCGGCCGTTCAGACTTATATACTACCTGGCAAGGAAGGACTGAGAGACAAGATTGGGTAGAAACAGACAGTCACGTAGAAATGCTTATATCGACTCAGGAGGTGCATCGACTCTGCAAGGGTATAATAAACAACATCCTGTAAAACAGCCAATGAATAAAAAAATATCTCTAAAAAGCTGAACATTGAATGATAAATGTTCCCCAAACAATTTTTTTTCAAATTGAATTAAAGTTTTTAATCAGCAATAAAATTAAATTTGATAAAAAGAATACCAGGTCTATGCATATGAAACTGCGTTTTTTTTAAAACTTTGAAGATTAAAAAAAAAAATGGTGACAATTTCAATCTTTAAAGTATGCTCCTTCAGAAGCCACACATTTTACCCATCTTTCGGGCCATTTATGAATTCCTCGCCTGAAGAATTCCTTTTCCTTGGACCCAAACCAGTCTTCTAGCCAATCCTTAAGGCCTTTATAGGAATTGAAGCGCTTGTTGGCCAATCCATGTCCCAAACTGGCGAACAAATGGTAATCTAATGAAGCCAAGTCAGGTGAATAAGCCGCATGGGGTAAGGACTCCCCAACCAAACGTGGCTACCAATTCCTTGGTGCTTCTTGCTCGGTGTGATGGCGCGTTTTCGTCCAGAAAAATTGCTTTTTGCGTATTCTGGGCGTTTTTGGAGCAGAAATTCTTTCAATTGTTGCTGGTAGTGTTCGCCTTCAACGGTTTTACCGGGTTTTAGGAGCTCATACCAAACGATTCCGACCTGATCCCATAAGACGCACAGCATGGCTTTGCGGCCGAAACATCTCCGACCCTATAAAGTATATATATTCTTGATCAGGATCACCTCCTGAGTCGATATGAGCATGTCCGTCTGTCCGTCTGTCTGTCGGTTTCTACGCTAACCAGTCTCTCAGTTTTAGAGCTATCGAGTTGAAACTTTGCGAACATCCTTCTTTTTCGGAACGGCCGGGATCGGTCGACTATATCCTATAGCTGCCATATAACTGATTGATAACTTTGGTGTTTTTTAAGTTAGAGGGTTGGGACTTTCCACACATGTAATATTCGGCCAAAATATCTTATGTACAAAATTTCATAAGGATGGGCCGACTATATTCTATAGCTGTCCTAGAACGATCGGAATTGGCATAACTTTGGGGTTTTAAAGTTTGAAAGATGGGACTTGATACAGATTCCATTTTGGGCAAAATAATCTGATTTGCCAAATTTCATAGGGATCGGCCAACTATATCCAATAGCCGCCATATAACTGAACGATCGGAAATGGCACAACTGCAAGGGTATATCAACTTCGCCTCCGCCCGAAGTTAGCTTTTCTTTTTTGTTTAAAAATAATTTTTGGTTTGCTCTTCAATATTTAGTTGGCTCTCCTCGGTTTTTATACCTTTGCTGAGGGTATTATAATTTAGGGCACACAGTGAAGCTTATATATTATTGATCGGGATCACCTTCTGATTCGATATAAGCATGTCTAGACTCTCACTTTTAATACTATTGAATTCAAACTTAGCTCGCATCCTTCTTTTGTTTGCAGGCAGTATATAAGTCGGAACGGCTGGGATCGGTTGACTAAAATCTGCAACATAACTCAATGATCGGAAATGCCTTTATTCTATAGCTATCATATAACTAAAAGATCGGAATTGGCGTAGCTTTGCTGTTTTCTACGGAAGTTTCTACGGATTCCATTTTAGGCAACCTAAACGGATCTATCCAATTTCATCTACTATATATAACTACATATATAGCCAACTATATACGATGCGATATATATATTATAAAATAAGCTGCTACCTAACTGCAAGGGTGAAAAATGTACATGCTAGGTACTAGATCTGGGTCTGCTGACTCAGATCGCTTTCTGCTGAGCTCGTTGTTTTTTCTTGATAATGCTGATTTTTGTTTTTGGCACAGTCTATTAGAGCTGGGTCTTGGTGCCAACAAAAAAAAGTTAGCTTTCCTTTTCTGTTTATGGCATTGAATCTACCAATTGTTTAATAGTTTTGTTATGTCATTATACCAGACATTCATCACTGCCAAATCCAATTTTATTGTTTCCGGTTTATTTTTGGTTATTTTAACTTTTAAAATATGCCAAAGATTTTATATTGGGTTCAAATCAGGACTATTTACTCGCCAGTCTAATGTTGATATGCCGTTTCCGTGCAAATAATTAATTACCTAAGATTAGAAAAATATATTAAAAGCTTATACAATATCTTGACAAATTTAAAAAAAATATGACTTACTTTTTTTGCACGATGGCAGGGAGCTGAGTCGTCCTCCTCCTTTGAGCATTCACATTTCCATCAATTAATGCCAGATAGCCAACTCAATAGTAAGAAAAGCATTCCCAGACCATTGGGTCTCCTCCTTGCCTGACCGTTCGAGAAAGTGTCGAGAAGAAGCTTACTCAACTATGACATACCGCATATGAACCAAACAGATTTTTTCACAATAGTTGATTTTTTTTGAGTATTTTTGCTATCAAAACTAGTTTTTTCGCTGCGCGTCGGCCATGAAGTCCTGCCTTCTCAAGGCGTCTTCGAACGGTTCGAGTGCTTATTTCGACTTCTTCTGTATTTAATGAGATTCCACATCAGTCGTTCAGCAATGTCGGGTCCAGACTATTTTAAAATTCAGACTCGATTTTATTGTTATTACGAAAAAGTTAAGAAAAAGAATTTTGTTTTATAAAAATCAAATGAAAAGCCTGTGCCATTCCCATTGTTACTTTTTTTGTGGTTCTAGTTTCCGTTGCCATTGCTGTCTTATGCGATTGGAATTGCTGTTTCGATATTGATGTTGGTGTCCGATTGTTCCTTGGGGAACTCTCCGTTACCTGCTCACTACCCCTTAAGTTTCGAGTTAGGGACCGATATGAAAGCCATTAAGGAATTTGGGAATTCGTATGGAATCGATGACATGGGGAATTTTCTCGCCAACAGGGTATGGAATTTCCCTAGGAATTCATGCAAAGAAATCATAAGGAAGGTCTTGGGTATTCTTTGCAAACAGCTCCCTAAAGAGTTCTTTGCGTATTTTTGCAAAAAAAATCCGAGGAAAATTCTTTAAATTAAACTCAAATTAATAAAACTAAAATAAAATGTTAAACAACATTGCAAATATCACAACATACTTTTTATTAATTACGTAAATTCGACTTAATCTTCGTGCTTTTGTATACTGGACCAACATGCAAGCTATCAAGGAATCGCGCTTAGATTGCGACTGATAATACTATAACTACAAATTTGCATGTATACAAAAATCTCAATTATTATCAAATCTCCATTAAAAAAAAATATAACATTTCCTGCGATATGCGATATTAAAAAAACAAGAAAGGAAAAGCAAAATAGGAAACTTCGGGAGGTTTATATACCGTTTCAGTTAAATAGCAGCTTAAATTATTTTATATACATATATCGTAAAAAGATGCCGATCCATATAAGAACTTGACAATCAAATCAGTTTTCTAATAACAATGTTGGCAAACCCCCAAAATTCTTTAAAAACAAAAGAGTTATACCAATTCGGATTATTTAGTTATATGACAGCTATAGATATAGTCGGCCGATCCTTATGAAATTTTGTAGATAATATATGTATGTGGGAATCTGCTGGGAATCAAACCCACGACACTTAATTTAACAGGCTGAAATCTGAACCATTGCACCATGATAAAATATTTAGAATTGCAAGAAAATGTTATCATTTTCAGTACTGCATGGGAGTAAAGGTTTGTTTGCAATCATTTTTCTCTCAACAGACTGTCTTTGCATTTTTTATTGGTTTTAGAGATTTTGCCTCTCACTCTTTTCTCAGTGTGTCCCTCTCTAACGTTGGACAATTTTTTCCCACATGAATTTTAGTACTGAAGGGATTTAATGGGTGGTTTAATTTAATGGTGGTTTCTCTGTATTGCTGATTTTGGGGACGTGTTTTCATCTGGAAATCAGACGATATGGACCGTAATGTAGCTGACGTAGCTGTGTTTTTGATTAGCTTTAACACCTTTAACTTTATATACGTAACCAAATCGGTTGTTAACTTGTATTTTTTTATTAACTACCCTTGTGTTTGCTTCCATAGGCCAAAAATATAACAAAAATAATATATAAAAGATATTAAATCGAAAATCAATTTTACGATTGTTATCGCCGGGAACACAAAATTTTTCTTAATAATAATCTTTATTCAATAATAATAATAAATTCAATTTAATCAATATGCATCCCACAAAAAGCGTGAAAAGCTAAAAAAACTTCGTGTTTCTTCCACACGTTAATTTCACCGTATTTCTCTTATTCTTTTTTCTAGCGATGGCCGACGCTTTGCTTTCTTTTGGCCGTTACTAACCTATCGATAAGTTTACATATATGTGCTTACTATAACAATTCAAATTTAAAAAAAAATTCTATTACGGCGGCAACATTTCCTCCCCCGTAATTGATCCCGGTTCGTGGTCAGTTACCATCCTCCAAGCCGACGTCCAAAACCGCTATCTTCGTTGCTGGTCGTTCCAAAAGTCTTTATAGTGTTGGGTCTTTATAGTCACTTATAGTTGAACTTGCCATCCTTGGCCATCATTGTGTCGATCACTCGTCCTTTTAACCACAAGTTCCTGGGTAGAAGCTCATCTACGATGACTACGATGCTCCCAATGGTTATTGGAGGTACCTTCTTTTGACTCCATTCATCCCTTCTTTTGGCAGTGGCTTGTATCCATTCGCTGACCCCAACAGTAGGTGGTTCGGAGTCAGAGCGGTGACATCCTCAGTGTCCAGATTAACGAACGTGAGCGGTCGCGAGTTGATGATAAATTGTGGCTCTATCAACGCGTTTCTCAGGGCCTCGTCGTTGAAGGAGTAATTTGGGCAAATGTTCTTCAAAATTCCTTTTGTTGTCCGGACGAGTCTTTCCCATGCTCCACTCATGTGTGGTGCTCCTGGTGGGTTGAATCGCCACTTTATGCCACTTTATGATCTTTTTCAGCTCTTCGCGCACGGCTTTTTCCGTGGCTCTGAAGTTCGTACCATTGTCTGAGAATATTTCCTTTGGTGTTCCTCGAAGCGCCATACAATTGGAGAGGCACATGAACTTGTGTCAAGACTATGGGCGATCTCGAAATACACCGCGCGCAACGTGAGGCAGGTGAACAGGGCTACCCATCTCTTCTTCTTGCGCTGCCGACGTTCACCAATAACGGGCCAAAATAATCGACCCCTGTATAGGTAAACGGTCTCTGGAAGCTTCATATTCTCGCTCTTGGAATCGGTGCCATCTGGGGTGGCCTGGGAACTGCCCTGTCAACCTTGCATCGTTGGCATGTACTCCGCACAGATTTGAACAGCACTCGGGGCGGCTGATGCAAAACGAAGCCATGATGTCGTTTATTGCAGTCTCCTGAGCTCTTCTCGTGAAAGCTCCTCACTATTGAGTTAGTTATCCGGCATCCTGGAGCTATATGCTTTCAATCCGACCAATCTGTTTCCTTTGTGCAGCGGATAGCGTTTTCCTCTCTTCAGCAAAGGCGATGGCTTGAGATTGCTTATAAAGTAACATCTTCGCCTTGCTCACATGGGCTATCGTCGTGGCTTCTGGCATGTCTTGCTCGGCCAATATCGCTCGTAACCGATCGACGAACAGGAGTATTAGCGCCACTGCTCTATTCAACCGCCGCCAGTTCGAGAAATAGTGCGCATTGAACGTAACTGCTGATATCGAACGCGATGTCATCACATGCTTCCGTATTTCTGAAGTATCGATGATTCTCTCCTGCTTTGTCGGTGTTGGCCAATGGCTGGATTCAGCTTTTAGGAACCCAGGGCCCGTTATCCACGTCTTCTGCTGGGTTTGGTTGGTGATCTTTGTAGCTTCGTCTGCTACGTTCAGTTTCGAGGGGACCCACCGCCATTGCTCGACTTGCGTTTTTTCCAGGATTTCGGAGTTACCAGGAGTTACGGGGGTCCATAGTTACCCACTGCAGTACTGTCTTTGAATCCGACCAGTATGTGGCGTTGTTGATTCGCAGGTTGCGCGTGCTCATCACCTTGTGGGCTAAGCGTGCTCCCATAACTGCTGCCTGCAGCTCCATACGAGGATCCGAAAGTGGTTTTAAAAGTGCCAACATTGACTTCGCTATCACCAAAGAGATGTCGACCTTGTCATCCATTGCTACACGCAAGAAGCAAACAGCAGAATTCGCATACTCGCTGGCGTCGACGAATGTATGGAGCTCCGTTTGACGTGGGTCTGATGTGTCTGGGGAAAAGCATCTAGGCACCTCGAAAATTCTGATCTGCTCTAAAAGAGTTTTCCAAAGGCGCCAGTCTTCCAGAATCTTCTAGGGCAGCTCCTGATCCCAGTCAATATTTTGCCACCATATACGCTGGAGAAGTATTTTCAACCCAATCGTCTGGCACGACAAGAATTCTAATGGATTGAAGATCGACATAAGGACTTGCAGAACTTTTCGCTTGGTCGGGATTACGTTCTCTGCTAGGACGTCGCGTTTCAGCCTTGCAAATCTGCAGAGAAACTTAAACACATCTTTATGTGGGTCCCAGGACATACCAAGTATCTTTTCAGTCGAACAAAAATCCACAGGTTTTTGGCTACCAACATTGCCATTACTTTGCAAGCTCTTAAGGACTTCTTTTGAATTTGACGACCAGTTGCGGATCTCGAATCCGCCTCTTCGATGAACCTCTATGACTTGTCTGGTGGTCTGAATGGCCTCCTGTTCGTTTCTCATGCTGTCGATGTAGTCGTCGACGTAGTGCGCCTTTTGGATGGCGTTTAAAGCCAATGGGAAATCTTCTTGATGGGCTTCTGCATTTTTATCTCGAACGAAGTGAGCTATGAATGGTGCGCAACTGATCCCAAAAGTCATAGCCCGTCTAACATAGGTTTCTACTTTATCGCTGCTTCTGTCATACCATAAGAATCGTTGCGCGTGCATATCCTCCTCGCGGATGTTGATCCTGTGAAAAATTTCCGCAATGTCTCCGCAAATCGCAATCTTGTTGACACGAAAGGCTAGTAAGACCTTTATGAGTGGGTTCAGGCAATCTGGTCCCCTGAGTAAGTAGTCATTCAGTGCACATCCGTATGCCTTCGCGGTTGCATCCCATACCAGCCTTAGCTTACTCGGCTTATTTGGATTTCGCGCTATGAATATCGGCAGATACCATGTACGGCTGTTCTCATGGCAGGTTTCCTCCTTGGATAGCTTAACGGCGTATCCTTTGTCTAGAAGGTTCCTGACTTGGGCGTCAATCTTTTCGTACATATCAGGTTCCAGGGAGATCTTTTTCTTTATGCAGATAAGGTGCTTCAGAGCGTTACCGCGGCTCTCTGGCAGTTTGTCGATGCCACTACGCCACGGAAAACCGACTTCGTATTTTCCTGACTTCTCTTGGCAGGTGGTCTCTAATATTTTAACTGCTAGCTTATCTTCGGCTGAATATAGTTTACGTGGTACGAGCGTCTTAAGGCTATAATGGTCCTTGATGTTGTCATGAAGCTCCTGCCAATCGCAGTCGCAGTGATGCATGACAATGGATCGTTGGGGGTTCGTCGATCCTTGGATGGTCCATCCTAGCATACACTTCGATGCTATCGGTTCGTTCCATTTCCCTTCTCGGATCCTGTGAGGGATTGCTAGCTTCCAATTATGCGACCCGATTAGCAATGTCGGCTGGGCAGAATTGGACTCTAGCGGTAAGTCTCTCAAATGCTAGAATTTGCTACGTAGTTCTTTCATCTCGACTGTCTATTTTGGCAGTGCTATGTTCTGAACTGTCTGGACGTTGTTCAGCCAATAAAATCTAAATTTTCAAATCGAGCTGTTTCTGCGGTCCACTGTAAACACATTGGCGCAGCTTGGCCTTGTATTCCTAATCTTTGGAAAGTCACGGATGATCCTTCGTCTAGGAATGCATAGATTTCGATCATCCTGCTGCCATTGCGTAGCTTAACTGGAATGATGCGAAAGAATTGTCTTCCGTAGTTGTCGTCTTGATGCGTACTCACGAGACTTTGTGTTCTGCTTTGTTCCGTGTGAAGTAGCTCGTGGTGCCTCCTTGTACATCCGTTAACTTCACAGTTTCCGGTTCGGCATCTATTGCGATGTACTTTGTGGCAGCAGATACATGCTTTACTCGATGTGATTATCTGCCACATGTGCTCCGTGTCGATGTTCAAAAACACCTGACATTGTGGTGGGCGGTGACTGATGTCGCCGCACGCCACGCAACCCGATTGAACTTGCTGCTGAGCTGCTTCCGTTTGGCTCGCGTTCGATCGTGCTTGTCCTCGTGATGGTCCAGGCTCATCCGCCTCTTGTCTTTGCGTTGCGCGACTGTTGTGAGTGTTAACTGCGCCTGATTTGTAAAACGATGGCGCCACTACTGAATATGCTGCCTCTGCGATCTTGTACAACCAATCGCTGAATGCTTTAACTGCTGCTATACTATCGTCACGAGGTTGCATTGCCCAGTTTAGCTTGTGTTGGTTGGGAAGCTACGAGTTGCGATCTACGAGCTCCTTAACCAGCATTGGATTGTTAAGATGTGCCTTCAGATCTCATGCCTCCATAATCGCACAGACGTTGCGAACTGCTAGCGCGTACTCTATTAACGCCTCCAATCTGTCTTTGGGTGGTGCCAGTCTTCGCACCTTTTCCACCATTCTTTCTAGGATATGCTCTGGTCTGCCGAAGAACATCTTCAGAGTGCTGATGACATCTGGAACTAGGTTAGGAAGTAAAAGTTTATCCCTAATCAGTTCACGAGCCTTTGCTTTAAGCGACTTTTGCAGACGTAGCATGTTTTCCACGTTAGTGTATCCGGCTGCTGTGGTGCTGTGTTCGAACGTGCTGATAAATAACGGCCACTCCTCCGGATCTCCACTGAATGTTGAAAGATCTTTGGGTATAGCTTGCCGGGTCACTATTTGACTGCTCGTTGATGAATCTGTAGCTCGAACCATCACGGCTTCAGGTACATCAGTGGGATTCATCTGCATGAGAAGTTTATACTTTTCTTCTATAAACTTTGCCTCCGATTGCCTTTTCTCCTCTAGCATCTTTAAAAGCAATTGGTTCCTAGTTCCTAGTATCGATTAGAGTATCGACAGCTAGCGCTTTGTCGTGCGGTTCGGGGGTGGCCATTCATTACCGTACCGGTGATCTTTGCATGCTGCCGTACGATGCTATGTGGCTGCAACCCGCGAGGCAGAAATCGCAACTCTAGTCCTTGCTCTTAATGTCGTCCTCTACGCCGGCACACTCAAAATCGTACCTGTCTCGTTCTTGTTCTCACAAATTTGGCACATTTCTATGTTCATGCTCCACTCTAACCGGCGTGCGTGTTCTGACGCGTCTGCGTGTATACGTGTGCTTCTTCGTTCGATCTGCGTGCTTTTATTTATTTATTGAATATAACAATTATCTGTTATTTATAAAATTATTATTATAATTAATTATAATTAAGAATTAGGTGTTACTCCAATGAGTTTCGTTTTGAAACTGTTTTTATTTCATACAATTCTCTCACAAAATTATTCTAATAGAAAAACAATCAATTTAGATTTTAATACATCTAGGGATAATTCAGGCGAAAATATATGTGACAATAGGTTATAGTTTTTACAAATGCTGTTAATCACTTATTCCTGTGGGTCCAATCTCTTGACATTCTATCTTTGGAATTTTGATCGTGTTCAACGCGAAAAGGATCATGATCCGCAAAATTAGATCTGCAAATGGGTAACCAAGGGGTCGGAAGGACCTGGTTAACCTGTTTGGAACAGAGAAAAGTATCTTTTCGAGTAAAAGTTTCGAGTCAACTTGACCAAGAATAATTTTATGAAGGAGCATGGCCCTAGCACAAGTACAACGTACCCGCAATGGTGGTAGGTCTAATAATTTTAGCCGACAAAGATATGGTGGTAGAAGATCATTTGAGTCCCAGTTTAAATATTTTAAGGCAAAAAAAAGAAACTGATTTTGCACTGATTCAATACTTTTTTGATGAACCATATACTGCGGACTCCAAACGCATGAACAGTTTTCCAGGATCGGTCGAACCAAAGAGATATACAACGTTTCAGTGGTGAAGGGATCACCAAACTCTTTCAAGTGAGTACGAGATGACATGAGGCATGCTACGATTAAACGTCATAACCTTGCACTTTGAGCAGTTTAGTGAGAGAAGATTATTAGAGCACCACAAGAATACTTCATCAAGGTCGAATTGCAGATGTCTATGAAGGAAGTGGTCAGAGAAAGAAAAGCAGAGCTTGACATCATCAGCATACATAAGTGTAGAAGCATAGCTCACGACACTAGGTAAGTCGTTAAGTGACTGCCTTGCGGAACACCAGATTTTACTTTTATAACATAAAATGTGATGTTCTTGAACAAAACACGCTGCGTACGATTCGATAGATATGAAGTCATCCACTGTATGATATTAGGAGGAAAACCCATAAGATAAAGTTTCCGGAGAAGGAGACGATGATTAACAGAATCGAAAGCTTTGCTAAAATCGGTGTAAACTACATCGGTTTGCATTCGTTTTAGATAACCCTTGTGGACGATCGAAGTGAATTCTAGCAGATTGGTTGTTGTAGAACGATATTTGACGAAACCATGCTGGGAGGAGGAAATTATGCTTTTGCAATGATGTTGCAGTTGCAATGTAACCAATTTCTCCAGCAGCTTGGGAATAGCAGAAAGCTTAGCAATACCGCGGTAGTTATATATAAGTATTTTAGAACCTTTCTTATGAAGTGGAATAATAAAAGATTCATTCCATCTCTTAGGAAGGCATGAAAGGTCCAGAGATAAATTGAATAGGATGGTAAGAGGGTAACATAGGATATCAGAGCAGTGCCTGAGAATACAGCTCGGGACATTATCGGGACCAGCAGAAAATGAGATTTCCAAGGTTAAGAGAGCCTTCCAAGAGCATTAAAAACATCAAGATGATTAAATTTAGACAAGTGAATATTGTTTATATACGGTATTTTATAAGATTATGTAGAATTTAAATTATAAGAATCGGACGAATAAGTTGATTGAAAAAATGAAGCAAAGAGATTAGCAATACCTTGTTCTGAAGAATCAGAAATATTTTTATAAGTTAGGGAAGGAGGAAAAAGACTGGATTTTCGTTTCTTATTGACAAACGAATAGGAGCTCGGATCATTTCGGAAGTTTGACTTACAATTCACGATGTAACGCTTATAAAGTTGATTATTAAGAATAAAAAACTGGTTGCGAATGTAAAGAAAGTTTGTCTGATGAAACAAAGATCCAGACTTAAGAAACATTTTGTACGCTCTAGATTTCCTGTTCTTAAGACGAGATAGGTGTTTATTAACTATGATGATGAAACTACAGGAACAAATTTGTCCGAGGCATCGTGGATTACATCATAAAAAGAATCAGTAGCAGCATCAATAGAGTTATAAGATGAAAGATATTCCCAGTCAAATCCAGCTAAATGATTGCGAAGAGCATTATAATCCGTTTTTCGGAAACATTTAGTACGATACTGAGTCTTATAGTTAGCATGTATATTAGGGACATCAATTAATACCGAAACCAATAGTGTAGGATGGTGTACGTCCTCAGGAAGCGATAGTAGTGAAGACCGATTTACAGTCACAGAGGATATCCTATTACAGAAAATAAGGTCTAGAGATCTGCTAAGTGTGTTAAGGATGGGGTTAATTTGGAAAAGAGCAATTTCAATTAATGCATCAATAAAGTCGTTTTGACAACTGGTATGCAAGGAATTGTCATCTACACACGGGATCCAGGAGATTTTGGGAAGGTTGAAATCACCCATAATTAGGACAAAATCAGAGTCACTGACTAATGATAGAACGAACTTATTAGCCTCGAGGTGGTGTAAATATACAGTATCCTCAACCGATGGAGGTATATAGGAACAGGTCATGAAAATATGAGTCGGTCCAACAGCTATTTTTAAAGCGGTAAACTCGATTCCAAACTGATTCGGAAAAGAGATTAGTTCAGCTGAGAATTTATTATTAACAGCAATTAGAAAACCACCACCGAAAGATGGTCTATCCATTCGAAACACGGTGTACTTTGGAACAAAAATTTCATAATCAGAGACAGAGGAATTAAGCCAGGTTTCAGTAAGTGCAATTGCATCAAAATCAAAAGAAGCACTCTTAGTAAAAAATTGGCTCAATATACCCAGAATACTTCGAACGTTTTGGTAGCAGCAAGAAAATACGTTATTACTAAGTTTTTTGGAGCTGAATCGACTTAGTTGGAATTTAGAGTATCTTTGGCTAAAAATTCATGAATAATACTGTGCTCTGGCCAGGCTGATGGATCAAGTGCCTTTTTAAAGTAAGATTCAGGAATTACAATTTTAAAAGAGGATATACTACGCCTATTTTTAAAATTAAACTTAAAGACCGCTAATTCATTAGGAGCTACCTTAAGATGGTTTGAGAGGTGACTCCTGACATCATCCACAGTGGCATCCGGCATGAGGCGGCATACAAATAAAGCTTTACGAAGTGCAACAGCTCTAAGCGAAAGCCCAGAGGATCTTAACACAGGCGCCACACCTTAAGGCGTTATTGAATCTATGATTCAATAACAGTTTTTGTGGTACAATTATGGGTTTGCCCTTAGTATTAACATGTACTTTTAAAATAGTGCACATAAGTGCACTCCGATTCCTATACTATAACAGTTTCAACGCTCACGCAAACATACATATATATTTACATGCATATATATTTTCGAAAGGCCTGAAAGCTCGCCTCGACTCTAAAGCCTAAATAAAACAACGGCAGCGCCTCAATAAACAATTGAAGAAAAGTTTTTAATGTAAGAGAACTGCACCTTCCTAAGAGCACGATCGGTGGTACCGATTTCATATATACATATATTTGTAGTTAGCTGAACCCAACTGCCACTATGCATAACAGGATTGGATACAATACACCTTTAAGATTGCTTTGAAATGCGACTGTTACTTCACCGTTTGCACAGTGCGTAAGAGTCGATAACCGCCTTCGCGTATGTGAGTGGTGGTACCGGCTGGGTGGGCGCCCGAAGCTTGGACTGAATCTACTAACCTACCGATAAGTTTACATATATGTGCTAACTCTAACAATTCAAATTTAAATCAAAAATTCTATTACGGAGGCAACAACGATCATTAAACCTCCAAGATCCGAATTTGTTTGACCAGAGAACATTTTCTTTAAAGAACATGCGCTTAGTAAGCGAAACTGGACCTACACCATAGAAAAAGAAAAAACTATGACACAATTATATTCGAACCTTACTCTTTGATGATTTTATTGGGAAATTAGTTATTTCTATCACATTTATTTCTAAACTTGATTTTGATTGATTGATAGTTTCTCAGATCTGTAGTAAAAATATGCCCAGATTTATGTACATAAGCAGATTGTATGTAAACAGATGAATCAGTGTGATATATGCTATCATATTTTTGATAGCGGCTGAATTAAACAAAACCAACTTCGATTTCAATATTTATTATGGGTCAGTTTAACCCCAAAAACAAACGCAGCGGCCGGTCCAATCAATGCCGAATATACAAATGCATAACTAAGAGTTTGCGCAGAAGCTCTACCAAAGCTCCCAAAGTGCATGCTCTGCAAAAAACAACAAAGCGCATGCGAATCTGGGAGAATCAATGAAGATGGTATTGCTGATAACGGGCAATTAGTAGACCGCTGCGGATAATTACACTCAGAGAACTAACAAAGGCCGACAATTTCCAATCTTTAAGCTCCCCTGAACCAAAGTCCGGAACAAACATAAGTTCTATCACCCACAGTTTCCGTGGTACACCTAAGAGAAGAAATTGATCAAATTTTATTATATATTGAATTGGCCGTGTAATGGCGATGACCATCATTAATTCTAGTACATATCATTTTTGACATGTATGTATGTGTACCAACTAAAATTAAAAAATGGTATCTAGCAGTTGCCATCTCTGGAATACTCATATAAAGTTGATATCTTCGATTTTCTACATTAATTTTTGGTCTTCTATGATTTTGCCCCAAACATTTTCCTATGGAAGATTTTTATTTTCTTATTGAAATCAGTAGATCATAACATGTTTTAATTTTGGATTTCAGGGAAAACTAAAAATAATTTTATTGAATTTATTATAGGCGGTTAAACAATATTTTCGTCAATTTAATCGGAGTTTTTAATCTCATTTTTCAAAAATGGCTATCATGGCTATCTCCAATTTCTGTAAAGCTTTACTAAACAAGCTCAACCTGCAATAGATACGTTTTGAACATAGAAACAGTATTATAATAAGTGATTATTACAATATTTGATGCTGGCAAAAGTCCCAACAATTTAATTTTCCATTCTAATTGTTTTAGTAGGTTAGATTAATGGTACGGTTTACAGATGGTAGTAACAATATGTAAATTCTTAATTTAAAAAAAATATTTTTTTTTCAAAAAACCCATTTGATTTATTTTCTTTTGTTTAAATATTTATATTTTTTTCAGCTTTTTATACTCTTGCAGAGGGTATTATGATTTCGGTCAAAATGTGCAACGCAGTAAAGGAGACATCTCCGACCCTATAAAGTATATATATTCTTGATCAGGATCACCTCCTGTTGATATGAGCATGTCCGTCTGTCTGTCGGTTTCTACGCAAACTAGTCTCTCTGTTTTAGAGGTATAGAGTTGAAACTTTGCACACATCCTTCTTTTCCTTGCAGGCAGTATATAAGTCGGAACGGCCGGCATTGGTCGACTATATCCTATAGCTGCCATATAACTGATTGATCGGAAACGCCATAACTTTGGTGTTTTTTAAGTTAGAAGGTTGGGACTTTCCACACATGTAATATTCGGCCAAAATATCTAATTTGCAAAATTTCATAAGGATCGGCCAACCTATACCCTATACCTATCCTATAGCTGAACGATCGGAATTGGCATAACTTTCGTGTTTTTTAAGCTAGAATGATGAGACTTGTAAAGATTTCTTCAGAGTTCATTTTGGGCAATCTAAGCTGTTCTGCTAAATTTCATAACGATCGGCCAACTATATCCTATAGCCGCCAAATAACTGAACGGTCGGAAATAGCACAACCTTCACTGCAAGGGTATGCCGAAGTTGATGGCTGCGCCCGAAGTTAGCTTTCCTTTCTTGTTATTAATATCTTTTTACCAGAGCTTAAAAGACATAGGGCTCCCGAGGGCCGATGACACTTAGAATTTTTACCCAGACATTCTCCAAAAATTGCCGGACGATTGATATTGGAAAGCAATAAACCTAGAACAGTCGCACTCAGCGTTTTAAAGGAAGCTAGTTTATTTCGAACTGCTTGGGACAACTAAATGGAAAATAATGCTTTAATCATGATTTTGTCACATTAAGCACAAGAAAAATCACAATTAACTGAAATAAATCCAATAAAAGTAACATTTTTTATACAAAATTTGTCCCCTTTGTCATTCTCGAAGTTATAAGCCCGAACCAATACACATACATTAGCGTCGAGCTCTCTTCTTGACCGGTTTTGAGATAACTGCGACCCAGTTAAGTATTCTGGATCAGAATTATCTGCTTAATTGATATGTTCTTTTTTACATTTTATATGTAGAATTGACATGTTATTTTATCTGCTCACTGATTCTTATGAAAACTAATGACTTTAAGCTTGCTTTCAATAGAAATTCGCCTGTGCCCAATCTATACTTCAATTCGATATGGATAACATTCACAATTGGGGTTAAGCAAATTAGCTAAAGCTTAATGGATAACCCTCACCTCATACTTTTTTTATTAGTAGGCCTTAGAAACTACTGTTGTCGATAATATATCAAAATACCCATACTTTATTATATTTGTTGAAAAATTATATAACTGTATCGTTTTATGTTGATGCTAAAATATCGAATATGTGATTTTTCTACCCTGAACTTGTAAATTACAAATGTATTTTGTATTTGTATGAAGGGAGATGGAATCTTCCCCGACCCCATAAAGTGCATTTAATATTGATCAGCATCAATAACCGAATCGATATAGCTATGTGGATCTCTGACACTATAAGAAGTAAAGCTACAAAACTCCTATCAAAAAGGTGGCCAAACTATTTGTATGGCTAATTTTTATCTAGAAAACAAATTTCAACTAAATCGATTTAGAATCAATTTTTAACCAAAATTTAGAGGAGTTATAGACATTTATATTCTGATTCTAATTCTGACTTATTGTACATATGAGCGCATGGATCTCTGAAACTATATGAGATAGAACTCTAAGAGTTTGCTCATAGAATTCTATGATACCTTCACAGATGAAGTTTGTGTCGAAATTTGACACGCCCCTTTTCACCCCCAAAAATGAAATGGGTAAGTAATACCATAAAAAGCTGGAATTGGCATTGGGCGTCAATAACGGAACTATCTCAACATGCAGTATTTATTTGCTCCTGGAAGTGGGAGTTCAGTTCCTTCAGAATGCGCCCTTTGCGACGTACGGAGAAAAATTACGGATATATGTGGCATATATCCAGGGTGCGCCATCTTTTATAACGGGATGTGTTGCTATAACTTTTTGAAAAAACATCCGATTTCCACAAATGAGGTATTTTTATTCAATTTTGTCGTTTACAATTTGTTTCGAGTAGTTGTGGGACACAACATCGTTTAAATAGCCGCCCTTATGGGCCACGCCAAAATTGATTCTTTTTGCTGCATAATCCATCACATTGTCGAGCATTTCGCCCGGTATGGCAGCCATTTCGGCTCGAATGCTGACCTTGAGGTTATCGATAGTCTAAGGATTATAGACGTAAACCTTTCCCTTCAAATAGCCAAATAAAAAAAAAGTCTGGTGGCTTCAAATCCGGTGAACGCGGCGGCCAGTCAATATCGCCATATATTCTCTTCAATGGGGCCATTGTTTGATTGGCAGTGTGGCAAGGAGCACCGTCCTGTTGAAACCAGAAGTACTTCAAACCTTTTTCACGCATTTGAGGGAACACAACTTGCGACAACATCCACCGATAACGATTTGCATCGACGGTTTCGTTCTGACGGAAGAAATATGGCCCAATGATGGTTTTGACGCAAACGCCGGCCCAAACGGTCACTTTTTCATCATGTAATGGCACTTCATGAATCACATCAGGATTCTCCGTCCCCAGCACAATTTTGCTTGTTGACGCCGCCAGAAATAGGCGTGAAATAGGCCTCATCGGTCATCAAAATTGCCAAAATTTTTGACCGCTGCCAAAAGTCAGGTTCACCATTCATCACATGAGCGACTGTTTTGCCATAATCCAAGCGCCTTGGTAGGTCTGTTGCCAAAATTCTTTGAGTTTATTGCACTTTATATAGAAACAAATGCAAATCATTCTTAAAAATGCGTCGTAAAGTGGTTCCACTGAGCTCAAACTGCTGCGCACAGTGACGATACGACAAATTCGTCGACTCGATATGATGGCTACACTCACTCACACCGCCTTAACCTTTACATTGGGACGTCTCGGTCGTTGATGAACGGAATGAGGGCGGTCTCCCACGGTACCGTATGACACAAAATTGGCATAGAAAAGACGAATTGTGTTGTCTGTGGGGGCAACTTGACCACGATTTTAGCACACATGAATGGTTATTTTCAATGTACAAAGCCACTATTTCGGCGCTTTGTTTTGGTGTGTAGCGATTCAAGATTAAAATTTTACTGGATTGACGTTTCCAAAACATGTGTGACCACGACAATCGCATGAAAGATGCGAAAGTTATTCAATGTTTACATCCCATAATAAAAGATGGAGCACCCTGTACATATAATGGTATCAAAGTCAACGGTATATGGGTAATTCTCTAATGTCGAACGCGACATTCGTACGCATTCCAACTGGAAAAAAACAATGTGCTAAGCTTGTTTTTTATTTTGACAAAAGTGAATCTAATAGGTCTTGATAAGTTGTATAATTGGTGCAAATATTAATTTTGAAAGACTTTTTGTTTTTAGAATATTCAAAAAAAACTAGGGCTGTCGCACGCGACAAAAAACAGAAGTTACTTTTTCAAAAACCATTTCAAACGCAGATTTAAGCGAAACCTGATGGAAAATTTGTCTGCAATCAATTTCAAAACTGGATTTATCATTTGATCTTAGTTATTCTTTTTGTTTCACTTAAAATTATTTGGTAGTTTTTTTTTTATTCACTGTCGCACGCGACAGTTTCTTCCCTCATATTTTTATACCCTTGCAGAGGGTATTATAATTTTGGTCAAAAGTGTGCAACGCAGTGAAGGTGGTATCTCCGACCCTATAAAGTATATATATTCTTGATCAGGATCACCTCCTGAGTCGATATGAGCATGTCCGTCTGTCCGTCTGTCCGTCTGTCTGTTTCTACGCAAACTAGTCTCTCAGTTTTAAAGCTATCGAGTTAAAACTTTGCACACACCCTTCTTTCTGTTGCAGGCAGTACATAAGTCGGAACGGTCGGGATCGGTCGACTATATCCTATAGCTGCCATATAACTGATTGATCGGAAATGCCATAACTTCGTTGTTTTTTAAGATAGAGGGTTGGGACTTTCCACACATGTTATATTTGATCAACATATCTTATGTACAAAATTTCATAAGGATCGGCCGACTATATCCTATAGCTGTCATACAACGATCGGAATTGGCATAACTTTAGTGTTTTTTAAGTTAGAAAGATGTGACTTGGTACAGATTCTATTTTGGATAAAATAATCTGATTTGCCAAATTTCATAAGGATCGGCCGCCTATATACGATTCGCTATATATCTAATAATATAAGATGCGTGGCGCCACCTAGCGGACTGCGACTGAACTGCAAGGGTATATCAACTTCGGCTCCGCCCGAAGTTAGCTTTCCTTTCTTCTTTTTAGTTGTTTTTGTACTTTTAAAATAATAAAACGTGAATTTGGAGATTCTAAGTTTAATAAGAATTAATTTAGAGCTAAAAAAAATTAATTTAGGTTTCAAACTTAACAAACAAGGAGGAAAGTAACATAATTATATGTAATACTAGCTGACCCGGCAGACTTCGCACTGCCAGCTGTTGTTTTTTCTTCTTTTCTTAACAAAACTTCTTTTGTGACTTTTTCTTGAAACTTCTTTTGTGATAAAATTTAAAATTTTTCAAACTTAAAAATATTATCTGATACAGTAAGAACTGAAGATAGCTAAAGTAAAGTTTTGTGGAGCTGACCAAATAAATTAAAATACAGTACTAATTACAATTTGTGACTCTGAAATTTTTTCGCGATCGCGATTCACTTTTGTTTAATTTTGAAACGCGACATTAGATCCCCCAAAGCGCACGCGACGAATAATTTGATTGGATTTGAACTTTGTGGAGCGGGAAAAAATTTTAAATTGACCCTTTTTCGTTAGAAACACACCTAAATTGCTTTAAATTATAATCACATTGACTGATTATAATTTAATATGAACTGTATTGAATAGCAATAGATAAATAATAACACGGTGCGACAGTGAAAAAACACTTGTGAAACGAGATAGTGTAGGTTGTTAATCTGGTCGAAGAGAACTCAAAAATATTTTTTTTATATTTTTGGAACCCTCCAATTTTTATTTATTTAAAAAAAACCGTTTTTCGGGACTTTTTTGCGCTTAAAAATTCCTGAACGCGTTTTTTTCAACCGATTTCAAAATTTTCGGTGTTTTTCAATAGTTAAATGTTGCAGCTTTTGAAAAAAAAATATATCTTCGATTTTGTTGAACAAAAAGGACAAAATTTTTACACCTGAAACTGAAGTTTTCGACTTTTATTCGTGTTTTTCGGATTTTGATGCCAGTTTTTGGGTACAACTTATAAAAATTTGGTCATTTTTGATACATATAAATGTTGTCTCATTTATTCTGAATAAAACGAGACAAATTTCATCAAAAAATTATGAAAATTGGTGAAGTTATAACGCTTGCAGACAGAGCAGACAGAGCCAGCACGTTTGCCAATCACCTCAAAAATATCTTCCAACCAAATCCGGCCACTAGTGCCTTTACTCTGCCGACTTTACCATATGAGCCTCAGCTTCAACATGAACCAATCGAGTTTCGCCCAAACGAAATCGCTAATATCATCAAAAACCAACTAAATCCGAAAAAATCACCAGGCTGCGACCTCATAACTCCCAAAATGATCATTGAGCTTCCATATTGCGCCGTCTGCACTATCACCTAGCTCTTCAATGCCATCGCAAAACTTGGCCACTTTCCAGCGAGATGGAAAAAGTCAATTATAATAATGATAGCAAAGCCGGGAAAAGACCACACAATTCCCGTATAGACCTATAAGCCTACTTTCATGCTTATCTAAACTCTTTGAGAAATGCATTCTGACTCGAATAAACACATACCTAAGGATCCAGGAAGGAATCCCGTCACATCAGTTTGGGTTTCGTGAAAAGCACGGTACAATTGAGCAGGTCAACCGGATAACAGCAGAAATTCGGAATGCATTCGAAAAACGCGAGTACTGTACCGCAATATTTCTAGATGTCTCTCAAGCATTTGATAGAGTCTGGCTAGAAGGTCTAATGTACAAAATCAAGACAATGCTCCCTTGTAATACCCACAAGCTTTTAGAGTCTTACCTCTACGACAGAAAATTTGCTGTGAGGTGCAACACTGATATATCTGACGAATTCACTGTTGGAGCTGGAGTTCCTCAAGGAAGCGTACTCGGACCAACATTATATGTTCTCTACACAGCAGACATCCCGACAAGCACACGATTAACAACATCTACGTTTGCTGTAAAGTAAACGAACAAAAATGCAAGCACGTTACGTTCACCTTGAATAGGCAAAACTGCCCGCCCCTTACGCTAAACAACACCCTACTCCCGCAAGCAAACGAGGTAACATATCTAGGAGTACACCTCGATAGAAGACTCACATGGCGTCGGCACATAGAAGCTAAAAGAACCCACCTAAAGCTAAAAGCCAGCAGCCTTCATTGGCTTATCAACGCTCGGTCTCCCCTTTGCCTTGAATATAAAGTCCTGCTGTATAACTCGGTACTTAAACCAATATGGATGTACGGCTCCCAGTTATGGGGGAATGCCAGCAATAGCAATATTGACATAGTCCAGCGAGCTCAGTCGAAGATCTTGAGAACAATCACCGGGGCACCTTGGTACGTTCTCAACGAAAACATACATCGCGACTTAAACATTCTTCCAGTCAAAGATGTGATCGCAGAACAGAAGGAAAAGTACTTTAGCAAGCTATTGTCGCACCCTAACCACCTGGCGAGAGGTCTAACAAGGTTGAGTAACCAATCACGACTTCGTCGGAATGACCTACCCACCCAGCGACCGTCTTGAGGAACGTGCAACCAGAATGCAGTCTTAGTTTACTGTTAGTTAAATGTTAATGTTAAGATTTGAAAACTTATTGTTAGTCTCAAAATTAAGAGAAGATCCAATAAATAAAAGCAAAGTTTAATAAAAAAAGTACCGAAAAACTGGCATCAAAATCCGAAAAACACGAATAAAAGTCGAAAACTTCAGTTTCAGGTGTAAAAATATTGTCCTTTTTGTTCAACAAAATCGAAGATATATTTTATTTTCAACAGCTACAACATTTAACTATTGAAAAACACCGAAAATTTTGAAATCGGTTGAAAAAAACGCGTTCAGGAATTTTTAAGCGCAAAAAAGTCCCGAAAAACGGTTTTTTTTAAATAAATAAAAATTGGAGGGTTCCAAAAATATAAAAAAAATATTTTTGAGTTCTCTTCGACCAGATTAACAACCTACACTATCTCCTTTCCCAAGTGTATTTGGTTTTTTTTTTTTTGTCGCACAGTGTAATCATTTTTAATCCCAGAAACTAAAGAGCGTAAAGGAGCTGGTGGTGGGACCATTTGTGGCAATTTTATTTTCCCTTTAGCACAACATAATCCAGTAAATTCACCAGTGTACTTTAACGCCTTACAATATTTACAAAGTGTTTTCATTTCCGCAATTGTTACTGTTTTGTCGGCACAATAATCAATTGCCGGATCATAGTGAAATGCAGCTCGTTTAAGAATCACAGAAGCACTGCGTCTGCGGATTCGCTCATTTTCATTATGTCTAGCTTGCTGTTGTTGTGTTTGATGTACACAAACTCGTTGCATTCTAAGCTTATCTCCTACATTGTCACTCACTAAAGAACGCAATTCTGACATAGCAATACGACTATTTTCTTCTGTCTGTCTCTGGTCATCAGTGCGGCTAGCACGTGAGGTAGCTCTTCGCACATTTAATTGACTACGACGACCTAAGTCTTCTCCTCGGCAACGTAAATTGTAATTAATCAAATTGAGAAAATTTCCCGCAAAATTTGAGAAGTAATAAAATTTCAAATAAAATTTTTTTTCAATTTTTTTCACAATTTTTCAGTGAACACAATATCGGTTTGTCACATAAAATTAACTGAGCAGAGAACAATGAGTAGCTGTCAAACAATGTATCACATACCGGCGCCTACTATTATTGTAGTCTCCATTTTGTTTAAAAAACGTTTGTATGGGAAATAGAAAAATGCTGTTTATGGATTTTCCCGGCAATCATTCCCGGTTGATCGTAGAAGGGTGAAAATTGAGGATTGTATGTATTTTTGTATGTTGTATCATAAAAAAAGAGAAATTAAAAATTTTGTCTAAAAAATAAAAATATAAATTTAGGGGTGGACTACCCCTAACATTTAGGGGGATGAAAAATAGATGTTGGCCGATTCTCATAGATACAGTAGAACTCCAATTATCCGAATTAATGGGGACCGGGACCCATTCGGATAATCAAATATTCGGATAATCGGATTTTCCTTTTCTTTTCGAAGCCATGGTATAAAAACAATACAGTATTGTACACGCACAAACAAAAGTAAGCCGTAGCGAAAGAGTAGCGTCCTCGAGCAAGGTCAATAGCACACTGGCTAATCAAAACAAACAATCCGGGGGGAAGTCAGTGTAGGCACAATGGCAGGTTAAGAAAAGTCAAGTTTTTATACTTAAATATCCAATTTTATGTTTGGAACCAAGTTTTGATGGTCATTCGACAAATTTCTTCAACGCACTGATAACAAATGTTCTTTTTCAATGTCGCACGCGACAATGAAACAAACTGATGATCTCATAAGAAATTCTTAGTAATTAGCAATCGCATCGTTTCTTTTACATTATTGTTGTAATCTTTGGTTATTAGCCGATATAAACAAATAGTGAATATCAATGCAGTTTAACTCCCTTTACAAAAATTATGTAAAACAAATTGTGCCGCTGAAATGCTAAAAACTAAACTTTCCCACATTTGAGATTTGGATTAAAATATTTCGAAATGTGTTATAAGTAAATGTTAAATATTATTAAATTAGTTAAATTTAATATGTTCCCTATAAAAATGTGTGAAAAAAACATTCTTTTATTGACTTTGAATTTTTTTGTCGCGGTTGACCTTTCGGAAGAATTACCCATATTTATTATACCCTTGCAGAGGGTATTATAATTTTGGTCAAAAGTGTGCAACGCAGTAAAGGAGACATCTCCGACCCTATAAAGTATATATATTCTTGATCAGGATCACCTCCTGAGTCGATATGAGCATGTCCGTCTGTCCGTGTGTCTGTTTCTACGCAAACTAGTCTCTCAGTTTTAAAGCTATCGAGTTGAAACTTTGCACACACCTTTCTTTCCTTGCAGGCAGTACATAAGTCGGAACGGCCGGCATCGGTCGACTATATCCTATAGCTGCCATATAACTGATTGATCGGAAATGCTATAACTTCGTTGGATGGACTTCTATGGATTCTAATTTGGGCAAACGCATACGAAATTTGCCAAATTTCATAAGGGTCGGCCGTCTATATCCTATAGCTGCCATATAACTGAATGATCGGAAATGCCATAACTTCGTTGTTTTTCAAGTTAGAAGGATGGGAGTTTCAATGGATACCTCCATGGGCAAAATAATTCGATATGCCAAATTTCATAAGGATCTGCCGACTATATGCGATCCGCTATATATCTAATAATATAAGATGCGTGGCGCCACCTAGCGGACTGCGACTCAACTGCAAGGGAATATAAACTTCGGCTCCGCCCGAAGTTAGCTTTCCTTTCTTGTTGAAATTTCAATTATTTCTAAAAGTGGCTACTAGCTGATAGTGGATAATTTCGTCCCAATCCCACTATAGGACAACCCTTCGATAGATATGGTCAAGTTGAATGTTTCATAAACAATATTAAAATCCAGCGAAATTAGTGTGCATCGTGTGTATGTTAAGGGGTTAGGTGGGTTTGGCGGCTTCAAAAAATCGATTTTTTCATATTTTTTTATAAAATTCTACAGAACCTTGAGAATTTTCTTCCAAATTTTCAAGTCGATTCGAATAAAAGTTTTTGAGATACAGTCCTGAAAAGGTAGACGCTCGAGGTCAGCTATAGGCAGAACGCAAACTTAAAACGCATTTTTCTCAAAACTGTGTTTTCGAAGTTGGTTTTCAAGATTTCTCGGAAACAACTCAACCGATCTTGATCAAATTTTGCACAGTCCTTCGAGATACAATTCTCTAGAACTTGAACAAAGAATTTTTTTTTTCGTGGATAACAACTATTTAAAAAAAAATGTTCAAAAAATTTCACCAAAATTTTAGTTTTTGTGCAAAAAAGTGTCCTAAAAATCCAATTTTCAATTTTTTTTTTTTTATTTTCCTTCGTTCAGTTTCTAGTTTTAGATTGTACTAAAAGAAAATATTTAGTCTTTTTATTTCGGATGATTCTGTCAGGAATTATGCTGTCAACGCGAAAGCACCTTTTTTCCCTGGGGTCATGGGAGGGAAATGACGTATCAATGGCTGACTGTTTAATATTTTTTTCTGAACATTTCAAAAATTCTTTAAATAAGTACATTTAAGAAACTTAAAAGTTGCATTAAAGTTTTTCATTCTTTATATAAAATTTTTTTTTTTTAAATATTCAATTTTTTCGCCGCGCAAACCCACCTAACCCCTTAATAAAACAGCAAAAAATGTCTACGCATAATTTCTTGTGCTCCACAACCTTTAAGCTCATCTTAACCATAGTCCGGATCAAAAATAGGTTGCATTAACCACAGTTTCTGTGGTACTTTTGGGGAAATCAGGGGGACTTTGTGCGACTTTTGGGGAAGAAGACAAAAATTAATCGATCTTATTGCAGCTTTAGAAGCAATATTAATTTAGAAACGAATAATTTTTAAGTTTTTTAAACCCGTTTAAAATATAATTATTTAATTTAATATTTATTATTTATTTATTTGCAGCTGTAATTGCTGTTTTTATCTTTTCAGGTTTAGTTATCTGTTCTTAATTTTATTTTTTAAGAAATATGAAACAGTTTTAAAATTGAAAGCAACAAAAAATTTTTTTATCAAAATTAACGTTGCTCTTTTGTATGTTTTACACCGAGCTGGAAGGGAGCGGGTGCCTTCTTGCAAACATCAATTTTGGCGAACGTGACGCGCGACAAAAGATTCGATACTGAGTTTCCCGGTCATGCTAATATATTTTGGAATGATAATTTTCCGATGACGCGATGAGAAATTGACTTGCGCCATTTCCGATAGGAAAGCTGTAGCATATGACCCGATGTGATGAATACAACTAGCGCCTAGGACTCTTTTGACATAACAGAACTTAACCCTATATTTATATTAATATTTAGTACACATTGAAATACATTTTTTTAGCCCTATTCATTAATGTAAAATGAAATATGATATCATACAATATTTGTTTGACAAAAAGGTTTTTGTAAATTGAAATATAATTTATTCTAATTTTTGCCACTCAAAGTATTCAAAAACGTCGATAAATCTATATTTTAATGCTGTATATTAAAATTTTTAATTTAAAAATTATTTTGTTATTTTTATGACCGAAAATATCTTTTATATATGTAGTGTTAAAGAAATATTCGATATCCTTATATGCCACCATCTACGTATGTAAATAAAAACGGCAACTTTATGGTATATGTTCAGTTACCGAGCGTTTTCGGGAGCTTTATTAAATGTCCAAATCTAGGCTTTAATAAAAAACAAGGACCTTAAGATTTCTATGTATGATTACAATTTATTTAAATGGTTTGGTTTATGTATAGAACATATGACATATGTATGTAACTGAATTAAAAAACCGAATTAAAAAAAAAGACTCGGGAGCGCGGCTCAACGCTTGATGCTTGACCGAGAGATACCGCGAGAGAGCGGGACAACGATAGCGCATGACGGCAGATGTAGGTGGCCGATCGAATGCACGAGAGCGGACGACGCGAATAGAGACAAAGATGAAGAAAAGATGAAAAAATTCAATAAATTATTGCCGGACAAACTTTCCGGCGGCTGCTTGACACCACAGTTTACATGCATGGATCACAATTTAGACGTTGCAGCTCCATGCTTTGCCGTTTTTCATTGCCTACTAGATTGCTTGAGACCATAAAATTCCTGGCGTATTTTTTAGATACTGTTAAGAGGAGCCCCTTATAATAATTAGGTGTTACTACAATGAGTTTTGTTTTAAAACTGTTTTTATTTCAAATAATTCTCAAGAAAGATTTCAAGAAAAATGCATACGATTTCAAGAAAGATACATGAAAATCTTAAATCTATTCAAAAATACTTATCAACGGACGGCACGCTGACATGCATGTGACCCTTTCTTAAGTGCTTTAAGAGCTCCACATAAGTATTTGTTTATTCTGCAGGAGATCGTTTTTAAACCATGCTGTTAATCACGTATTCCCATGGGTCCGATCTCTTGAAATTCTATCTTTGGAATTCTTATCGTGTACAATGCTTGAACAGATACACACATTCTCTTTTTTGATAATCACATAAAATAGTTTCGAGTTCTAATGGTGTTTTTATGTAAACATATTTGGTAACTTCTAAATCTACATATCAAGCTTAACAGATGTTGCCATTAACATTCAAATGAAACTCATAAGTGCGAAGGTCTCACTGTTGTTTATTTTTTGTGAAAATCCCTTTGCAAACAGCCAGCCTTTTCCTCTTTCAATACTGCCATCGGCGTGACGTTTAATTAGAATAGTATGGACCACAAATAGTATGGTATCTTGCCAGCTAAGGGTACTCTAATTACTAACATGATGTTGCTGTTCGGATCGATTCAGCCTTAAAACTGGGAGGCGATCATCATCATGCATTTCTCAATTTTGATGTTGAAATCTAACCTTTATCTTTAGCACCCACATCGACAAGCGTTCGGGTTTTTCGTTCTGCGACTCAGGTGTATAGTTGTTAGTCATTTGAAATTCAAGCTACATTTAGAAGAATATAGAAGATTTTCTTATTTTCCCCGGTGGAATTTCGACAAACTTCTCCTACTCTCACTTTTTCCACTTTTTTTTTTAAATTTAAAATTTAATAACCTTGCAGGTGATATTATAATTTTGGTGAAAAGTGAGCAACGAGGTGAAGGAGACATCTCCGACCATATAAAGTATATATATTCTTGATCAGGATCACCTCCTGAGTCGATATGAGCATGTCCGTCTGTCCGTTTCTACGCAAACTAGTCTCTCAGTTTTAAAGCTATCGAGTTGAAACTTTGCACTCACCCTTCATTCCTTTGCAGTCTGAACGGCCGGGATCGGTCGACTATATCCTATAGCTGCCATATAACTGATTGATCGGAAATGCCATAACTTTGGTGTTTTTTAAGTTAGAGGGTTGGGACTTTCCACACATTATATTTATCCACACATTATAGTTATATTTGACCAAAATATCTTACGTACAAATTTTCAGGATTTCAAGGATCGGCCGACTATATTCTATAGCTGTCCTAGAACGATCGGAATTGCCATAACTTTGGGGTTTTAAAGTTTGAAAGATGGGACTTGATACAGATTCCATTTTGGGCAAAATAATATATCCAATAGCAATAGCAAAAATGTTAAGCTAACGTAAACAAAATTCAAAATCTTTGCATATTAAAAAACGTATAACTTCCAAACCACTGAACATATCGAAACATACTTTACATCGACACGTGCCGGGAAAAAATATTTGAAGAAACCCTTGAAAAATATCGAAAAATATCGATTTTAAACCATTTTAAAGGAACAATTTTAGATGAGAAGTTTAGATACTCGTTTCCCTGGTGACAAAATGGTCTACCTTTCCTAGATCGGATGTAAATTGGCAGAGCTATGCATATCGGAAGAAACAAAAGTATAAATTGTTAAAAAAATTCGTAATAATAAATTATTGTTTATAAAAAAGCCATTTAAGATTCTATGAACGAGCTTTCGGGTCTGGGCTTGCGAATGTTGAATTTAATTATTCATGGAATAGCTGGTCAGCACTATCAATTACCAAACTGCAGTGCGTATGAATGAAGTTCGGCGCAGGGCCACACACAAGCTAAATGGGAGAGAGGGAGGATTATAAGGCGCTGTCTAGCCAAAGGCTTTACTTTGATGTAAAGTGCCGACAGCATGGCAAGCCTAAGCGGACTATTACACACAGAAGACAAAAAAACACACAAACTCACACACCGGGCAACGGACATCGGACATCGGGCTAGCTCCTGGCAGGGAAATCAGTCTAGACGGGGCCGGCTTAAACACAAAGCAATTTCTTTTTGTCATCGAATATCCTTGAGGCACCGCAAATTGCCGTAACTTAAGCTCCACCCCGCCACTGTGCTCGTGTGAGCCTGCCAACCTCTCACCGCCCATCAGCTAATGCTAATTATCGTGGGAACTGTCAACATTATAATATTACGCATACGCAGTGTGGGTTGATATGCAAATCTAATTGAGAGGAAATGAGTGCCTAATTATAGAGCAATTCAATCAAAATTCTATGAATATCCTGTTGGCAGTTCAAATGTCAGCGAACATGCTTTGATGTGATTTTCGCATTTGATTTATTTTGATGGGCGAAAATACGAAAAACAAAACGAGGAATATGTTTTCCCGGTATAAATTTAGGAGACAGCGATTTTGGGCGAGAGCTCTTTTATCCCTTTTTAATCACAAAAATATTAAAACAAACTAAAACCAGTAGTTATTAATGGCTTAATGGATAATTCTTTATTCAAACTGCATAAAGAACTTTAAATAATTTATAAAAAGTACCTAAAAGATTTACTACAGTAGAGCCATCTCCCACATCGATGAAAACTAATAATAAGTAATCAAGTTGTAAAATATCTGTGGCTTTTTTTGCAAATTGATCATTTTTTAATGAATTTTCTCATAATTATGAAACTAATAATAAGTTTACGAATACTAAAATTAAAATTTAACTAACAGTAAACTAAAACTGCATTCTGGTTGCGCGCTCCTCAAGTGGTGGGTAAGTTGATTGATCTTATACATTAGACCTTCTAGTCAGACTCTACCTTGAGAGACGTCTAAAAATATGGATCTATATGTATGAATATATGCATCTAATATAAAAAGATTCTAAAAGCTTGTGGGTGTTGTAGGGGAGCATTGCTTGATCTTATACTTATATTTTTAGACCTTCTAGCCAGACGCTACCAAATGCTTGAGAGATTTCTAAAAATATGGCAGTGCAGTACTCTCGTTTTTCGAACGCGTTCCGTATTTCTGATGTTATCCGATTGACCTGCTCAAGGTTTTCAAAACCCAAATTGATGTGACGGGATTCCTTTCTGGAGTGTAAAGTATGAGTTTGTCTGAGTCAATACGCATTTTTCTAAGAACTTAGATAAGCAAATAAGTAGGTTTATAGGTCTGTACGACGTTAGGATTGTTTGGGTCTTTTCCCGGCTATCCCTTGCTATCATTTAATAATGATAGCACCACCACCATTATGATTGACTTTTTCCATCGCTCTGGAAAATAGCCATGTTTTGCGATGGCATTAGTGCAATCGGCGCAATATGGGATCTCAATGATCATTTTGGGAGTTATGAGGTCGCAGCCCGGGAATTTTTTCGGATTCAGTTGATTTTTTATGGTGTTGGCGATTTCGTTTGGGCGAAGTCAATTGACTCATGTTGAAGCTTATGTTAATATGGTAAAGACGGCACTTGGAGCAGGATTTGGTTGGAAGACATTTTTAAAGTGGTTGGCAAACGGGGTGGCTCTGTCTGCATCGCTGCGCGCCCAGCCGCCTATGGGATTTGTAATAGGCACCACAGTTTCGTTCGGTGAGCTCAGAGCTCTCAATAGTGAGTGGGTGAGCTCTCCATAGTGAGTGTTTTGTACTGGAAGTTTACAATTGCTCTATGTGGCGGCGGAGGACATATGCTTCTGCTTCCTTTAAGGCTTTTCTTCGTCGTTTTTCGAGGACGAGCTGTTCGATTCGTAAATTTGTCTTCTTTGAAGATGTTGATGCTCGTGCTTCAGAGGCTAGTACAGACTTCAGTGAATTAATAAAACTGCCTACGTTGGCTTCATCGTTGAGGTGAGGGCTTAGCTCGACGTGTAAGCTAATATACTTTCTGTATT
The DNA here is from genome assembly GCF_017639315.1 of Drosophila ananassae. NCBI lineage: Eukaryota > Metazoa > Arthropoda > Insecta > Diptera > Drosophilidae > Drosophila > Drosophila ananassae. The sequence goes on from NC_057927.1 coordinate 30,140,765, forward strand.
TAACCCAGTTAGTTTTCTGTGAGGTCAATTTAAATGGTTGTTCCAATGTTCCAGGATGTCGGAGTAGAATATGCGGGTCAGGCGAGTGATCACATAAAAGATCCGAAAGGCATTTTTCGCTTATCAGATTTTTAGGGATGCTTTTGGTAATCGCAAAGTCTATAAAGTCGGGTAGTTTCTTTGCCGGTCTGCCGGTCAGTGCTGGTTTAAATAATTGCATGCTTTCCTTTGGGAATTTTCCCCAGTGCCCTGTGCTTGGCACTGTAGTCTCCTGCTGCTTTAAAGTGGTCTCCTAATGAGTTGAAAAACTGCATAAACTCATCGTCAGCTATTGTGAAGAGAGGGAGGCTGTATACGGTGGCTATAAGAAATTGTTTCCCAGTATTTAGTTTCATATTTATAGATAGTGTGGAAACTGTGAAGGCAACCATACGGCTAACAACAGGAGCTGTATACAAGACAGTCTACAGTCTACAAGAAACTGAAAAGTCGTACACACCAAAGAGTGACCACTGCTCGCTCACACATTACACCGACGAAATCTACGCGTGATGCCTTCCCCTCTACAGCCGTGAAACCTTCAGCTTATAATGAGTTCACCGACAAACCCGAAAGCTTTGCAGCTGCTCTTAAAATGGGCCTGAAAAGCACCGCCCCCACAAAGCCACGATCATCAGTTTCCCCTCACCAACCAGGAGAACAGTCTACGAACAAATTTGAAGCAATGATATGTAATCTTCAACAAAGTATGATGGATTTCATGTCATTCATGCAGACAACTATACAAGATCTCGTGCGAAATCAGAACGTTTTGATTTGAAAGTAATCAATGGCTCCACTTCGTATATCACTGTGGAACGCCAACGGCGTCTCACAGCGCAAACTTGAGTTAGCGTAATTCCTTAATAACAACCATATCGATGTAATGTTACTCGCAGAAACTCATCTTACAAATAAATACAATTTCCAAATTCGAGACTACTTCTTCTACAACAAGAATCACCCAGACGGAAAAGCACACGGAGGCACCGGGATTCTGATTAGAAAACGCGTTAAGCACTGCTCCACAATAGTTTCGCCACTAACTACATCTATAGAGGTACAGATGGACCACCGTTCCCTAAAGCTTGCCGCCGTATACTGTCCTCCTCGGTTTACAATATCCGAAACACAATTCATGGACTACTTTAACTCTCTGAGCGAATAATTTATAGCAGCAGGAGACTTTAATGCCAAGCATACGCACTGGGGATCTTGACTGGTGACTCCAAAGGGAAGACAGTTGTACAACGCAATAATAAAACCAAGCAACAAGCTAGACTGTGTGTCACCTGGGACACGTACATATTGGCCAACAGATCCCAGAAAATTGCCAGACTAGATAGACTTTGCAGTCACAAAAAATATTCCACGCAACCTAATAAGCGCCTTACCAGATCTATCGTCTGACCACTCGCCTGTACTCCTCCAACTTAATCTACATCCAGTTGCGGTAGATAAACCATTCAGACTAACAACGAATAAAACCAACTGGCTCAAAAATTTGTAGTTCGCACATCGAGTTGAATCCACGTTTGAATGACGAAGCTGATATCAACTTATCCACAAACGCCCTTGAATCTGTCTTGGTCACAGCAGCTCGCATGTCAACCCCACAAACGCAAGAAACCTTGTACAATCACAGATACACGAACGTTGAAATAAAACAGCTTGTTCAAGCAAAGCGACGCTCACGGCGAGACTGGCAATCCAACAGATCACCCTCTGCAAAACAAAGGTTCAAAGATGCTACACGAAAACTCACAGCTGCACTCCGTCAAGAAGAAGAAAGGTCCCAAAAACCTTTCATAGAGCAGTTATCCCCAACGAGCTCCAAATTCCCACTTTGGAGAGCACAATCATCACTCAACGCACCAATGGAACCTGCAATACGAATTATGACATCCACAGGAAACTGGGCGCGCAGCGACGGAGAAAGAGCCGAGAGATTTGCAGAACATCTTCAAAATGTAGTTCAGCCCAACACAGCATCAAACGGGATCTCACTGCCAGCAACATCAGATATCGACACATCTACGTATGATCCAATTGTATTTAGACCACACGAGTTACTCAAAATCATAAATGAACAACTCAAGCCAAAAAATACCCCAGGATGCGACCTAATATCACCCAAAATGGTTATCGAACTTCCTCTCTGCGCAGTTCGAGCTATTTGCCAACTCTTTAATGCAATAACGAGACATGGACACTTCCCAGAGAGATGGAAAAAGTCGATCATCATAATGATACCAAAACCTGGCAAAGACCGCACAATTGCTTCATCATATAGACCAATTAGTTTACTAACGTGTCTATCAAAACTCTTCGAAAAAAAGCCTCTTGGCACATATTACCCCACATCTCAGAACACACAACAAAATCACGACTCATCAATTCGGTTTTCAAGAAAAACATGGAATCATCAAGCAAGTCAACCGCATAACTTCAGAAATCAGAAATGCTTTCGAACAAAGGGAGTACTGCACTGCGATATTTCTGGACGTATCACAAGCTTTCGACAGAGTATGGCTACAAGGTTTAATGCACAAAATAACAGAAATGCTCCCAACCAACACTCATAAACTTCTGAAGTCATACCTTTACAACAGGAAATTCTCAGTAAGATGTAATGCTGCCATGTCCAATGATTACATCATCAGTTCCGGAGTTCCTCAAGGCACCATCTTAAGAGCAACACTCTCCTTATCTACACTGCGGACATCCCAACGAGCATGCAACTCACCACATCCACTTTTTCTGATGACACAGCGATCCTAAGCCGATCGAGATACCCCAAGCAAGCAACGGCGCAACTTACTAAACACTTGGTGGCAGTGGAGATATGGCTGTCCGATTGGCGAATCAAAGTTATCGAACAAAAATGCAAACACGTAACGTTCACACTTAATCGGCAAGACTGCCCCCCACTTATTCTAAACAACACAGTGGTTCTGGTAGCAAATGAAGTGACATCTTGGCGTACACCTCGATAGACGTCTTACTTGGCGCAGCCACATTGAAGCCAAAAGAACTCATTTAAAGCTCAAAGCCAGCAATCTCCACTGGCTTATCAATAGCCGCTCGCCCCTTAGCCTGGACTATAAGGTACTCCTATACAACACAGTTCTGAAACCAATCTGGATGTACGGCTCTCAGTTGTGGGGGAATGCCAGTAACAGCTGTATGGATATAATGCAAAGAACACAGTCAATAATTCTCAGAACCATCACCGGTGCACGGTGGTACGTTCGGAATGCAAACATTCACAGGGACCTTTACATACCTCTCGTCAGAGAAGAGATAGCACAAATCACAACAAAGTACTACAACAGGCTATCAATACATCCAAATCATCTCGCGACAGCCCTCACGCGAATTTCTAGCAGTTCCCGCCTACACCGCAACGACCTTCCAATCCAGCGCTAATTATTAGGACCATGTAGTCTCTATTCAGTTAAATTAAACTGTTAGATAACGTATTATTTTAAGATTGGCAACCTTATTGTTAGACTCATAAAGAGAAGATCCAATAAATAAAATCAAGCTTAAAAAAAAAAAAATAATAATAATAATTTTAGATGTGGTCGTGGTAGTTTTAAATTGTAATGATGCTTTGTAGTGGTGCTTAATACGGCTTCTGATTAGAATGATTTGTTCCGTAGAATGTATAGCCTCGTAGTTGAAAATTGTATTTGTTTGTAAGGTGGTTTCTGAAAGCATTGTCGAAGTTTATGATGTGAAACGCCGATTGCCTTCTGTAGGGATATCCATAAAGAAGTCATTGTTGTGAAACCAGAATTTGAATCAATAGATTTGGTTTCTCATTAAATCTTGCAAAGTTGTGGGCACAAACGACGTAAATTCCTGGCTGCAGTCGAGAAGAAGACTTCAGGGTTTGATCTGGAGGCTGTAAACTGTATATTTTGGGTGCGGGCAGTAATTCCTTTCATGTGGATGCGACTTTTTAGCTCCTTGTAGACTGGGCAACCTCTATGGTTAGCAGTGTGATTGCCACCGCAGTTGCCGCATTTTTTCGAGTTGCAGTCATCTTTGACTGCATCTCGCTGGGCAGTGTGTGGAGCCATGAAGATCTCCACACACTATACACACCGGGCGCAGTTTACAGTAAGACCTTGTATAGCCATATTCTTGGCAGTTCGCACATTGTACCGGGCCTGCTGGCTGCGGTGCAGCAGGAACTGAAGATTCTTCAGGAGCTTATTTTCTTGTTCAAGCTCCACCGTAAAGAGCGGCTGCGGCTTTGCCCTTACCGATATATCCCTTCTCTTTCAGCGCCTTTGTTATCGCTGCTGGGTTACCTCTGGTTCACCTTTGCTGGTTTTTAGCTGATACGTGTAAAAGTTCTTTTTATTCTCTGTAAGTTATTTCGCTAATTTCTGTAATTATCTTCAGACTTCATTCGAACTTTTGTTTCCTGAGTGTTGCCGTTTTTAAGGGGTATTATGTGTAAGTTTTCCTTGCAATAAGCTCAATAATTTTGTTTACAAGAACAAAGGAACTTTTTTCTCGTATATAAATAGGCGGAGGTTTCAGCTTTCTTTCGGTAGATTCGGACGTCTTAACCTCATGCGTGTTTGCCAAGATTTTAAATCGTTCGAGTTCATGGACAAATAATGATTATTTTTGATTTTTATTTTTTCGCTCGGGAATAATGTTTATTTTTATTTGTTCGCTCAGAAAATAATGATTATTTTTGATTTTTATTTTTTTGCTCAGTAAATAATAAATATTATGTGACTTTTTTCACAAAAGATTTATAAAAATTATCACCTATGTATCGGTGCCCGTAATAATTTAATTAATGTTCGTAATTTATCCAAAACCTATTTGCATATAATCTTTACTGCCAGCTTAAGAACTTTTATGTTAAAAATGATTGCTTGATTTTTTTTTTTTTTCGAATTTTTAATGGTTTGGAGTAGTGATCGCGGAGAGAAAAAAGCCAATATATGTAAAAAAAAAACACCAAAGTTATGGATTTTGCAGACGGTAATATAATAATTGGTCAAAAGTCTGCAACACAGTAAAAGAGACATCTCCGACCCTATAAAGTATATACATTCTGATCAGGACCTGACCTTCTAATCTGTCTGACTGTCTGCTTCTACGCAAACTAGTCTCTCAGCTCTAAAGCTTTCGAGTTGAAACTTAAGTATATAAGTCAGAACGGCCGGTATCGTCAACTATATCCTATAGCTACAATATAACTGAACGTCCGGAAATGAAAAAACTTTGGTGTTTTTAAAATTCCAATAATCTGTCAAATAACTGAACGAAAACATACTCGAAGAAAACATATGCGTCGGCTTGGAGCATATTTGGACATTAAGGAAGGGCCGCACATAAGAAAATACCATTTGCCAAACACCCATCCAATATGCTTTTGTCAGAATAAGTCAATCTTGAAGTAAGAGAGTCACTGAAAAGAAGCAACAGAACTCCATCGAAGGCGAAAGTCGTGCGTTATTATTAAGAACAACGAATCTTGTACATGTTACCCAAACAAATAAACTATAATGTGCAACCCAAACTCTATGTATCATATGTATCGTTGTTTTGAATTGACCACTTATTTTAATGAAATCTCGAAACTTTCACATAAATATAAACGCTTCAATTTAGAAGGTTGAAGTAACCACCAAATAATCTCTTAATTATAATCTTATCGGGTCTATTTAAAATAAAAATTTTTTTTTTCAATTGCTTTACCTACACAAATTTTTAATTTCTATCTCGAAAATATCCAAGAATTATAATACAGTTTCCATTTCCACCGCACAACGATGGTTTCAACGTGTTCGTTCTGGCGGTGGTCGGAGGTGGTTTGGAGGTGGTCGAAGATGCGCCACGCTCCGGAAGGCCTGTCGTCGAAAATTGCGATAAAATCGCTGAATTGGTCGAAAGAGACCGGCATAGTAGAACCCGTAGCATCGGTCAAGAGCTGGGCATAAGTCATCAAACCGTTATAAACCATTTGAAGAAGCTTGGAGTCGCTAAGAAGCTCGATGTATGGGTGCCACACGAATTGAGACAAAAAAACATCTTTGACCGTATCGGCGCATACGAATCGCTTCTAAATCGCAACAAAATCGACCCGTTTTTGAAGAGTATGGTGACTGGCGATGAAAAGTGGGTCACTTACGATAACGTAAGGCGCAAACGGTCGTGGTCGAAAAGCGGTGAAGCGGGCCAGGCGGTGGCCAAGCCTGGATTGCGGCCAGGAAGGTTCTTCTGTGTGTTTGGTGGGATTGGCAGGGAATAATCCATTATGAGCTGCTCCCCTATGGCCAAACGCTCAATTCCGACCTGTACTGCCAACAACTGGACCGCTTGAAGACAGCACTCATGCAGAAGAGGCCATCTTTGATCAACAGAGGCCGAATTGTCTTCCACCAGGACAACGCCAGGCCACACACATCTTTAGTGACGCGCCAGAAGCTCCGGGAGCTCGGATGGGAGGTTCTTTTGCATCCACCGTATAGTCCAGATCTCGCACCAAGTGATTACCACCTGTTTCTGTCCATGGCGAACGCGCTTGGTAGTCTGAAGTTGGACAAGAGAGTCCTGTGAAAATTGTCTTTCCGAGTTTTTTGCCAATAGGGAAGCGAGCTTCTATGAGAGGGGCATTATGAAGTTGGCATCTTGTTGGGAACGCGTCATCGAACAAAACGGCGCATATTTGACCTGAATCGCATTATTGCAACCAATTTTATGAACAATTGAAAATTCAATAAAAATACCGCAAGACTTTTTTGACAACCTTATATTATTTTTAACGTGGAATTATTTAGTAAAATTTTAATTTTTTGTAAAATCCTTGTGAAATTACTTACTTTTCCAACAGTAGGCTTAATCACTTCATGGATTTGAAGCTGATTTTGTTAAATGTTTTTGCATCCAAATTCCGAGTGCAGGTTAGGTTAGACTTGGACTCACCTAGTATTTGGTCCCTTTTGATTCTCCATACTGGATCTAAAAGCCCTTTTCCATAGGAGGACTCATGGTCTAACAACTTCTCCACCCAAAGGCTTGAGTAAAGTTTTAATTCTGCTTGCATCTATCTGAAATCTCCAAGATGTCGGTTAAGATCCTATCACCTAGGTGTAATACATAGTCTAAGAGACTTTAGGGCTGGGCAGGGGCATAGAATGCTCGACAGTTTCTTTTTCGTGCCTACAGCTTTGGCACGACTACTGCCAAATGAATTCTGGTTGTGTGAATTCATTCGCCTAGGATGTGTTCCCTCTAGCCATTACCACTAGCCGGTAAGCTCCAGTTTCCCCCTGGAGCGGTATTTATGTTCCTTAGGTCTCACATGAGGCTTATGTCATACTGATTGGCCGTCTCGTGAAGAGATGATCTACAGCCTGAGACTGTTTCCACGTTGCTCTGGCTCTAGGCTTTGATGCCTAGATGTTTGAAGTATACTCCTTCTTCTACTCTATTGTTTAGATTCTCAGAATCTAAGTGCGTTCTCTGGGCCTGGTGGAATGTCCCGTGTTAAAGAGGTTCCATTGATGGGTTTCTCTCAGCCTGATTGCCGCTACTGATGAGTGCCATGGCACTGTGAAATGCTGCGTCTACATTTTTGTCATGCGAGACGGTTCTGGCCCTAAGTGAACATAATTCCTCTTCTCTGGCGAGGCGGCTCTTCGCACGCCTTGACTTATATACATATACTAATATATAAAAACTGACCGCTCCTCTGCCGGCGTCACCGGCGGCGCAGCTCCTAGCGGTAGTAACAATTGTATGAGAATTCAAGGCATTCAAAAATCAGAGCTCAAACAGAAGACTGGCATATCTACCTTATTTTGTCTTTTAACTTAAACTTTTAATGTGATAATTTCACCATCTTATTAAAATCAAAACTGGTTATACAACACTTTCTTCTATGTTTAGGTTCTAGTTTAGCTTTCTGTCCATGGCTTGAGCGATGGATGTGGAAGTTTTCCTATCTTAAGAGATCTATTTAAGATATTTAGGACCCAGTTTGTGGCAATGTCCTTTGCGTGTTAGATTTGGCAGTATGATTTCATCGTGTGAGTGACCTGCAACGCAAATAGAGATTCCTCCCTTGTACTGGTCCAAGTGTCATCTAACTTTTTAAGATAGCCTAGAATTGTGGCTGATTATAACATTTTTAGGATAAGATTTTCAAAGGCTTTATAGCTTTGGTTGTATTTTCAATTTCCGCGCAGAAACTGCATAAGAAGCGTTTCGATTTTCGGATGGCTTTTTTGTAAGTGGCCAGGGAGGCTTGTAGTCGGTCCAAAGGTTTGCCCCGTTTCTAGCTTTTCCTGGCAGGAAGGTTGCTAACTCTGTTTATTACCATAGGGGCTTATTTTGGGCTGGTTTTTATGCATGATCTGCTAGAGCATTATTGCTGACTTGAGCGAATTCTTGTACCAGGGTGTTAAGCCTTTCCACGGTTTGAGGATAGTCTGGAGGCTGTGGAGCGATGGTGTTCGAGAGGATATGGGAGTATTTGGTCCAGCTAGTCTTTATAATGTTTTGCTGTCTTAATAATGTTTTAGAAAAATAAGAAAAATAGATATCTCTATATGGCTCGAGATGCAATAAGGGAAAGGATCCCAATTTTATTATTGCAAATCGTAGAGAATCCATTGAGATCTCAATACTAGTGTGAGATCAATGGATTCTCTGATGATTACCACCTGTTTCTGTCCATGGCGAACGCGCTTGGTAGTCTGAAGTTGGACAAGAGAGTCCTGTGAAAATTGTCTTTCCGAGTTTTTTGCCAATAGGGAAGCGAGCTTCTATGAGAGGGGCATTATGAAGTTGGCATCTTGTTGGGAACGCGTCATCGAACAAAACGGCGCATATTTGACCTGAATCGCATTATTGCAACCAATTTTATGAACAATTGAAAATTCAATAAAAATACCGCAAGACTTTTTTGACAACCTTATATTATTTTTAACGTGGAATTATTTAGTAAAATTTTAATTTTTTGTAAAATCCTTGTGAAATTACTTACTTTTCCAACAGTAGGCTTAATCACTTCATGGATTTGAAGCTGATTTTGTTAAATGTTTTTGCATCCAAATTCCGAGTGCAGGTTAGGTTAGACTTGGACTCACCTAGTATTTGGTCCCTTTTGATTCTCCATACTGGATCTAAAAGCCCTTTTCCATAGGAGGACTCATGGTCTAACAACTTCTCCACCCAAAGGCTTGAGTAAAGTTTTAATTCTGCTTGCATCTATCTGAAATCTCCAAGATGTCGGTTAAGATCCTATCACCTAGGTGTAATACATAGTCTAAGAGACTTTAGGGCTGGGCAGGGGCATAGAATGCTCGACAGTTTCTTTTTCGTGCCTACAGCTTTGGCACGACTACTGCCAAATGAATTCTGGTTGTGTGAATTCATTCGCCTAGGATGTGTTCCCTCTAGCCATTACCACTAGCCGGTAAGCTCCAGTTTCCCCCTGGAGCGGTATTTATGTTCCTTAGGTCTCACATGAGGCTTATGTCATACTGATTGGCCGTCTCGTGAAGAGATGATCTACAGCCTGAGACTGTTTCCACGTTGCTCTGGCTCTAGGCTTTGATGCCTAGATGTTTGAAGTATACTCCTTCTTCTACTCTATTGTTTAGATTCTCAGAATCTAAGTGCGTTCTCTGGGCCTGGTGGAATGTCCCGTGTTAAAGAGGTTCCATTGATGGGTTTCTCTCAGCCTGATTGCCGCTACTGATGAGTGCCATGGCACTGTGAAATGCTGCGTCTACATTTTTGTCATGCGAGACGGTTCTGGCCCTAAGTGAACATAATTCCTCTTCTCTGGCGAGGCGGCTCTTCGCACGCCTTGACTTATATACATATACTAATATATAAAAACTGACCGCTCCTCTGCCGGCGTCACCGGCGGCGCAGCTCCTAGCGGTAGTAACAATTGTATGAGAATTCAAGGCATTCAAAAATCAGAGCTCAAACAGAAGACTGGCATATCTACCTTATTTTGTCTTTTAACTTAAACTTTTAATGTGATAATTTCACCATCTTATTAAAATCAAAACTGGTTATACAACACTTTCTTCTATGTTTAGGTTCTAGTTTAGCTTTCTGTCCATGGCTTGAGCGATGGATGTGGAAGTTTTCCTATCTTAAGAGATCTATTTAAGATATTTAGGACCCAGTTTGTGGCAATGTCCTTTGCGTGTTAGATTTGGCAGTATGATTTCATCGTGTGAGTGACCTGCAACGCAAATAGAGATTCCTCCCTTGTACTGGTCCAAGTGTCATCTAACTTTTTAAGATAGCCTAGAATTGTGGCTGATTATAACATTTTTAGGATAAGATTTTCAAAGGCTTTATAGCTTTGGTTGTATTTTCAATTTCCGCGCAGAAACTGCATAAGAAGCGTTTCGATTTTCGGATGGCTTTTTTGTAAGTGGCCAGGGAGGCTTGTAGTCGGTCCAAAGGTTTGCCCCGTTTCTAGCTTTTCCTGGCAGGAAGGTTGCTAACTCTGTTTATTACCATAGGGGCTTATTTTGGGCTGGTTCTTATGCATGATCTGCTAGAGCATTATTGCTGACTTGAGCGAATTCTTGTACCAGGGTGTTAAGCCTTTCCACGGTTTGAGGATAGTCTGGAGGCTGTGGAGCGATGGTGTTCGAGAGGATATGGGAGTATTTGGTCCAGCTAGTCTTTATAATGTTTTGCTGTCTTAATAATGTTTTAGAAAAATAAGAAAAATAGATATCTCTATATGGCTCGAGATGCAATAAGGGAAAGGATCCCAATTTTATTATTGCAAATCGTAGAGAATCCATTGAGATCTCAATACTAGTGTGAGATCAATGGATTCTCTGATGATTACCACCTGTTTCTGTCCATGGCGAACGCGCTTGGTAGTCTGAAGTTGGACAAGAGAGTCCTGTGAAAATTGTCTTTCCGAGTTTTTTGCCAATAGGGAAGCGAGCTTCTATGAGAGGGGCATTATGAAGTTGGCATCTTGTTGGGAACGCGTCATCGAACAAAACGGCGCATATTTGACCTGAATCGCATTATTGCAACCAATTTTATGAACAATTGAAAATTCAATAAAAATACCGCAAGACTTTTTTGACAACCTTATATTATTTTTAACGTGGAATTATTTAGTAAAATTTTAATTTTTTGTAAAATCCTTGTGAAATTACTTACTTTTCCAACAGTAGGCTTAATCACTTCATGGATTTGAAGCTGATTTTGTTAAATGTTTTTGCATCCAAATTCCGAGTGCAGGTTAGGTTAGACTTGGACTCACCTAGTATTTGGTCCCTTTTGATTCTCCATACTGGATCTAAAAGCCCTTTTCCATAGGAGGACTCATGGTCTAACAACTTCTCCACCCAAAGGCTTGAGTAAAGTTTTAATTCTGCTTGCATCTATCTGAAATCTCCAAGATGTCGATTAAGATCCTATCACCTAGGTGTAATACATAGTCTAAGAGACTTTAGGGCTGGGCAGGGGCATAGAATGCTCGACAGTTTCTTTTTCGTGCCTACAGCTTTGGCACGACTACTGCCAAATGAATTCTGGTTGTGTGAATTCATTCGCCTAGGATGTGTTCCCTCTAGCCATTACCACTAGCCGGTAAGCTCCAGTTTCCCCCTGGAGCGGTATTTATGTTCCTTAGGTCTCACATGAGGCTTATGTCATACTGATTGGCCGTCTCGTGAAGAGATGATCTACAGCCTGAGACTGTTTCCACGTTGCTCTGGCTCTAGGCTTTGATGCCTAGATGTTTGAAGTATACTCCTTCTTCTACTCTATTGTTTAGATTCTCAGAATCTAAGTGCGTTCTCTGGGCCTGGTGGAATGTCCCGTGTTAAAGAGGTTCCATTGATGGGTTTCTCTCAGCCTGATTGCCGCTACTGATGAGTGCCATGGCACTGTGAAATGCTGCGTCTACATTTTTGTCATGCGAGACGGTTCTGGCCCTAAGTGAACATAATTCCTCTTCTCTGGCGAGGCGGCTCTTCGCACGCCTTGACTTATATACATATACTAATATATAAAAACTGACCGCTCCTCTGCCGGCGTCACCGGCGGCGCAGCTCCTAGCGGTAGTAACAATTGTATGAGAATTCAAGGCATTCAAAAATCAGAGCTCAAACAGAAGACTGGCATATCTACCTTATTTTGTCTTTTAACTTAAACTTTTAATGTGATAATTTCACCATCTTATTAAAATCAAAACTGGTTATACAACACTTTCTTCTATGTTTAGGTTCTAGTTTAGCTTTCTGTCCATGGCTTCAGCGATGGATGTGGAAGTTTTCCTATCTTAAGAGATCTATTTAAGATATTTAGGACCCAGTTTGTGGCAATGTCCTTTGCGTGTTAGATTTGGCAGTATGATTTCATCGTGTGAGTGACCTGCAACGCAAATAGAGATTCCTCCCTTGTACTGGTCCAAGTGTCATCTAACTTTTTAAGATAGCCTAGAATTGTGGCTGATTATAACATTTTTAGGATAAGATTTTCAAAGGCTTTATAGCTTTGGTTGTATTTTCAATTTCCGCGCAGAAACTGCATAAGAAGCGTTTCGATTTTCGGATGGCTTTTTTGTAAGTGGCCAGGGAGGCTTGTAGTCGGTCCAAAGGTTTGCCCCGTTTCTAGCTTTTCCTGGCAGGAAGGTTGCTAACTCTGTTTATTACCATAGGGGCTTATTTTGGGCTGGTTCTTATGCATGATCTGCTAGAGCATTATTGCTGACTTGAGCGAATTCTTGTACCAGGGTGTTAAGCCTTTCCACGGTTTGAGGATAGTCTGGAGGCTGTGGAGCGATGGTGTTCGAGAGGATATGGGAGTATTTGGTCCAGCTAGTCTTTATAATGTTTTGCTGTCTTAATAATGTTTTAGAAAAATAAGAAAAATAGATATCTCTATATGGCTCGAGATGCAATAAGGGAAAGGATCCCAATTTTATTATTGCAAATCGTAGAGAATCCATTGAGATCTCAATACTAGTGTGAGATCAATGGATTCTCTGATGATTACCACCTGTTTCTGTCCATGGCGAACGCGCTTGGTAGTCTGAAGTTGGACAAGAGAGTCCTGTGAAAATTGTCTTTCCGAGTTTTTTGCCAATAGGGAAGCGAGCTTCTATGAGAGGGGCATTATGAAGTTGGCATCTTGTTGGGAACGCGTCATCGAACAAAACGGCGCATATTTGACCTGAATCGCATTATTGCAACCAATTTTATGAACAATTGAAAATTCAATAAAAATACCGCAAGACTTTTTTGACAACCTTATATTATTTTTAACGTGGAATTATTTAGTAAAATTTTAATTTTTTGTAAAATCCTTGTGAAATTACTTACTTTTCCAACAGTAGGCTTAATCACTTCATGGATTTGAAGCTGATTTTGTTAAATGTTTTTGCATCCAAATTCCGAGTGCAGGTTAGGTTAGACTTGGACTCACCTAGTATTTGGTCCCTTTTGATTCTCCATACTGGATCTAAAAGCCCTTTTCCATAGGAGGACTCATGGTCTAACAACTTCTCCACCCAAAGGCTTGAGTAAAGTTTTAATTCTGCTTGCATCTATCTGAAATCTCCAAGATGTCGGTTAAGATCCTATCACCTAGGTGTAATACATAGTCTAAGAGACTTTAGGGCTGGGCAGGGGCATAGAATGTTCGACAGTTTCTTTTTCGTGCCTACAGCTTTGGCACGACTACTGCCAAATGAATTCTGGTTGTGTGAATTCATTCGCCTAGGATGTGTTCCCTCTAGCCATTACCACTAGCCGGTAAGCTCCAGTTTCCCCCTGGAGCGGTATTTATGTTCCTTAGGTCTCACATGAGGCTTATGTCATACTGATTGGCCGTCTCGTGAAGAGATGATCTACAGCCTGAGACTGTTTCCACGTTGCTCTGGCTCTAGGCTTTGATGCCTAGATGTTTGAAGTATACTCCTTCTTCTACTCTATTGTTTAGATTCTCAGAATCTAAGTGCGTTCTCTGGGCCTGGTGGAATGTCCCGTGTTAAAGAGGTTCCATTGATGGGTTTCTCTCAGCCTGATTGCCGCTACTGATGAGTGCCATGGCACTGTGAAATGCTGCGTCTACATTTTTGTCATGCGAGACGGTTCTGGCCCTAAGTGAACATAATTCCTCTTCTCTGGCGAGGCGGCTCTTCGCACGCCTTGACTTATATACATATACTAATATATAAAAACTGACCGCTCCTCTGCCGGCGTCACCGGCGGCGCAGCTCCTAGCGGTAGTAACAATTGTATGAGAATTCAAGGCATTCAAAAATCAGAGCTCAAACAGAAGACTGGCATATCTACCTTATTTTGTCTTTTAACTTAAACTTTTAATGTGATAATTTCACCATCTTATTAAAATCAAAACTGGTTATACAACACTTTCTTCTATGTTTAGGTTCTAGTTTAGCTTTCTGTCCATGGCTTCAGCGATGGATGTGGAAGTTTTCCTATCTTAAGAGATCTATTTAAGATATTTAGGACCCAGTTTGTGGCAATGTCCTTTGCGTGTTAGATTTGGCAGTATGATTTCATCGTGTGAGTGACCTGCAACGCAAATAGAGATTCCTCCCTTGTACTGGTCCAAGTGTCATCTAACTTTTTAAGATAGCCTAGAATTGTGGCTGATTATAACATTTTTAGGATAAGATTTTCAAAGGCTTTATAGCTTTGGTTGTATTTTCAATTTCCGCGCAGAAACTGCATAAGAAGCGTTTCGATTTTCGGATGGCTTTTTTGTAAGTGGCCAGGGAGGCTTGTAGTCGGTCCAAAGGTTTGCCCCGTTTCTAGCTTTTCCTGGCAGGAAGGTTGCTAACTCTGTTTATTACCATAGGGGCTTATTTTGGGCTGGTTTTTATGCATGATCTGCTAGAGCATTATTGCTGACTTGAGCGAATTCTTGTACCAGGGTGTTAAGCCTTTCCACGGTTTGAGGATAGTCTGGAGGCTGTGGAGCGATGGTGTTCGAGAGGATATGGGAGTATTTGGTCCAGCTAGTCTTTATAATGTTTTGCTGTCTTAATAATGTTTTAGAAAAATAAGAAAAATAGATATCTCTATATGGCTCGAGATGCAATAAGGGAAAGGATCCCAATTTTATTATTGCAAATCGTAGAGAATCCATTGAGATCTCAATACTAGTGTGAGATCAATGGATTCTCTACCAGGCTGCCTCTCGGAACATATCGAGTGACACCTTAGTCTGGCCTGGGTTGTGATGGTGCTTTAGGAAGGGAGGTAGGAACTATAGTGTAGGGAAGGGGATGTGCTACTTGTTAGAGGCGGCAAAACAAGTGCATCCTCGGGACGGCTTACGGCAAGAATACCCTAGCCCGAACAGAGTTCTACTATGGGGTCCTTCGCTTTATCCACAGCTAACCTTACTGGAAGGTCATTCGTTTTCCGCAACTTGCGTTCAAATGCTCTTCTGACCCAATTCGGTGTGCAAGGTTTGAAGTAAAATAAATGAATAGTGATAAACCACATACTCAATGAATGTATAGCTTTTAACCCAGCTCGTATACCCTTCCCGAATGGTAATCTCCACTCTTCCCTTTCAAACCCCACAAACACTAACATCCTCAACATCCTAAACTTTCTTAAGAAAACAAAAATATTAAACCTCATCTAATAGTAAACAATTAATAATTAAATGTCCAACAACACAATATTAGTAGTCATTAAGATCAAGTAAACATATACAGACTATTTAGCCCCCATACTTGAATATTATATTAGGTATTATTGTAATTATTTAGTAATTGTGCTAAAAACTTGAATATTATTAACCTTGAATATTAATTAAACAATAATAGTAATAATAAAAATAAATTTAGAGCCAGCCGAAAGCCTCAGTAGCTATGGCTGCAACACCCCCCCTGTAGCTTTAGTTTGTAACTTTAAGCATACAGATTGTAAATAAATAAATAATTGAATAGTGAAGTGGTGAAATTCAAAGTAATTTTTTCCCTTATATTAATCTTTTAATTTTGCATTGTATTGCACTGCGTTACACTTTTTCCCCATTTCATTTGGGTATAGATTATTTAGCCAGGCATCCTGGTAAATCCTCCCTGCCTGCTGATAATTAATATTTTACAAAGGCCATGGCACTCACAGACCTTGTGAAAAAATATGAACCACCTGAAAGTACGTGCTATAAGGTCAATATTAAAGGAAGTACGTGCTGGGTACTTGTTTTGGGTCTGCTGGCTCAGATCGCTTGGTATTGGGTTTCTACTAAGCTTGCTGGTTTGGCTCGCTCCGATCAGTCGGTCATTCTTACCGCTGATATTGCTGATTTTTGTTTCAGGCCCAATTCCTGTGATTTCTGGCTCTTATATTGAGCGTCCGGCCTAAGAAAATTACCACACACGTTCCAATTAAAATTCTGTGGGAACATCCATCGTTGGATTCACGTTGTTGCCGTGGTGGTCGTGGCAAAGACATTTGGGGAAGTGGAAGCCCAAACAAACGCCGCGGTTGACAGCAAAGATACAAGTGGCCATTACCTCAAGGAGATCCATTAAATACTGGGACATGCTGGTTCTCATTCCGGCGATAAGGGCGCCCTTGAGTATGCTCCTTAACAGGATAGGCGCACGCTCATCACCGGCGTGGTAAGCTCCCAAATTTTGTGTACCTCCTCGGTGTGGGCCCAGGAAATGATAGTGCGGTCTTACGCGCGAGGTATAGTGCTACCGCCTCTTTCCGTTACGCACGTCATGTGCAATCAGGACGGTATTGGATGACGTGGAGCTCATGATTGGGGGACTGATGCCCATACAAGTGATAGTACGCCAGGGGACTGAGCTGGTCACCATGGTGCAGGACGACACCGCGATGGTGTCTGCCAATAAGACGGCGGTAAGAGCCAAAAGCCTGGCAAACTGGCAGTGACAATGGCAGCAGTCAAAAAAGGAACGCTAGGCGTATTGGCTCATTCCGGATGTTGGATTGTGGACCAGAATGGTTCGGATGGAGTTTATAATACCAATAATATCACTTAGCCATTAACACATATGCCGGCCGTTTCACCTGGAAAGTCTCAATGTGAACATATTGAACCATCATCTCAATGTATCCACTATAATTAACTTGATTTTTTTAATTAAAAGCAGTACGCATCATTTGAACCAAAAGTCCACGCGACTACGTATGGGTAATTTCATTGCAATATTAACATGTACATAAAAAAAAAGATCTGGGTTGTTGTTTTAGAAATGCCCCATCACAATGCGACATTGCTTAATGCAATCACTGCTCGTGAAATTTTTCCTTCATATATTTCATTAAAAGAACTGATACAAACTATGTAAACAAACATACGATTTAAAACACTAAAGGCTAAAGAATGTTTTAATTTGACAGAATATTTAGCATTATTGACTCTTGAAACTGAAAATTGATCGAATTTTAAAAAAACGAAGAACCGTTACACCGATTATGCGCTAACTTATCTTGGACCATCTACTAAATAATTTAAACTAATAAGAATTAGTTTGTGAAATTACAAAAGATTTCTAAATATACGCGCCAGAGGCTTGCGGACAATGAAAATAAATTATCTGTATACTAAGGATGATTATAAGGTACAATCTCCATATATACATATTTTTTAAATAGCTCTGACTTTTAAAAACTTAATAACTAAATATATTTAAAGTATATTTTTATATATACATTAGTATATACATTTACGTTGACCCATGTGTATAGACAGTATAGACTTTTCAAGATTCGTCAAATTTGAATGTTATACGAATTATTATTATTATATTATTATTAATAATAATTATGTTATTATTATTCACCTCCTAAAATGTCAGATCAGCATATAACATTCAATCAGTCAATTAAATTTTTTTAGTTAATCACTTTCAGAACATAGTTTATTATTAGTGATCTTCACGGGGTAAAACCCGTTTATTCGTTACGCCCCGATGACATAACTGACTGGGTGCCAAAATACTATGCCCGGGCTTTGTGAAAACCAATACATAAACTTTTCAACTTATCTTTGTAAAATTTGATTTAATCCCCCCCGTGAAAGGAATCTTTTATCACTGTGGACGGAAGTCCACGAGGTGACGACCTGCATGCCTAGGCGTGCGCGAGGAAACTCTATATATAGCCGAAGAATTAAATATTTTCTGTAGGCAACCGATCTAAATGAATGATATACCAATCGAAAGGTATTGTTTCAATTAGATAGTTTTTGTCGAAACATATTCCAAAAGTTATTTGGTTTGGGAGAAATTAGGGTGAAAGTAAAAAAATTTTTAATCACCAAAGTGGGGCTGGTGGACACATTTTAGTCCCCAAATATATTATATATTCCCCCCAAATATAAATTATATATTCGCATTCTAGAGCTAAATACGCGTCGATTGGTACCTCAATCGACCCGATCCGACATTTCATTCAGAAGTTATTCGAAAAATTCGATTTTTTCTTCTTCTTCAAAATGAAGCCAGTTTGCGTCGGTTTGTCTGTTTGCACTATTTTTTTTCTTAAAAATCCTGAAAAAAATTGGAAAATGTTTGTTACTATCATATGAGCAACTATTGTTCTACAACTATTTGAAATACCTTAAGCTTACGTCAAAAAATTAAAAAAACTTTGTTAATGAAAAAATTCATAACTTTATAATTAAGAAAGATATTAAAAAGAGCTTTACACCGTTGAAATGGTTTTTTAAATATCAATTTCACTTTCTTTGAGACCAAACGTCTATATACACAAAAAATAGTACACAAAAAATACACTGAAAATAAACTTTTTTTTTTAAGAAAAAAAATTATAATTAACTTTGGCTTAACTTTGTTGTTTTTGAAGCTAGAATGATGGGACTGTCTACGGTTTCCGTTTTGGGCAATCTAATCGTATGTTCATAAGAATCGGCCAACTATATCCTATACCTGCCATATAACTGAACGATCGGAAATGGCACAACCTTTCTATTTTTAAAGATGCTTGGGGCTGTTTCCAATATTTTTATTAGAAATTTTGTTGATAAGAAATTAATATAAATATATATATGCATATAAAAAATATTCTTGTTCGGCACGTGCAGGAAAACAAAAAAAAAAATCAGTCACGTGCCGAACAAGAATATTTTTTATATGCAATTTTGTATACCTATATAGCATATTTTCGTCACTAAAATTGATATCAGATATTTTGGGTTTCGCATGCAGGTTCGTCACCGGTACTTTACTTCGTCAAAAGGTTTTTTTATATGATAATTTCTTTGCATAAAAATCGTTCCACTAGTTTTATTAGAGTTGACATCCTTTGTAATAGATTGCTTCCATAAAACCATTTATCGTGAATTTTCAGCTACTTAAATGAAAGAACGCAATGAGTTCAACGAGTATATCTGAAGTCCCTCCAGGAAGTCCCTAATTTCTTAGAAATGACTTGCCACCTGCTTAAACGAACTCGCTGGTACTTATATATGCAGACGATGCTGTGTTTCAGTATCTTATTAAAAAGCAAACTTATGTCTTTCTATATATGTACAATTACAGTTGATAAGTTTTGTTCTAAATTGTGAACCTGTAAAAAACAGAAAACTAAACTGGATTATATAATATCGGCCGCCGAAGAAGTTAGCTTTTATTAACTATTTTGTTCATACAATTCTGGGCAATATGTATGACATATAAAACAAAAAAGAAATGTCTTGACACCTTGGACCTGAATCTTGACATCCTTAGTAATGGCTATAATGGTCCTAAATCATATTTTTAATATTAATACTAGAATTAAGCACAAAAAACTATCCTAAAAAAACAATTGTGTTACACTTTTAACACCCGGAAGACATACAATACAAAGGTATACAGTATTCGTGTTAAGGTAGTTTTTAGTTTAGTTCAGAAAATTATTATACCCTTGCAGAGGGTATTATAATTTTGGTCAAAAGTGTGCAACGCAGTGAAGGAGATGTAGGAGAAGGAGAAAGCTTACTTCGGATGAAGCCGATGTTGATATACCCTTGCAGTTAGGTAGCAGCTTATATTATTATGTATATATCGAATAGTATATATTTGGTCGACCCTGTGAGAATTTAACCATCAAATCAATTTTCTAACAAAAATGTTGGCAACAGCCCCAAGCATCTTTAAAAATAGCAACGTTGTGCCATTTCCGATCGTTCAGTTATATGTTAGCTATAGGATAAAGAAATCTGTATCAAGTCCCATATTTCTAACTTAAAAAACACCAACGTTATGCTAATTCCGTTCCTTCTCTGACAGCTATAGGATATAGTCGGTCGATCCTTATGAAATTGGGGCCAAATATAAAATGTGTGGAAAGTCTCAACTCCCTAACTTAAAAAACACCAAAGTTATGGAATTTCCAATCAATCAGTTATATGGCAGCTATAGGATATAGTCGACCGATCCCGGCAGTTCCGACTTATATACTGCCTGAAAACAAAAAAAGGATGCAACATTCCAATTCGATAGCTTTAAAACTGAGAGAATAATTTTCTTAGAAAAAGACAGACAGACGGACATGCTCATATCGACTCAGGAGGTTTTCCTAATCAAGTATAATCCAATATAATATATACTTTATAAGGTCGGAGATGACTCCTTCACTGCGTTGCACAAAATTATAAAACCCTCCGCAAGGGTATAAAAATTAGTACCGGGTATAATATAGTCGGCAAACTCGCATATAGCCGTCCTAGTCCCGTTCTTGTTATAATTTAAAAAATTGGAATACATGTTTTATTAATGGGAACAAATTTTGAATTCAAATAGAAAATTTGAATAACCTTATACTAAATATTAAAATATATTTTTATTTCATTTTATTTTAGGAAACTGCACATTATATGATTGTTTATGCAGTTTTAAAATAACTTATGGGAATGCATTTTAATTTTATATTTATCAATGTGCTTGTATGGGCAACTATGTGCTCTTCACACGATCCATACAATGCACTTGGACTTAAAAACATTGCCACTTTAGAGGAAATACGGCTTGCTTACCGACAGCTGGCAAGAGAATGGTAGGTCAATATTATTAAAAATAATTATTATAAAAAGAATAACCAAAAATTATGCATTTTCGGTAATTAAAAACTTTTATACATTTCAGGCATCCAGATAAAAGTCAAGCTCCTGACGCAGCGGAAAAATTTTTTAAGATAAAGTCAGCATATGAACTTCTAAGCGATACAGAACGTCGACGAATTTATGACCTTTATGGGGTTACAGATAAAGATTCTCAATACTTACAAAAAAAATATGATTATAGTGAATATAACCGATATTCAACCGATCAATATGATGAAATTTCTTTGGGAAACCAATTTCCAATTGGTCATGATATTGGGCTATTCCATAAACTATCAGTAACTGCAAACTATTTTGAGAAGACTATTCTGCCCAATTCTGCAAAAAAGGTTTATATAATTTTGTTTTATAATGATTGGTGCTTCCGATGTATTAAAATAATTGAGCCATTTAAAAAGCTTATAGATATTTTGGAACCTCTAGGTATGATACTTGTGATTGTTTATTTTAAAAGAGTACTAATTTTTCGTGAAATGTATAGGTATAAATTTTGCAACAATTAATGCTGTTCATGAACCATCAACATTCCGTAAAACTGGAGCAGATGAAGTTCCAAAGTTAATTGTCATTATAAAAAAAAATTTTTTCATTTTTCGCGACAATGACTTAACACTAACAAAAGTTGTAGGTAAGCTGATATTATTTTTGTAAGACCAGTACTCGATAGACAAAAACTGTTTTCAGCTATAAGTGAGTGTATATTTTGGAAAACGTAATTTTTTTCTGAATCTGGTTGCTACCTTTTACTGTGATAAACATTTTGCTGTTCCTCAAGGAAAGATTTTATATTGTAATCTTTAAACCTTTTTTCAGGGTCAGTGAAGGCCTTGTAAGAAACTTGTTTGATGTTTGAACTATAGAACATTTTTTGTTCTACAATTCTAAAAACAATTGTTTATTTAATCAAAAACAAGATAGAAAAGCTAAATTCGGGCGGGCCGAAGTTTTTATCCCCTTTCAGTTAAGTTTAGTTTTTATCCCCTTTCAGTTTTTATCCCCTTTCAGATTATATTATTATGTAAATTAATATATTCGCCGGTTCCAGCGTAGTGGGTACGGCTTCCAAGGATGCAGAGAACCGGGATCCCGGTTGTACTCCTATCACGCGTGCGGTGGCGAAGGCCAGCGGCAGTCTGCGTGCAACCGTTTGAGGAGATTCGACGGAGTCTCGGCCAGTTGTGGTTGGAAGCTTTCCACTCGCGACTTATCCCCCGTGGATCAAAAGGCGAAGGATGAGTATAGGCTGATGATTCTTTATTCAATGTGTCTCGATCGACCGCATATTACGTTTGCACTTGAAATGTATGTGTGCACTTGGCACTTCGCTGAGTGACCAAGGCAATGCCCTATGTACATTATGTACATTAGTGTTGAAACTTCGGCTAACAAAGTGTTGCCGCTTAATATTTATTTCTTTTGCGCGGTTCCCACTGCATACGTATAGCCCACCTCCCGTCCAACCGACCGAGGGACGCTGCCGCGTGACGTACGGTTGAAATCGCGGGAATAGATCCGAGATAGTTATGCAAAAAGTAGGAGAAAGATATCACGAGGAAGAGTGTTGCACAGATAAGGCGGTTAATATAAGCGATTTAAGATTGTTAGTAGAGCAAGGTGACAAGATGTGGTAGAGACCATTGTAGTCCGAACATAATACCCTGAACGGATCGTGTTGGGCATATGTCGAACTACAATGGCTGAGGAGTATAGGACGAAAGTTTCTAGTCCTTCAACTAGGAACGTTAAAATTTAAGCGTGTTAGGCTGTCAATATTTCCATAAATAAGATTGTATAGAAACATGACACCCAGCATCGTTCTACGGTTTCTTAATGATGGTAAGTTGATTAGTAAAAGTCTACTACGATAAGAGGGGAGGTAAAGATTTGCATCCCAATTAAGTCCCCTAAGCGCAAAAGTAAGGAAGTTTTGATGTGATCTTGGTGTACTCCATATTAAGGACTCCAGACACACGATCCATGCTCAAGAATCGGACGGACCAGTGATGTATATAACGTTTTAGTTATGTACGGGTCATTAAATTCTTTTGACCATCTTTTCATAAAACCAAGCACACCCATAGCTTGATTAACCATGGTAGATATATGGTCGGTAAATTTAAGTTTCAAATCTAATAGGACACATAGATCGTTAACCTGAGTTAATCGTTCTAAGGCGTTTCCATAGAGAAAGTACATAGCCTGGTGAGGACTAGATCGGTAAAAAGACATAAGTATACATTTCGATCCATTAAGCTTTAGGTTATTTGCTAAACACCAATTTTGAAGTTTATCCAAATCGGATTGAAGTCTAGACTGGGCGCTAGTGAATTTATACTGAAGGCATAGCTTAACGTCATCAGCGTACATAAGTACAAGTGAATTAGTTAAGGCAAGGGGCAAGTCGTTAATAAACAGTGTAAAAAATAGGGGTCCAAGATGGCTTCCTTGGGGCACCCCAGATGTGGCGCGGACTATACGTGAGGTAACATCTTTAAAGAAAACACGTTGGGTTCTCCCAGATAAGTAGCTCGAAATCCAGATAAGAAGATCAGTTGGGAATCCCAAAAGACTGAGTTTACTTATAAGAAGCGAATGGTTAACAGAGTCAAATGCTTTACTGAAGTCAATGTAATCGTCTGTTTGCAAGCCATTCCGGAAGCCATCCGTGATAAAAGATGTTAGCTCCAATAAGTTGGTAGTGGTGGAGCCACTCTTATGTTATGTTAGAAGAGCGCATATTTTTTTTGTTTGGTTTTATTTAAACCCTTGCAGAGGGTATTTTAATTTTGGTCAAAAGTGAGCAACGCAGTGGAGGAGACATTTCCGAACCTGTAACGTATATATTCTTGATCAGGATCACCTCCTGAGTCGATATAAGCATGTCCGTGTTTCTGTCGGTTTCCACGAAAACTAGTTTCTAGTTGCACACATCCTTCTTTTGTTTGCAGGCTGTATATAAGTCGGAAAGGGATCGGTCGACTATATCCAATAGCAGCCATATAACTGGTTGATCGGAAATGCCATAACTTTCGTGTTTTTAAGTTAGAGGGTTGGGACTCACATGGTATATTTGTCCAATATATATTGTGTACAAAATTTTATAAGGATCGACCGACTATAGCCTATAGCTGTTTTTCAGTTACCGAGCGTTTTCGGGAGCGTTATTTAATGTCCCAAATCTAGGCCTTAATAAAACACAAGGACCTTTAGATTTCTATGTATCGGAATTAACACAATTTGGTGTTTTTATACCCTTGCAGAGGGTATTATAGTTTTTGTCAAAAGCAGAAATCTCCGAACCTTCAAAGTCTATAAGTCATTAAATTGAGGGGTAGTAGTAGTATTATGGTGTATTTGTTCATCCCTCGCTGATGGCGATGTCGTCACAGGTGCGGGAGGTGAGTGTTGACCCTAGCGGTTGCCGAGGGGGTTCTTCCTTCTGATTAGAAAGTTATGATGGGAGTTACTATTTCCGTTGTTATTGCCCTTAAGGCCCGGTAACCAATTTAGTAAATGAATTGAGTTTAACGGCTGTGCCGGAGTATTGAATAAAAGCATTTATTGATCGAAGCTCAGATACAAACTGAAACTTAAAGCTAACAAAATGTATTTCATATTTCATTTCGCCGGTTATATACATGGGCATCCGGCCAGTCGCTGTGTCAGCAGTTTGGCCAGGGCGAGCTCTTAAATAATCGGACATTGCCATTGCGCAGTTCATTTCAGTTAACTACTCCCCCTTCAAGAATGAGGCCGCCCTCGGCCGACCCTATTTGGGCAATCATCTTCTTTAGCTGGGCCGCGGTTCTTCGGGCCTGAGTGACTCGCCGATAGGTCAAGCCGATGAAAATCAAAGCGCAGCATATTCCATCTGATATAATTGATGGTAGTTGATCTTCTTCCCGAACTCCTTAATGTGTTCCAGATTACGTTAAACCGTCAACCGGTGAAGGTAAGGAAGACTGAGAACGTTACGTTCCATAGTAACGTTCAGGGAAGGCGAGCTGGCCATTCCTGGAACCCTCTTTTAGGCTGTGTCATGATTGACCAATCGGGTTTCATTGACGATGGCACCTTCTGGGCGATAATTTATAATTACAACCTCTTAATCAACGTAAGTACTGGGATGTAAATCACTTTGCTGAATCTCGTAATGCGCCGTGCCTCCAGCGTGGAGCTCTTGAGCGCATGATGTTTTTCGAGCCGGCCAGCCGGCAAAATGTAGCCCCTGATGTCGAGGAGTAGTTTTCTACCGTGTGGATGTCGCCGTCGCATTCAGCAATCACGTAATCACGTTATACATCACCATACTTCCAGCCTGAGTATGGTGTCGTGATGTGACACTGGGAAAACGGTGATCTTGTTGCAGGCCGACTTAATTTTTGAAAACTTAATTATAAAGTGTAAGATGTTATCGGATTGTAAGATCTTAACGGACGATACAGACAAAACATCCCTAATCGAGGTCTCGGTGGGCTCTTCCATCCACACACCTTCCAGGTCTGCATGATCTAAGATGCTAGGGCTAACGACATTAACTTTGGCAAGAGCCACTGCCAGTATTAAACCCTGCAGCTCCATTGTTATCATCCTATTTCGAGTTAAAAGCATCTCGAATAAGTGTCCTGTATCAATTTGGGACTTTTTAGCTGACCTCAGAAGTTGGTTGATGGTAGCGGAGATTTTATTAATTTTAATTTGTACTTTATTGTTAATAATGACCTGCCTATTGTTTGCATTTGTTAACTGGAATTCTCTAAATTTAATTTTTTCAAAGTTTTCCTCGTCCGGCGTTGTTTCCACTACTTTTAACGCGGTCCCTAGGAAGTCTAAGCTTCTTGCTACCCTATGATGGATGCTTAACGAGTCGATCATGTCGCGTAGATGGGCGACAGCAACAAGCAAGAGTTTCTGCATGTGAGACTGAGGTAACATGTCGGTCATCCCATTAATTTCTTTTATGACGCGCCTATATTCCTAGAGATTCGCTGAGTGTTTTACAAACGCGAATTCCTCCCATACCAGAATTCGGCCATCAACGATAGGAATGTATTTGGCTTTACAATAGTGCGTGACACGTGCCGATGTTGCGGCCAAAAGGAAAATCAGGGATATTGTTGTAAACCTGTAATTTGGATGTGCTGTAAATTTTGTTGAAATTGAGTAGCCCACCCCCAAAGCGTGATTAAAATAATTAATAATAAAAAATGAAAAATTATCAGGCGAGCGATAATGTAGTCACGCTCATCCTACCTGGACCACCCTCCCCTTAATGAGGACTATGGTCCCCATGTCCGCTTCAACGGTTTTTTCTTCACATAACGTGAAAGTTTGTTGTTCAGTAGGACTTTTTCGCCAATCTCGAACACTCTATTTTGTCGGGAAGCGTTTTGCCTGTTTCGGAGCTTGTCTTGGGCGAGTTTTATCTTATCCTGTATTTCATATTGTGGCTTATTTGATTGAGGCTGAACCACGACGGCCAGTCTCTTGTCGATGACCGAGTGGATAGATTTGGTATATCTGGTCGTAGCCAGTAGGATCAGATCTATGGTATCGCTAATGCCTTTGTCGATTTAAAGGCATCTAGCAAGTTCTACCAGAGTGCTGTGGAATCGTTCCACTTGTCCGTTTGAGACACTGTGGAGGGGCGGTGCATTTGAAATGCTAACGCTGAAGTGGTTTTCCAGCATAGCTACGATGGTGTGCGAGTTTAACGATGGTTCGTTGTTGCAATATATGACCTTTGCCTCAGTGAAAATGTTCATCAGCTGTTGTAGCACTGGTTTGAGGTCCTCTATGCCTCTAGAGGGAACCGGTTGGACGACGGCAAATTTCGAGAATTTGTCGATGCACGTAAGGAAATACTTTCGCCAAGTTCCTGTTTCTTTGGATGTTTGTCGTATTTAGCCTTGGTGCAAGTCCTGCAAGAATCGACTATTTCGTTCGCCATTTTGGCCATTTTTGGGACGTAGTACTCGGAGAGTACCTGCTGTGCCAAAATTTGGTGGCAGGAATTTGCCGAACCAATTTGTCCTGTATCATTGCTAGCGTGTGCAAATCGCAATGAATGGCGTTTACGGCTTTAGGAACTATTATGTCCGCGAGCTCTTTCAGCAATGACTCCTCGCAAGTGATATCCTTAACATCCTGAGGATATCATCCTCAGAGACCAGGATGTTAAGGAGCTTTTCAAAAGCTAGCCGTTGCGGCTCAGTAAACTGTATGCTTCTGGATCTGTATCTGTATCGGCTGACATTTCCATGTTCCCCTTTTAAGATACTCGAAATGGGCTTAGCTATTGATGCAAAATCTTTAATAAAGCACCTTAAATAGCTAGCCAAGCCCATGAATGACCTTACTTAAAACACGTTGTTAGGCTCCGGGAATTCCTTGATGGCTCTGACTTTTTCCGGGTCTGTCGTAGTCCCATCGCTGGTGACTATAAACCCCAAAAAGTTAACGCTTTAACGCTTGAAGAAGACCGATTTTTTCACTGACACTCTCATGTTGGCGTAGTGCAGGCTCTTTAGAACCCAGTCTACGTGCCGTATGTGGCAGTTTTCGTCTTCTGAAAAAACGATAACATCTTCGACATAGACATAGCAAAATTTGCCAATCTGCTCTCGCAGTATGTCGTCGATGGATCTTTGGAAGCATTTCAAGAAGCTTTTGGAGCATTCCTCAACCCGAATGGCAGTCGGCGAAACTCGTATTTTCCCCCGTTTACGGAAATGGAAGTTGTCTCACCGTCACGTTATGCCAGTATAATTTGGTGGTAGCCAGACTTCAAATCTAGCGTTGTGAAGTATTTGGCCTTGCCTGAATTCCCTAGTATCAAAGTATTGTCCTCTCGTTTAACTTTCGAAAGTCTAATACCAGCCGCTTTTAACAGTTGCCAGATTCGTCGGTGCCCTTTTTGTCTACTACCCATATTAGGTTATTGTAGGGGGATCTCGATTTCTGGATTCAGCCGTTTTTTAGTAGGTCTTGAATTTCGCCATTGACGAAATCGGCTGGCCCCATCGGGTACTGACATAAATGGGCTTCTCATCAACTGCCCTGATGGTGGCCACCACTGACGTGTTGTAAGGAAACGCCTCATTTGGGTTCGCGAAGGCATTTTTCCTGTCGCATAGCATTTTTTAAAATGCTTTTCTGACTGAAGGTGGAGCGCTGGAGCAGTCCACTTCAGTAAAATGTTGGCGCATGCTTGGAATTCTAGCTTTTCTCGGAATTCTAGGAAGCTAGGCAAAGCTGTGCCCTTGCCTTTTTTAACAAGTCAAGACCGATGATGGCATCAAAGGAGGACAAATCTGGTAAGATGAAGAGCGTAGCTTTCCAGTTGAATAAGGATAAGATGCATTTTTTCGTGATCGTGGTAACGCCATGGATAGAATGTACTGAAAATGGTGAATCTACTGGGCGGACAACTTTCAACCCTTCGTATGAACGGATGAAATTTTTTGACGCGTCCGTGCCTATTAAAAGCTTAATTTCTACCCCCGCTACTCTTCGTCTGATGATGGGTAGCAGAGACTTTCCCCTAAAAAATTAATGGCGTTCGAATCATAATCTTTAATGCCGTCGTCAATTTCTTGAGCCGCGCTTGAAGCTGCGGCGGTATATTTCACTCCGGTTTCGCCTGCGCCCTGCGCGACGTGTTTAATCTGCTTTTTGTGTAGGCTGTGTGTAGTATGAATTTTTGTCAGTGCTTGTCTGAGCATTTGTCCGCCTCGAAATTTAGCACAGTGCCAAACGAGGATAGCATAACCAAGACTGCGCAGCTAATACCAAGAATTCTTGTGTAACAAAAGAGACATGTAAAAGCTGAATTAAATTCACACAATTATGTGAATTATTTTGGATTTGAAATTAAATTTTGAACTAGCGATTCTTTTGTCTAGGTTAAGAATTTTTTTAATCCGCAACTTTTGTGTTGTTGTATAAAGATGTTTATTTATTTATTCACACAAAAAAAAAAGAAATGCAAACAACTATTGGGAAGTAAATATCCCAAAAATAGTTTAAAAAAAATTATATCAAAATAAAATGTGGTGATGCTAAACCGTCAGCCAATTAATGGAAATGAATTAATGTAAAAAAGTTAATGGGGCTGCAGTTTTTTAGCTGTCAGTGTAAGGAACAAAATTTCACTACTTTCGCCTTTTTTTTTATTGAAAAATATCTAATGCAGACGTAAAGGGTTTATAGATAAAAGTAAAAACTGACTTTTACGTTGGGCGCCAGTTAATTAAATTGAGGTGTAGTAGTAGTATTATGGTGTATTTGTTTATCCCTTGCTTACGGCGATGTCGTCACAGGTGCGGGAGGTGAGTATTGACCCTGGCGGTTGCCGAGGGGGTTCTTCCTTCTGATCCGGAAGTTATGATGGGAGTTACGAATTCCGTTGTTACTGCCCTTAAGGGCCGCTGACCAATTTAGTAAATGAATTGAGTTTAACGGCTGTGCCGGAGTATTGAATAAAAGCCTTCTTTATTGAACGAAGCTCAGATACAAACTGAAACTTGAAGCTAACAAAATGTATTTCATAGCGGCCACGCAAATATGCAGTGTTCACCGGCTATGTATGGGCATCCGGTCAGACGCTGTGACAGCAGTTTGGCCAGGGCGAGCTCTTAAATAATCGAACATTTCCGTTGCGCGGTTAGTTTCAGTTAACTTACATATTATTAATCAGGATCACCTCCTGAATCAATATAAGCATGTCCGTCTGTCAGTTTCTACGAAAACTATTAGCTCAGTTTTAAAGCTGCCTACTTATATCCAATATATATATTCAATGAATGATCGGAATTGCCATAACTTTTGTAATTCATAAGTTAAACAAATGGTTCTTCCTAACTTATCCTGAAATTAGCTTTCATTTTTTGTTTATTTTTTATAGTTTTGAACATCCTACTTGCACTTTCCGTTTGTCTTCCTGCTGCGTGTGCTTTAAAATGATGCCATACTCTGAGTTTCTCGGAAACCGAGGAGTTCCTGAGTTAAAGCTCCTACTCGTGAACGGGATTATTTGGATTGAACTAATTATCGCCATCACCTTTGGCACCATGTACTGAGCTACAATCCTTGCTTTCCTCACCATTTCCGTCATTTTGAGAACCTGTTAATTAATACCGTACTTCCGGATGTCCCTCTGCATTCCGGACCTGCCGGCGGCGCGTAAAATTTGATACATTTCTTCTCTTAGTTGTACCGCGGAAACGGTGGGTGATAGAACCTATGTTTGTTCTGGACTTTGGTTCAGGGGAGCCTAAAGGTTATGGAGCAGGTAAAATTATACGTGAAGGAAAAAAAAAGTTGCAAATTGTCGGCCTGTGTAATTTGTAAATATTGTTAGGCGTGAAAATACACTGGTGAATCTACTAAATTTTGGTGTGCTGGAGGCAAAGAAAAATTGATTCTATTGGTCCCACCACCGGTTTTATTAGGATTTACAAGGAATCGAGGGAGAAGACCCTCACGTCACATCATTAAAACGTAGACACGAAGGAAAGCTAGATGATATGGAAGACTTTCAGTGCAACCGCACCGAAGGACGGAAATTATCCACACACATCAGACAACACATGAAGGACCTATGGAAAGAAATCGTCACGGGATACCATGATCTCATCGATCTGGAGCCAACCTTAAAACATGAGGGACATACCGATGACAGATTTCAGGTTGTACGAGCAGAGTATTTTTCCTTTCTGAACGAAGAAACACCTAACCTAACCTAACCTAACCTAACCTAACCTAGGCGTGAAAATACACTGGTGAATCTATCCACGGGATACCATGATCTCATCGATCTGGAGCCAACCTTAAAACATGAGGGACATACCGATGACAGATTTCAGGTTGTACGAGCAGAGTATTTTTCCTTTCTGAACGAAGAAACACCTAACCTAACCTAACCTAACCTAACCTAGGCGTGAAAATACACTGGTGAATCTACTAAATTTTGGTGTGCTGGAGGCAAAGAAAAATTGATTCTATTGGTCCCACCACCGGTTTTATTAGGATTTACAAGGAAGACCCTCACGTCACATCATTAAAACGTAGACACGAAGGAAAGCTAGATGATATGGAAGACTTTCAGTGCAACCGCACCGAAGGACGGAAATTATCCACACACATCAGACAACACATGAAGGACCTATGGAAAGAAATCGTCACGGGATACCATGATCTCATCGATCTGGAGCCAACCTTAAAACATGAGGGACATACCGATGACAGATTTCAGGTTGTACGAGCAGAGTATTTTTCCTTTCTGAACGAAGAAACACCATCAACGCCAGTGCCAACACAAAAACCCGCGATGGCCTCTCCATTTGTAATACCACCAGTCGACATGCCAAAATTTGACGGAGATTATTTGAAGTGGCCACGATTTTGCGACATCTTTACGGAACTGTTACACAATCAAGATTACAGCGATGCAGTAAAATTCCGGTACCTGGAGAACCACGTAATTGGGGAAACCAAGAATTTAATCTCCACAACATTTGGAGGACACGCCAGTTATCAAGATACCTGGCAGCGATTAAAGGCACGATATCAGAATGAAAGAATCCTCATCAAATCAACTCTTGCAACCTTGTTTGTACATGCAAAAACAAATGGATCAGCAGATCAGCTACGTAGCTTACATGATGCAGTGCTTAGAACAATCACGGCCCTTCACGCCCTGAATATATCAACAGTAGGTTGGGATCCGATTCTGATACACATTCTTGAAGAAAAATTAGATTCCCATACCCTGTCGTGTATAGAACTCGCCATCACAAACCCAACCTGCCAACTATCATTAAAACAAATGCTTGACCATCTAGAGCGGCAAGCAACTAGCCTAGTTACGCTACAAAAGACAGTGGTCTATAATGGGTTTCGCTCATCAACTCAAGCACCGGTTGAAAAATGTAGCATATGCACCCATGGCAGTCATCGACTTCAAACCTGCCAAAGGTTTTTGGACATGACTCCAAGTGAAAGAACACAAAAAATAAAAAGGTTGAATGCCTGCACAAATTGTTTATCACTACACCATACAGTCAATGCATGCAAATCCAGGTTCTCATGTCAGGTGTGCAAAAAGAATCATCACACAATGCTGAATAGTGCCTCTACACGAACAAGCGCATCTACAACCAGCCAACATACAACACCTTATGTACTACTAGCAACTGCCGAAGTGGAAGTCCAAGGTCCTACCGAAGCACGACACAAATGCCGGGCGGTATTTGATTCCGGATCACAAGTGAATTTGATTTCTCAGGAACTAGCTGATAAACTCGGAGTACAACTAGCACCATCCGACATTACTATAAGAGGCATAGGAGGCACGAAACAAACAAGCTACCGAACAGTACTAAATATGTTCTCGTTAATCACAAATTTCAAAACACAAGTTGTGGCTTATGTACTACCGGAAATCATGTCGAATCAACCATCAGAGCCAATTATGCGCCCAAAAAACATTCCACCAGAACTACGGTTGGCAGATCCCAATTTTAATCAGCCACAAGGGATCGATTTGCTGCTTGGGGCCGAATGTCTCCCACGACTTATCGAACCATTACAGATAAACTTAGGACAAGGACAACCATTACTTCAACGGACCCCATTAGGATGGATTATATACGGACCAGCAGCAGCCAGTTCGGTGATACACACAAATCCACCGGTAAGCAGTGCCCTATCCACCATGGAGGAACCAAGAATCGATAGTCTGCTCGAACAGTTTTGGAAGTTAGACACTCTCGACGAACACAAAAAGAGCCTTACCACGGACGAGAAGTTACGCGAACAACATTTCATAGAAAATATAAAATGGGGGGCAGACAAAAGATTAAGTGTACGCCTACCATTTAGGGAAGATCCACAAACATTGGGAAAGTCCCTCCCAATGGCATATCGGCGATTTTATGCATTGGAAAAAAGACTTCAACGGGATCCTGATCTCCAGAAACAATATGTACAATTTATGGATCAATACGAAGAATTAGGGCATATGACTAGACTAACAACCAAACAACTAACATCAAACCATTATGTCATTCCACATCATTGTGTATTAAAACCTGACAGTAGTACTACCAAACTTCGAGTTGTATTTGACGCCTCAGCAACGACAACAAGTGGAAAAAGCTTAAATCATCTATTACGAATTGGACCAACAGTTCAAAGTGAATTACTATCCATTCTCTTACGGTTCCGATCGTATCAATATGTTTTTACCTCAGATGTAGAGAAAATGTACCGACAGATTATGATACACCCAGAGGACCGCAAGTTCCAAATTATATTATGGAGACGCAGCGCTATGGAACCATTAAAATATTATCAACTGAACACTGTTACTTATGGCACAGCTACTGCTCCATATTTGGCCACCCGATGCTTGCAATATTTGGCAGATACAGCACCTGAGCATCTGACTCAGGGTGCGGCAGCACTGCGACAGGGTTGTTATGTAGATGATTGTCTTACCGGAGGGCACACCATCGAGGAAGCAACAAGAAAAAGGGATCTACTAATAACCTTGTTGGGAGGAGCAAAATTCAAATTAAGAAAATGGTGCGCATACCACCCAGCGTTACTAGCAGACATTCCAGCAGAAGTCCAAGAAATGAATTTTGATTTCAGCAATTTTACTGAACAAACCGTCAAAACGCTCGGAATTATTTGGGATCCATTCGGAGATTGGCTTCAAGGACGGGCAGCGACAGAAGACACAGGAGTCATCACGAAGAGGATTGTGTTGAGCTATTAATGGTTTTTAATAGCGGCCAAACGAATTAAATTCCACAGTTCAATTTTCAAGGCAATTTCAATATTTTTATTTCTCGAGGGTTCAACTCTAACCCAACTTGCAGCTGTTCCAATCAATACAATAATACAAGTACCCAAGCTTAGCAATACGAACTTAGCAATACGAACGCACACAAATGCACGATTTGCTGGTGTGCAGCAGCTCTCCAAAAAAGCTCCCCAAAGCGCATGCGCTACAAATACCAGCAAAGCGCATGCGAACGGGGAGATGTAAACAAAAACCAGAACTGCCGATAACCCGCCGCTGCTACTCAGATTTATAACATATGTGACTTATTTAGCAGCTTCGCCCTTGTCTGCTTGGCTCAACATCCTCCCCCCGTTGAAGGCTGAATCTTCAACCGAATCCTTGACAGGCAGCAGACACAGCCGTGACACCGCACGCTTAGTCACTCCCACCGCTGTTTTGAGAACGGCCACACGGTGCACTCCGTCACGCCCAGGAACCAGCTCCAGTATCCTGGCCAGAGGCCACTTCATTGGGGGTAGATTTTCATCCTTCACCAGGACTATGTCTCCAACAGCAATTACAGGGCCAGGGGTGCGCCATTTGGAACGCTGCTGCAACAGCGTAAGGTACTCCTCCTTCCAACGAGCCCAGAAAACCTGCTGCAGGAAGGAGACTCTCTGCCACCCATCCAGCCGATTAAAGTTTAGCGCAGTAAGGTCCGGCTCGATGAATGTTGAAGGCGGTCCGCCATTTAAAAAATGAGCCGGCGTCAGGACATCTAGATCCGCAGGATTCTCTGAAATCGACACAAGGGGCCGAGAATTAATAATTGAGGCGATGCGGCACAACAAAGTCCTTAATTCTTCAAAGCCAAGAACTGCGGGACCAACTGCACGATAAAGATGGTGCTTAGCCGTTTTCACTGCTGCTTCCCATAGACCACCAAAATGAGGAGAGCGTGGAGGAATAAATCGCCACTCGATAGACTCAGACAGGCAAAAATCGTGCAGGGAAGCCTGGTGCTCCTGGCTGAGGAATCTTTGCTTCAACTCCATAAGCTCATTCTTGGCACCCACAAAGTTGGTGGCATTATCCGACCATATCTGTCTGGGTTTACGTCGCGTACAAATAAACCGTTGGAGGGCGCTCAGAAACGAAGCGGTGGAAAGGTCCTTAACTAACTCCAAATGGATTGCCTTCGTACTGAAGCAGATGAATACGCTTACATAACATTTAATAGGGCCCTTATTCCGAGTCTCTGCCTTGTAGAAAAACGGTCCGCAAAAATCCACACCAGTGACATCAAAACATTGGAATCCTGCAACTCTCTCGGTCGGAAGATCGGCCATAACATGCTCCAGTAGACGAGGCTTTGCGCGAAAACAACGTACGCATTTGTTCACAACCCTTGAAACGGTCTTCCTCCCCCCAATGGGCCAGTATTGAGAACGGATTTTCGCCACTAGTGCCCGAGGACCAGAATGCAGGTTCTTCTCGTGAAAGTGAGTCACTATGGCCGAAGTGACGGGATGGCCTCTGGGAAGGATGATCGGATGACGTCCGTCAAAATCCAACGCAGAGTTCCGCAATCGCCCGTCAACACGAAGCAAACCATCATTATCCACAAAGGGAGCAAGCAAGGCCAGAGGGTTTGAGGGCGGAACCAATCTGCGTGACTTTAGTAAGCTTATCTCTTCCTTAAACTCGGCAAGCTGGACGGCGCGCAACAGTAGATGGGTTCCTCCTTTGAGATCCTGAACAGAAATCCCTTCGTGACGGATGCGGCGGCAAAACTTGAAGACGTAGGCGAACACTCTCTGTAGGGAGGGAAACGAGTTGGCAAACTTTGACAATGCGGCGATATCCCTGGGTGGAGCCGTAGCCAATAAAGTCCTGGCGCGAAGTTCGATGGCTGCCTTTTCGGCCACAACAGCAATGGGCCAATCATCCTTGGAACCATGAAGAAATGGAGGGCCTTGGGACCAAAGCTGGGAGTTTAATAGCTCAGTGGGAAAAGAACCTCTGGACAGTAGATCGGCTGGGTTGACGGCAGTAGGAACATAAAGCCATTTCATTGCCTTGGTGAGCTCCTGAATGGAAGAAACGCGATTAGAAACAAACACGTTAAATCGAGCAGGTTCATCTTGAATCCAGGATAGGGCAACCAAGGAGTCACACCAACAATAATAATCTCCTTTATATGTCCCAAGATCAGCAACTTCAGCCATTAGTCTTGCTAGCAACTCAGCTCCACATAACTCTAGCTTCGGTATTGTCTGAGTTTTAATGGGTGCCACTCGACTCTTTGAGCATAACAGCCGACAATCAGAACCTGACAATACATACACGCACGCTCCATACGCATCTAAACTAGCGTCGCAAAATCCGTGGACCTCCAGCCTTTCTTGACAGGGAATGACTAACCGAGGAAACTTAATTCGCTGAATTTGGTCAAAACTGGAACAGAACTGTAACCACTCGGAGAGAAGGGATTGAGGAAGGCTTTCATCCCATGACAAATTTTCTCGGCACAGCTTCTGCAACAGGATCTTTGCCCTGGTGACTACAGGACCTACCAAGCCCATTGGGTCATAAAACCGAGCGACGGAAGATAGTATAGATCTCCTGGTGGGTTTGGCGGTGGGCTGAAGAGCTTCAAAGGAAAAAAGCAGCAGGTCAGCTGAAGGATCCCATGCTAATCCAAGAGTCTTTGTGAACGGACTGCCATCGTCAAATTTCAAGTAAGACTCTCTATCACTTTCGGGCACGCCTTCCAAAACCTCTGGGATGTTGGAGCACCATTTCCTTAATTGAAACTGACCCTTGTTCAACAGGCTCGATGTCTGAGCTATTATCTCAAGCGCTTCAGTCTTCGTTGGGGCACCAGATATAAGGTCGTCCACATAAAAATCCTGGAGGACAACACGAGAGCCAACGGGAAAACCGGCACCTTCATCCTTAGCCAGCTGGTGCATTGAGCGAATAGATAAAAAAGACGCTGGCTTTGTGCCATACGTCACGGTGTCGAGCTTAAAAACCTTCACGTCATCGTGGATAGAATCTCTCCAGAGGATGCACTGCAGCAAACTATCATCCGGAAAGACCCTTACGCAGCGGTACATCTTGCAAATGTCCCCAGTCAAAGCTACAAGGTGGGACCGAAACCGAAGCAATGTATGAAAAAGCTTAGGCTGAATCACGGGGCCGGACATCAGGACATCATTGAGGGAATAGCCGGAAGCCGTAGCAGCCGAACCATCGAACACAACTCTCAGCTTAGTGGTGGAACTTTCTTCCTTCAGGACGCAGTGGTGGGGAAGGAAATACTGGCACTTACCTCGCAATTCCTGCGGCACCAGAGACATGTGACCCAGATCCAAGTATTCCTTGATGAAAGACGAATATTGGGTCTTTAAATTCGGATGACGATCCAGCTTGCGCTCAAGTGAATGGAACCGCCGCAAAGCCTGTGCGTAGGATTCCCCTAACAGATCCACACTGTGCTTGATTGGCAGGCGAACGGAATAGGCACCTGATTCAAGGCGGACGTGGTGCATGACGAAGTGGGCCTCGCAATCGAGCTCCTCCTTAGTGGCCTGAACGATAGGCGCAGTGCAGGCATCCACTTCCCAGAATTGGCGGAGAAGATAATCGAGGCGATCGTCAAACGAGGTTGCTGAGTCAGCAGAAATCATCTTACATGATGCGGCCAAGCGAGGGTTTCCCGGGGTGCAACCTCCTCCAGAAACTACCCATCCAAAACGTGTCTTCTGTAACAGAGGCAGACCGTCTCCTAGCTGGATTTGCCCGACTGAGAGCA
This sequence comes from Drosophila ananassae, assembly GCF_017639315.1. Classification (NCBI taxonomy): domain Eukaryota; kingdom Metazoa; phylum Arthropoda; class Insecta; order Diptera; family Drosophilidae; genus Drosophila; species Drosophila ananassae. Next base: position 30,178,546 of record NC_057927.1, read on the forward strand.
GATCAAAAAACAGGCTTGCTCCAATCAGCAGATCCACACGCTGAGCTCTGTGGAAGTCCGGGTCAGCTAGCACCACATTGGCGGGAACCTTCCAATTGGACACATCTAAGTTCAGGCCAGGTTGACGCTCTATGATGTGAGACGCCACAATTGCCTCAATGTAAACGGAATACGTGGATAGGCGAGACTTCAGGCAAACGTTAACCGATGCCCGATCCGTAATAAACTCAGCGTCTCCAAGGCCAGTCACTGCTACAGAGCATTTGGACCGATGAAGCTGAAGTTGGCTGGCCAGCCGGGATGTGATGAGATGAACTTGGGAGCCGGAGTCAAGTAGCGCTCGACAAGGAAGAAAGGCTCCTGATCTGCCACGGACGAGAATGTTGGCGGTGGGCAAGAACACTATTTCAGCGCTGCGATCCTGTGCAATAAGAGCATTAGCAGGAGGAGCCTGAGAGGTCGCAACCCCTGCTACATTGGCCGGATTCGATCCAGAAGCAGGAACGGAAGTGGCGCTGGCTAAACGCTCGCAAGGATGCAATAGCGCATGGTGTCGGCGATGGCAAGTTGGGCAGCGGGAGGATGAGCATCCGCGGGCTAAATGATCAGACTTGAGGCACACAAAGCAGAGGGCAAGACGTCGAACCTCATCGTATCGTTCCTCAACTGACAAGGCGAGAAACCTTGGGCAAGAAGGCACAGCGTGTGCCAGGTTGCCGCACAGGGCACACGAAGCAGGCGGAGCATTCAGGAGCATGCAGGATCGGTTGTTAAATGGCCTACGACGGCCCGCTTGATTCGCTGACAAATGCGGAGCTAAGGCCAAATCCACCGTCTCCAGGGTACGGCACCTTTGCTCCAGAAACCGAGCCATAGATTCCCAAGTTGGCAGGCTATCATCAGTGTTTCCTGCCAGCGAGTCTTCCCATTTGGCCTTTGTGGCAGGGTCCAGCTTTTGAAAGATGATCTGGATGAGGAGGCACCCTTGAATTTCAGCCGACGTCCCGGAACTCATAAGGGCCCCCATATGTCCATTAAATCGGTCGGATAATTCTCGAAGAGTAGCAACGGATCCTGGCTCAACCGTCCTCAACTGCAAGATCTCGTTGATGTGAGACTGGAAGATTAAGCGACGGTTGCTGAAACGGTTGCGCAAAAGGTCGAGGGCAACCTCATAGTTCGCGTCGGTAATCTCAAGCGCCCTCACAGTCTCCAGGGCTGAGTCCCGCAGGCAGGAAATGAGCCACCTGAGCTTCTCCATGTTGGTCAAGTGCGGGTGTCTGTCAATTGTTGTCCTAAATAGGGCGCAGAAATCCGGCCACTCAGCATAGCCGCCGCTAAATGTTGGCATTGGCAACGGGGGCAATGAGGGAGCAGGCCTATATGGAGCGTTTGAAATCCCAGCACCATTGGTAGCATCTAACAGCGTAGAGTGAGCAGCAACCCGCATAGAACGCTTGGCCACCTCCACCTGGATGTCAACGTGCACGTCTGTAGCCAGCTGAGAGAATCGCCAATATAAATCGCTCCTGATCTCGCTGTAATTTAGCTCCTCCAATTCCTCCTGCAGCGTGGTGAAACGGTCGCGCAGACGCTTCTCCATAGACTCGAGGGTCAGAATGGTTGAATCTTCAGTTTGCATCGCAGCCTTGACCTTCCGATGCAGTACCTCCATTTCCTGGCATGTTACCTCTGCGCGTCTCCGCAGCATCCTTTCACGGCTTGACGCAGCAGATGCAGTGGCTTCAGCTCCAGATTCCATTGAATTATTCCAATTAAGATGCCAATTAAATTAAAATGCGACAACAAAACCAACAAAGGTGTTTTAGTGGCACTTTTAATGCTGATCGCGTTAATTGAACGGATGATAATCACGTCGGGGTCACCAAAATGTTGAGCTATTAATGGTTTTTAATAGCGGCCAAACGAATTAAATTCCACAGTTCAATTTTCAAGGCAATTTCAATATTTTTATTTCTCGAGGGTTCAACTCTAACCCAACTTGCAGCTGTTCCAATCAATACAATAATACAAGTACCCAAGCTTAGCAATACGAACTTAGCAATACGAACGCACACAAATGCACGATTTGCTGGTGTGCAGCAGCTCTCCAAAAAAGCTCCCCAAAGCGCATGCGCTACAAATACCAGCAAAGCGCATGCGAACGGGGAGATGTAAACAAAAACCAGAACTGCCGATAACCCGCCGCTGCTACTCAGATTTATAACATATGTGACTTATTTAGCAGCTTCGCCCTTGTCTGCTTGGCTCAACAGATTGTGTGTTCAGAACTTGCAAAAATCTTCGACCCTCTAGGGTTGTTTGGTCCAGTTGTAACAACGGCGAAAATAAGAATGCAACAAGTATGGGAACTGAAAATCGACTGGGACACGGAACTGGGTTTAGAACTCACCCATCAATGGCAAGCATTTCGACATGATGTTCAGATCTTGACAGCAATAAAAATTCCAAGATGTGCACTCCCATCTGACACATCCGGAGGCATTCAGCTACATGTATTTGCAGACGCATCAGAAGCAGCGTATGGGGCATACTTACGAGCAAGGGATAAGACGGGCAATATTGTCACACGATTACTATGCTCAAAGGCAAGCGTAGCACCCCTGATGAAACAGACCCTACCACGCTTAGAACTCTGTGCAGCAGTACTAGCAGCTCAGGTCACACAAAGAGTAAAAAACGATCTTACCGTAAACTTAGAAGCAATACGGAGATTGCGTTAAAGTGGATTAACGCCACTGCGTCTTCATTCCTAACGTTTGTGGCAAACCGGGTCGCCCAGATTCAAGAACTGACAGACCCAGAGTGGTGGAGACATGTAGCATCAACAGATAATCCTGCAGATATTCTCTCCAGAGGATGCACGCCAGCCCAATTAAGAGATTCAAAACTTTGGTACACCGGACCACCATTCCTGGCACAAGGCCCAGAGTCTTGGCCGAGGTTCCATTCAACAGGAACAAACAAGGCAATCGAAGATCAAGAAAGAAAGAAGGAGGCGGTCTGCAACCTAGCCAGTAAATCTGACGACTGGATGGAAAAAATCAATCATCACGGATCATTCGATACGATGGTGCAAATAATAGGAAGAATACGGCGATTCATTTTTAATTGCCGCAAGCCAGAGAAGAAAAGGACTGGACCATTGTCACCAGCAGAATTGAATGAGGCTTTAGGAGTGATAATTCGGGAAATACAGTCTCAGCATTTTTCAACATCCATGTTAAAACTCAAGAAGACGAAAACTGTTGGACCAAACGATTCATTACGAGCACTAGATCCGTTTATAGACACGGACGGAATAATTCGAGTAGGAGGACGGCTACAAAACGCCACATTATCGTATGATGCTACACATCCAATGTTATTGTCGCCAAACCATCCATTGACAATACTCTTATTTCAATGGAAACATCAGCAACTAGCACATTGCGGACCACAGGCGTTATTATGCAACATTAGACAAAGATTTTGGTCATTAAGAGGAAGGGAGCTGGCGCAGAAGACAGTCAGCCGTTGTGTCAGATGTTGCCGAATTCGACCAAAATTGTTGAATCAAATAATGAGCCCACTACCAGCAGACCGAGTTTAACAGCACAGACCATTCAAGAATTGCGGAGTGGACTACTGTGGGCCCTTTTGGACTCACTATAAAATCCGAGGAAAACGACCACATAAGGTGTATCTAGCAGTGTTTTGTTGTTTTTCAACCAAGGCGGTACACCTAGAGGTAGTAACAGATTTGACTACCCAAGCCTTCCTGGCGGCATTGAAGAGATTTTGCGGACGACGAGGACTACCGTCGAAAATCTATAGTGACAACGCGACTAATTTTGTTTGAGCCTATAACGAACTTTCAGAAGTAAAGGAAGCAATTTTCGCCGAGGAGGCACAAGCAATGATACATAAGACCTGCGCAAATCTGAGCATAGAATTCAAATTTATACCACCTCGGGCCCCTCATTTCGGAGGCCTGTGGGAAGCCGCGGTAAAATCAGCAAAGCATTTATTGAAACGAACATTATATACCGCAACACTAACTCATGAAGAACTGGAAACCATAGTCATTGATGTTGAAGACATTCTAAATTCTCGCCGGTTGACGTCTGTCTCTTCCAGCCCAAGGGATCTTACGGCACTAACGCCAGGGCATTTCCTGATCGGGGAACCTCTAACGGCATCACCCGATATCCACCAATCAAGACGACGCACAGGTTTACGCACTCGGTGGAAGCGTCTCGAACAGTTACGGAAAGAATTTTGGACACGCTGGAGTCACGAGTACTTACATGAGTTACAGAATCGATCAAAGTGGACAAGAAGTTGTAAAACGGTAAAGATTGGTGATCTGGTCATAATAAAAGAAGACAACATCGCTCCGTTGAATTGGCCCCTCGGACGCATCATAGCAGTGTATCCCGGTAAAGACGGTGAGGTCCGAGTTGCAGAAATACAAACAACATCAGGCAATATAACACGGTCTATACACCGACTGTCAGTGTTACCAATCAACGATAAGAAGGAGGAAACTTATTAAAAAAAAAAAAAAAAAAATGCTTGTCCTAACAATGATACTCATCTGGGTGATACCCGGACTGTCGTTGCCCGTCTCCACACCATCAGAAGAAAAGGCCATTAACCCTGTCATCATCACTCCCATAAACAATGTGACTGGAACCATCATAGAAGCCACCGATAGGATAGCAATCAAATCTGCGGAGTGGACACTCATCACATTCTTTGACCTCAGTCAATTGGCACGAGAAATCGAAACAGTTAAAAGGGGTATCCAATCTATAAAACAATGGTGCCCAACGGCATACGAGGTGTGCCCCACAATCATACAAACGTTGCAGCAGGAAGTGGCGGAAATTCAAGATGCCGATCAGTTAATGCATCATCAACGACAAAAACGTGGAGCTCTGAACACCGTTGGAAATATCGCGAATGGGCTGTTCGGAGTACTTGATGATCAATATGCCAAACGGATGGAAGAGATTGTTGGCAAACTCCGAGCCCAAGAAAGCATCACCCATAAAATCGTGGAGAACCAGACGTCGATTCTGGATACCACCATCAACATTATGAGAAGGACGACGATCGAAACTCAGAAGAGGATGCAGGACCTAGAAGCCAGTCTAGCCAGAATCAAGGTGAGGAGTCATGCGGAGTCTCAAAACTGGTCGTCGTGGCAAGCCACATTCGGCGAGTCCAGGATGCTATATTGAATGTGTTAATCGGGGCACACGAAGGAAAATTAAGCCCTGCGTTGGTGTCGGTGGCACAAGTAAAACAGGTGATCACAAAAATACAAACACACCTGCCACCGGGACGGCGATTACCAATCACCATTGAAACAGCACGAGACTTATATCGACTGGCGACCACGAGAGTACAAGAAAACGAGGACTTATTAATGTTCCATACAAGCATTCCGTTAGTCGAGGAAGACGAGTTCACTGTGTATCGGATTGAGCCAATTCCACAAATAACGAGAGAAGGCCTGGTGATAACCAAGACAGAAACAGGATATCTAGCTATAGATGATCATCGGAAACACCACTTCGCGATCAATCAAGAACACCTGGGGCAGTGTATCAGCATGACGAATGGAAATAAGGTCTGCGAGTTTAAGCAGACGCTCTTCGGCCCGGACGCCCATCAACTCCCGTGTACAATGGCAGCATTAGCAAGACATCGGGTAAGGGAATGTAAACCAGAGCCAATCAAGGGAACCAGTTATTGGGTTCAATTGACAGAGCAGAATGCATGGATCTTTGGGACCTCGAAACCAATAACAATGACATATGTCTGCTCAGCCGAAAAAGATCAGATCGTCATCGACGGCGTAGGCAAAATGACAATCAGGCAAGATTGTGTGATCCAAAGCCCAACCATCACATTATTAGGACGAGCGCAAGTTAACTCATCAGGGACATTAAAGATGTCAGGAAGTTATGTGCACGAGTGGCCGGCACAGGAAAACATAAGGACAACAGAAGGGCAGTTGGAGTCAACGTTGGAGCAGCTAGACCGACTACATGCAGAGGTGCAGGGATTACAGACATGGACGAAGCAGGCACAGGAAGATGTGGACAGCGAAGCAGAGTGGAAGCTGGTTCATCAATATTCCGGAGTAATAATGTTAGGAGTAGCGATCCTCTTAACCGCATGGGCAGGATACACACGGTGGGCAAGGAAGGACACCTCAGCGACCCACCACCAGAGGACGGTACCCGCCAAAAGAGAAGAATTCCAACTAATCGAGCGACATCTAGCCGCAGCAACAAGGGATGGACATCACAGGAGATTCGAAGTATACGATCCAGGGACTTCTCAGTAAAAGGCAAGCAAGAAAGCACAAAACGTAGTTAATAGGAAAATTTTATTAAGTTAAGAAGCATCGCCGTCAATGGTACCCATTGAGGAGTTACCATTATCAGTAGAAAGGTTGTCGTCGCTGTCCCAAGCCGAACGACGACTAAGGCGCCTCCGGGCGACTCGGCCATTTGGACGGAACTGCACGAGAATCAGGTCGCGGTCCTCCATCCCTAGAGAGGCGGGGGTACCGCGGCGAGGCATGATGCGGCCACCGTACCAAAAGTTGACATCGGAGCGACGTAATAGAAGACTGCGACAATACTCGTCCATAAACTCCAGTATGCTGGAGTCCTGATCATGACAGGACCATTTCGTGCGACCGTAATAAGGACCAATAACCTGAAAGAAGAGCATCGGCATGATCAACAGAGATACTGAAAGTGGTTCATAGAATGACACAACAGCTTCTATTATTGAGTACCTCAATGGGGGGGAGAATGTTGGCACCTATTGCCAAGACCTACTACCCTAGATGCACATTAGTAACACATCAGCATGTCGCAATACAACCCACTAACCTATTAACACACCTAATAATAATTAGCAATAAGCATAAACAATATCCAACCTAATAACTCAGCATTAGTAGACGGCGCCAGAAGCGATAGCAGCAAGAAGAATGACCGATTGACCGAAGCAAGCAAAAACCAGCTAACTAAGCCGAAATGCATGTACAAGCTGAACATGAACAAACACTCTGAGTCAGCAGACTCAGAGGTGGGTGACCCTGGCATTAACATTAGTTTAGCACGTCCAAAACATTAACCTTTCTTAAGATTTAATTATGTAGAATTTAGCATCTTATATAAGAATTGTTCTACTGAAATAAAGAGTTGCGAAATCAGAGTCAATCGTCTCGTTACTCAGTGTACGGCACTTAAATTTGACCTACATCACGTGATCCTGTGTAAAACGATTCACAAGGTAGGACGCTCTACAAACTTCTACTTCGCGTGGCTCCAGTGTAAAAGGACCACAAGTAGGATCCGCGGCATCCCAGTCTACTGCAAGTATTGCTCCCGTGAAACGGACCACAGGTAGACCCCGCGTCACCTCACTACGTCGCGTGTTGCTCCCGTGAAACGGACCACCAGTAGACCCCGCGCTATCTAACCTACTTCGAGTGTTGCTCCCGTGAAACGGACCGCCAGTAGGACCGGCCGATAAGGAATCAGGCAGCCCACCACACCACCGGTGCTTGAGGAAAACCATCCAGGACTTCAAGCACATCAACTCCAGCCTGATCACAGCAAGAGCAGTCCCTTGCATAATCCAGGTAAATTTAGTCAGACTAGTTACGTTCTTTGACTACGACTCCGGGCCCTACCGTTACTCCCGTGAGTTCAAGTTCGACGTAGTTGCCGCATCACGCTCTACGGACGAACATTTGGTGACCCCGACGTGATCCTTTAGGTTAGGGGCAGGGGCCAACCAGGTCACCACCTCCAGCAGCCAGCCAGGTCGCCTCCTCCAGGTTAGGGGCAGGGGCCAGCCAGGTCGCCTCCTCCAGGTTAAGGGCAGGGGCCAGCCAGGTCACCGCCTCCAGCAGCCAGCCAGGTCGCCTACTCCATGTTATGGGCAGGGGCCAGCAAGGTCACCTCCTCCAGCACCCAGCCAGGTCGCCTCCTCCAGGTTAGGGGCAGGGGCCAGCCAGGTCACCTCCTCCAGCAGTCAGCCAGGTCGCCTCCTCCAGGTTAGGGGCAGGGGCCAGCCAGGTCGCCTCCTCCAGCAGCCAGCCAGGTCGCCTCCTCCAGCAGCCAGCCAGGTCACCTTCTCCAGCAGCCAGCCAGGTCGCCTCAACCAGGTCAGGGGCAGGGGCCAGCCAGGTTACCTCCTCCAGCAGCCAGCCAGGTCGCCACCGCAACCATGGGATCAGAATTAGACCCTGTAACCCAGATGCTCATTGATGAGCAAATTGAAAACAACATAGCCATCCAAAGGCTAATAAAAAATTTCACTAAGGACTCCGCAGAGCGAAGGTTCAAGGACGGATATTTCGAGGAGAGACTAAAACAGCTCACTCACTCATGGACTCAATTTAAAAGGAACGACGCCAAGCTCCGTGAGCTGGCACTAAGCCCGGAAAATGATTATTTCACAAAGGCGAAGGCGCTAGAAGAACTAGTGAAGAAATATGAAGCAATATTTTCGGATGGAATCCCATCAGTGTCAGGCCCGTCACAAAGGCCCCGAGGAAACATCACGAGGAAACGAAGGAGAATACCTTCGATTAACATCATTAAAACGAAGACATGAAGGACGATTAGACGATATGGAAGACTTTCTGTGCAACCGCACAGAAGGACGGGAAGTGTCCACACACGTCAGACAACAAATGAAGGAGGTATGGAAGGAAATCGTCACGGGATACCATGATCTCATCGACCTGGAATCAGCCATATAAAATTATGGACACACCGATGACAGATTTCAGGTGGTACGAGCAGAATACTTTTCGTTTCTGAGCGAAGAATTGCAATCGGCTTCAGCCTCAACACAAAAACCTGCGATCGCACCTCCGTTTGTAATACCACCAGTAGAAATTCCAAAGTTTGATGGAGACTACCGACATTGGCTGCGATTCTACGAAATTTTTACGGAATGCATCAAGACTACAGAGATGCAGTAAAATTCCGTCATTTGGAGAATCATGTAACAGGTAAAGCAAAAAATCTAATCTCAACGTCAATTGGCGGACAAACCAGTTAACAGGTTGCTTGGCAACGACTAAAGAATCGATACCAAAATGAATGGCTGTTGATTAAATTCGCGATCCAATACCATTTCGGACACCCCAGAACAAATGGATCAGCGGACATGCTGCGCAGTCTACACGATACCGTGCTCCGAACGATCGCCACTCTCAACGCACTCGAGGTGTCAACAGACAACTGGGAGCCAATCTTGAATACACATCATTGAGGAAAGATTGGACCCACACACGCTATCATCTCTAGAACTAGCCGTCACCGGTCTAACCAATCGACAATCTCTGAAGCAGATGTTAGAATACCTTGAGCGTCAGGCAACCAGTCAAGTAACAATGCAGAAAAATACATCGGCTGCTCCAATTCGATCCAATTCATCACGATTGGTGTGTTCAGCCACAGCCCACAGCGTTCTGTTACTAACCGCCCAAGTGGCAATTCATGGACCAGCCGGAACCCCTCAGCAATGCCGCACACTCCTAGATTCTGGATCACAGATTAACTAATCACCAGAAGGATGGCTGACACACTTGGACTACAATTGGAGCCATCAACCCTGAACATCGCTGCACTGTGAGGAACAACTAAAAGATCACGAAAAGAGGCTGTGGTGATCCTATCATCATTAACCACTGACTTCAAAGATCAAATCAACGTCGTTGTACTACCGGAAATAATGCCCAATCAACCATCCCACCCTATTCAAGCGCAAAGAAATATCTCATCTCAGTTGCGCTTAGCCGATCCTGAATTTACGCAGCCCCATAATATTGATCTGTTGTTGGGCGCTGAAATCATCTCCCAGCTTATGAGGCCACAACAGGTATATTTGGGAGAAGGACAGCCACTACTAAAAAATACCGCGCTTGGATGGATTGTGATGGGGCCAGTGCGACCGGAATCAGCTCCTAATATCAAGGCAGAACAAGTCGTCGGTAATACGACGGCTTGGACACCGGAAGTTAACGAGCCACGACAAAGTTTGATTGCCTGCATCTGCATAGAGCAAATAGTAAAATCCGGAAGATTACATAGTTCCTCACTCATTGCGGATCAACAAGGAGAGCCGCAGACAGACCCCGAACCACAAGCCCAAGGTTGTCAACTCACAACTGAAGAGCACAGAGTGCAAGGGCCAGTAACCAAGGAAATTCAAGAAGTAGAAGTCACCTCCTATCTGGCATGGGTAACATGCATCTCCAAAAGGGAGCAAGAAGCAAGGTCAAGAGAGGACCAAGAGTCCTGTATGCGCACTGACCAACCAGAAAGAAGGTGTAGTACTTCATGGGATGCCCAAGGAGAATGGTTACGAGGGCGCGCAACAAGGCGAAGGAGACAACAGGTCGGATAGAATTATCGCTGGTATCTTATCAATGTTGGAGATATCTCCCACGTGATTAAAAATTTTTTTTGGTATTAACATTAGATTTTTTTTGCGCTGTTCCCACTGCATACGTACAGCCCACCTCCCGTCCAACCAATCGAAGGACGCTGCCGCGTGACGTACGGCTCGAATCGCGGGAATAGATCCGAGATAGTTAAGCGAAAAGTAGGAGAAAGATATCACGAGGAAGAGTGTTGCACAGATAAGGCGGTTATTATAAGCGATTTAAGATTGTTAGTAAAGAAAGGTGACAAGATGTGGTAGAGACCATTGTAGTCCGGACATAATACCCGGACTTAATAATAATAATAAGCGAATGGTTAACTGAGTCAAATGCTTTACTGAATTCAGTGTAAATGACGTCTGTTTGTAAGCCATTCCGGAAGCCATCCGTGATAAAAGATGTTAGCTCCAATAAGTTGGTAGTGGTGGAGCGGCGCTTCATGAAGCCATGCTGGCACGGAGTTATTATTGAACTACATAGGTGTTGCAAATGTGGAGTGATAAGTTTTTCAAAAAGCTTTGGAATTGCTGATAATTTAGAGATGCCTCTATAATTCGCAGCGTCGGATTTTTTCCCTTTTTTATGCAGCGGAATATTGAAGGATTCCTTCCACATAAGGGGAAAGATCGAAGTTTCCAGCGATTGCACAGAGCATCGGCGCAGTTCTTCAGAACACAGCCTGGCGAATACACGGGCTTGACCTTAAGAAGATCCGATAACACACCACTTTGATCGAAAGATCGGCGAAATATAAGATTGGCTCATTGGATATCATAAGCGTAAGACTGAGCTGAGCTGCTGCTAGGTGAATACGTAGTTTGAAAAAACTGTGCAAAGAGATCGGCCATTGCCTGATCAGTGTTCGCATAAGAGTTCTCAAACGTAAGCAGTGGGGGAAAAGATACATGTTTACGCTTAGTGTTTACAAAGTTATAAAACTGCTTCGGATCCTGAGGAAACTGCAGCGGCGAATATAACTCCTATAACATTCTGCGTTATGCACGGTGAAATTGGACCAAGCTACTAAGTATCTAGAATAACTAACTGTACAGCCAGATAATCTATGTTTATTCAAAAGTCTACTCATACTATTCTTTAAGAAATAAAATTTTTGTAATGCTAAGTTTAGATCATCGCATGCCAGTAAATCAGACCAATCAATTTCCGAAATTACCTTATTTAATTTAATAAAGTCAGCCTTACGAAAGAAACGAACTTTATGAGATTTAAGTGTAGACTTAAGGTCAATTAAGTAGTTGTTTTCAATTAAAAGCTCAAGAGTGGGATGATATGGATCCTCAGGGTCAGAAAGGGGCAAAATTCTGAAAAGAGTAATCCATCAGGATCAGAAACGAAACAAAAGTCCAGCAGCCGACCTAAAGAATTTCTAACGTGGTTAATTTTCCCGAGTGACGTGTCAAACATGCCCACAGGAAAGTCGTGGTGGGAGTTATGCTGTAAAGACGGTGAATTTTCAACATTTGACCATATAAGTTCTGGGATATTAAAGTCTCCCAGAGCTATCAGCTGGTCACCATCAGACAGAAGATCGAAAACCAAACGAATAGCGGACAAATGTTGCCAGTATGTTGGCGGTTCGGACGAAGGTGGTATGTAAGAACAGGTAACATACAAAGATTGATCGGACAAAGTGATTTTGATGCAAAGGAATTGTTCTTGGACGAAAAGCGGCATCAGTACGTTCCGGGGGTCCGGACGGTTGATTGCCCTGTTTGGTGACTGTTACAGGGGATTGAATTATTGGTTCTGGGATCACTTGAAGCGATGCCACAGAGGACATATCGGACAATTTTTAGTGAAGCATTTTTAGTAGTTAGTTTTTAGATCCACAATATTTTCTAGTGCAAGGGTACACATCGGTTCACTGAGACGTCCCAACAGCAACGCACAGCCGCATTGGATTGAGTCCCTCAATGGGGGGGGAGAATGTTGGCACCTAGTGCCAAGACCTACTACCCTATATGCACACTTAGTAATTTGATCCAATCAATAAGCAAAATACAAACCCACTAACCTATTAGCAATAAGCACAAAACAATATCCAACCTAATAACGGGAAGCGGGAAGAATGACCGACTGACCGAAGCAAGCAAAACCAGCTAGCTAAGCCGAAATGCATGTACAAGCAGTACATGAACAAACAATCTGAGTCAGCAGACTCATAGGTGGGTGACCATAGCATCTTATATAAGAATTGTTCTTCTGAAATAAAGATAGTTGCGAAATCAGAGTGAATCGTCTCCTTATTCAGTGTCTGAACCACGGCACTTTAAATCAACCTACTTCTAGTGATCCTGTGTAAAACGGTTCACAAGTAGGACTCTCTGAAGGATATCTACTTCGCGTGGCTCCAGTTTAAACGGACCACCAGTAGAACTTTCATCATCGAATCTACTTCGCGTGTTGCTCCCGTGAAACGGACCACGAGTTGATCCCGCGGCATACCAGTCTACTTCAAGTGTTGCTCCCGTGAAACGGACCACAAGTAGACCCCGCTTTACCTAAATACGTCTAGTTTTGCTCCCGTGAAACGGACCACGAAGAGATCCTGCGGCATACCAGTCTATTTCAAGTGTTGCTCCCGTAAAACGGACCACCAGTAGACCCCGCGTTACCTAACCTACTTCGAGTGTTGCTCTCGTTAAACGGACCGCCAGTAGGACCGGCCGATAAGGAATCAGCCGAAGCACCATACCACCGGTACTTGAGGTACTTGAAAACCAGCCCAGGACTTCAAGCATCCCACATCAATTCCAGCCTGATCACAGCAAGCGCGTGGTCAACCGATCAGTCCCTTGCAGAATCCAGGCAATTTAGTCAGAATCCAGGCAATTTAGTCAGAATCCTTATACGTTCCTTTGACTACGACTCCGGGACCTACCGTTATGCCCGCGAGTTCAAGATCAACGTAGTGGCCGCATAACGCTCTACAGACGAACAAACAATTTTTCATCATCTTTTAGTCACGAGACTAAATGTTACTTAAAACGAATTCATCTGGTGGAGAATTTGAGTTCGCCGGGTTTGGTGGTGGTGGCCTCCAAACCTGGGCGACAATCGGTTTGCTCCGCTTGCCATCAGCCCACCATCAAAAAAAAGAAGACAACCCCAAAAACTGGATATTGCATTCCCGGAACTTCCAACTACCTCAGTTGATAATCCAAGATATATAACAATCGCCTCCATCAATACAGAAAAGACCATTTCTCAATTCTCATGCTTTGCCGTCCACCGCGCCCTTAAAATGATCTCCAAAAACATAGTTACCATTTCGAACCTCAGAGACGGAAATTTACTTATGCTAGTTAAATCTCAAGCAGATGCTGATAAATTTATTAATATTACCGAGCTCACCGGTATATGCAAAGTACAGTGTAAGCTCCACCAGGCACTCAATTTTGTGAAAGGGACAGTCTATGCCCCGTACCTCAGCGACATTCCCAAAAAAGAAATCTTCAATGAACTTAAAACACAAAAGGTTACGGAAATTTATAAATTTATGAAATCCTACGATGGTGTTTCCAAGCCCATCGGAGTTATCCTAATAACCTTCGAGCTCTATAACCTCCCATCTAAAATCGATATTTCTTGGCACTCTGTTAAAGTCCGCGAGTACATTCCAAACCCCATGAGATGCAAGTCTTGCCAAAAATGCGTTAACACCCCACTCTGCTCCGAATGTGCCCTACCACCTCATTCCCCAAGTAAATGCACAAATCTGTGGTGCCAATTGCTCTGGCGAGCCTTCGGCCTCTTCCCGACAATGCCCTAAGTACCAAGAACAAAGAGAAATACTCAAAATAAAAACAGTTAGAAAATGCACTATACGTGAGGCCAAAACAATATTAAAAACAACATCACATAACTCGGTTAATACCGCTGTAGGCAAAACATTAAATCAACGTAGCGAAAACGCAAACCAAAAAAAAAATGACAAAATTAAAACTGCTTCCACCGAAGAAGCCCCGAAAAAAACCCTTGTACGTAAAGACATTCCCCACAAGCCCATACCAATTAACAGTAATACTTGTTCTTTAGGTATTGAACTCCTAGCCCATCCCAAAATATGTATTTTCAATACATATAAACCTCCATCTTAATTTGTAGTTGCCAACGAAATTTTTAAAATAGTAGATCTTTCTAGCAAGCCAATCTTATATGTGGGAGATTTTAATCCCTGGAGTCCATTGTGGGGATCATCTTCGAATAACTCTAGAGGGTAACAAATAGAAGCAGTCATAAACAAATCAACCTTAACTCTCCTCAATGACGGCTCCGCTACCCATCATTCCACTCACAACTCTTTCACGGCTATTGACTTAACATTAGCCTCCGCATCGTTATTCCCTTTCTGTGAGTGGTCCGTACAAGACTCTCTTTACGGAAGCGATCACTATCCTTTAAAGACAAAGATTCAATTTCCAACTAATCCCATTAACATACCGCCTTCCCCTAAATTTAAATTAGATAAAGCCAATTGGGATCTGTATCGTGCCAAATGCAGAGATAACTTTAATTTCCCTGCAACACACGACTTAAATCTGTTTGCCGCCAAAATAATAAAAGGAATCAAAGACTCAGCCAATTTAGCAATCCCTCAAACCAAGCCCCCTCTACATCAGCGAAATGTTCCTTGGTGGAGCAAAACTCTGCAGGATTTATGGCAACAAAAGCAATCTTTTTGGCACGCATACAAACAAACTCAGAGCACCGCTGCTCTAATTGCTTACAGAAAATCTCAAGCTCTTTTCAAATACAATTCAAAAAAAACAAAACGGGAATCCTATGAAAGATTCACTTCTAATACAACCCTTCTATCATCGACCAAAAAAATTTGGGCTGACCTAAATCGCTTTATAGGTAATTCTCCAAATAACCTCAGGACAATAAAATATAACAACGAGAATCTAAACCACTCCGTAGACATTGGTGATGCATTTGGGAACTTTTGGTCGGACTACTCTATGGACGAGAATTTCTTCCACCAATACAAGACCTGTAAAGAAGCAATTCTTTCTCAGGAATACACACCCACCAAATTGTCGACCGCCTCTACAGACCTTGACTCAAATTTTTCCCTTAGTGAGCTTGAATATGCACTTCAGCATGCGAAAGGGAAAACACCCGGTATAGACCAAATTTCATACCCAATGCTAAAACAGTTGCCATTCAAATACCGTCTATTAGAGATGTATAACGCTATGCTCGCTAGGGGTACCGACCCTCATGTGTGGAAATCCGCCGTAATTATCCCTATCCTAAAACCTAACAAACCAACACATGAAATAACATCATTTAGACCTATTTCTTTACTCCCATGTTTAAGCAAGACCTTAGAAAAAATGCTAGCCAAAAGGTTAATGTGGTTCATTACGAAACATAAACTTATCAGCCCCCACCAAACGGCTTTTAAGCAACAGCATAGCACTATTGATTCCCTCCTGCATCTCCACCATTACGCACCATATTGGCAATTGATTTTGAAAGGGCTTTCGATCGCGTAGGGGTGCTCACAGTATTGGATCAACTTTCCCGGTGGGGGCAGGTCAAAAGACCTTCAACTTAGCGAAGGCTTTCATGATCAACCGTTCTATCCAAGTAAGAGTTAACAACACTCTATCTAAATTCTATACTCTCCACAATGGGATCCCACAAGGATCGCCCCTCTCTGTGGTATTGTTCGTGATCGCCTTCCAGTCCTTAAACAACATTAAGACATAAGCAAATTAAACTGGCAATTTAAGCAGACGATGCCATAATTTTTAACAAATGTAAGAATACTACTGCACTAAATAATAAGTTTAAAGAAGTCCATAATGAAATCCAAATCTGGGGTAACACCTCCGGTGCGACTCTTGCTGTAAATAAAGTTTTTCATATTTGTAAAAAACAGAGCTGTACATACCCACCATTATCGCACAATGACATAGATATATAACGCGTTTTTTTTCTTAATATACTTGGCCTGACATTTGTTTAACGACTCACATTAAAACAACACTGTAGCGAACTTAGGATTAAACTTATTAAACTTAGAGACTAAACATTATAAAATTCTTAACATCTAAGCGATTTCTCATCCACCGGACCACACTTATACAAGTGACAAGAGCTCTATTGTTGTCCATTATCGATTATGGACTCCCCATCTACGGCTGGTGCGCGCCATCGAACTTAAGAAAAATCTTACCTCCTTACCATGCGGCCCCAACTAAATGCATCCTAGCCGAAGCAGGATTGCCGGACATTATAACCAGAGTCACGCACACTACCTTTAAATTAATACCAAAACTCATGTGCTCTACCAACTCTATTCTGCTGAAGGACTATGAAGTTGCCTCAAAGCACCGTAGGAAATTCAAAGTCCAATCTACGATTCGAAGATGTATTTTTGTCTCTTTACCAAGAGACACAACATAGGATCGCCTTATCGTTTGAACAAAGTCATTCCATTCCCTCCGTGGAAAATACGCTACACCGCCATTGACACTACACTTCATGATTTTCAAAAATCAGGGACCCCAGTCACAACGTTTAAGCAGCTATTCGAAGAAGTTACCCATAAATACTCCGATAGGAAATGGCTTTACACCGATGGTTCAAAGTCCGATGCCACAACCACCTTTGCAGTGGTTGACCAACACAGTTTAATTGTTTCTTGGGGTCGACTACCTCACCACTTCTCAGTTTTTGCTGCGGAAGCAGTAGCTATTATTAAGGCAATCAAATTTGCTCTCGAACTTAAAGGAAGCTATATCATCTGCAGTGATAGTCTGTCCACCCTGCAAGGAGTACAAAACTTCTACAATAACAATAACCTTTTATTCGAAATTCATCACCTCTGCATCAAAAACATTAGCAAAATTAAACTGTTATGGGTCCCGGCCCATATAGGAATAACTGGGAACGAGATGGCCGACAAGGCTGCAAAATTAGCCGGACGGGCTCCGGCTAGTCGAGTCGATGGCCATAGTAGCTAGTTACTCCTTCCTCTAAATTAGTATTTAAAAAAAAATTGTAAATTCGATTTATGTATTATACCTAATATCCCAGGCCGACAATTTCAAAATTTTTTTTTCCTCTACGCATAATTTTACCTGCTCCATAACCTTTAGGCTCCCCTGAACCAAAGTCCAGAACAAACATAGGTTCTATCACCCACAGTATCCGCGGTACACCTAAGAGAAGAAGTCGATCAAATTTTACCATATATTGAATTATGTAGGCCGTGTAATGGCGATGACCATCATTGTTTCTAGTACAAATCATTTTTAAAATTTATGTGTACCAACTAAAATTAAAAAATGGTATTTGGCAGTTACCATATCTTTGGAATACTCATCCAAAGTTGATATCTCAGATTTTTTTCATTAATTTTTGGTCTTCTATGATTTTTCCCCAAACATTTTTCTATGGAAATTTTTATTTTCTTATTGAAATCAGTAGATCATACCATGTTTTAATTTTGGATTTAAGGAAAAACTCGAAATAATTTTATTGAATTTAATATAGGTGGTCAAACAATATTTTATTCAATTAAATTGGAGTTTTTAATCTCATATTTTCAAAAATCTATCTTGGCTATCTACAACTTCTGTAAAGCTTTACTAAACAAGCTGAACCTACAATAGATACGTTTTGAACAAAGAAACAGTTTTAGATATCCATGACTTTTTGAAAATATGAGATTAAAAACTCAAATTTAATTGAAGAAAATATTGTTTAACCCCCTATAATAAATTCAATAAAATTATTTCGAGTTTTTCCTTAAATCCAAAATTAAAACATGGTATGATCTACTGATTTCAATAAGAAAATAAAAATTTCCATAGAAAAATGTTTGGGGAAAAATCATAGAAAACAAAAAATTATTGAAGAAAATCTGAGATTTCAACTTTATATGAGTATTCCAAAGATATGGTAACTGCCAAATACCATTTTTTAATTTTAGTTGGTACACATAAATTTCAAAAATGATATGTACTAGAAACAATGATGGTCATCGCCATTACACGGTCTACATAATTCAATATATGGTAAAATTTGATCGATTTCTTCTCTTAGATATACCGCGGAAACTGTGGGTGATAGAACCTATGTTTGTTCTGGACTTTGGTTCAGGGGAGCTTGAAGGTTATGGAGCAGGTGAAATTATACGTGGAGATTTTTGGCTGTTGACCTGTGTATTGAAATAAAAAAAAAATAAAAAATAATACATTTTATGGAAAATATTTTGTTGAGATTGAGATGAGAATTCCACCATTAAATCAAACAAGCGTTTCAGTTCACCCTTTCAATGTTTTAGTTGGGTTCAATTTAACCATAATATATGCCGCCCCAATCAATGCTGAATCACAAAAAGCGCGTTTCTAAGAGCTTTCGCAGAAGCTCTAGACAAGAATAAATGCTGATAACAACAGTTGCAGCTAAACATTTTATGATTATTTTACATGGTATTGTTGGGTGGGCCTTCAATAACAATTTTGGAAGGGGCAGCAGTCACATCATTCCAATGGTTATTTTTCGTGTGTCGCATATGAGAGCCCGCATATGCCCATTGAACCGATCCGATAGCTCCCGCACAGTAACAACAGACCCTGGCTAGGTCACACGAAGCCGCAGCTTCCCTTAAATGTGAGACTTAAATATCAAACGCCGATTACTAAAACGTTTGCGCAATAGGTCAAGGGCCACAGTCTTAAAAAGGGCGCAGAATCTGGCCACTCGGCATAGCCGCCGCTGAATGTTGCCATCGGCAACGGTGGCAAGGAGTGGGCAGTGATTCTCATGGAGCGCTTGGAAACCTCTATCTGAATGTCATCCTGCACATCACTCCCGATCTCGCTGAAATTAATCTCATCAAACTCATCAAACACACGCAAACGCTTCTCCACTGACTCAGGCGTCATAATGGTGCAATCCTCATTCCGCGCCGCAGCCTTCACCTTATGATGCTACCCCTCCATATCCTGGCAGGTCACCTTGGCTCTTCTCCGCAGCTCATTTCCCAGGTTGTGGCAGCAGCTCCAATAGTCTCAGCTCCAGACTCCATTATGCAATTAAAATGCAACTTTGCAACAACACCAACAATGGCGTTTTCTTGGCACTTTTAATGCTGATCACAATAATCAACTGGGGTAAAATCACGTCGAGGTCACCAAATGTTATGCTATTAATAGTTTTCAATAGCAGGTGAATAAATAGACGCGTTTCAGTTCACATTTTCAGTGTTATATTTGGGTTCAATTTAACCCTAATATATGTATGCCTTTCCAATCAAGGCCGAATCACAACAAACACATAACTAGTTTGCGCAGAAGCTCTACCAAAGCTCCCCATAGCGCATGCGCTACAAATAACAACAAAGCGCATGCGAAAGCAAGAATAATTTCTGATAACGACAGCTCCAGCTTAACATATTATGATTATTTTACATGTTTTTGTTGGTGGCTGCTTGGCCCAAAAGCAAGGTTGTGCTGTTTTCGATCGTTCTGTTACACGCCAGCTATAGGATAAATCCGATCCTCATGAAATTTGGCAGATGGGATTACTCTGCCCAAAATGGAATCTGTACCAAATGCCATTTTTCTACCTTAAAAACAACGTAACAAAAGTTATGAATCAGTTATATTACAGCTATAGCATATAGTCAACCGATCTTGGCCCTTCCGACTTATTTACTATCTGCAAACAAAAGAAGGATGTGTGCAAAGTTTCAACTCGATAGCTCTAAAATTGAGAGACTATTTTGCGTAGAAAAAGACACACGGACAGACGGACATGCTCATATCGACTCAGGAGGTGATCCTGATCAAGAATCTATATACTTTATAGGGTCGGAAATGTCTCTTTTGACCAAAATTATAATACCCTCTGCAAGGGTATAAAAACGAAGCCTAGCAATAGCCTAGCAGAACAATGCAGTTGTCTATCATTTCCTTGAAGAGGCAAGGCGGGTGGAACGCAAGGTGAGTTAGGGTGCAGCAGCTCTACAAAAAGCTCCCAAAAGCGCATGCGAACGTGGGAGAAACAAACAAAATAGAAACTGCTTATTAGGCCGACGCTGCTTATCCGTTTCAGAGTCTTTATAAATTATTTCAAACAGCTTTGCCTTTGGCTGCTGGGCCCAACATCCTCACACATTGTAGGCTGGACCTTCAACGGAATCCTTGAGAGGCAGCAGACACAACCTTGACACCGCATGCTTAGTTGTTCCAACCGCTGTCTTCAGTATGTCTACACGGAACCAGCTCCAGTATCCTTTCAACGCGCCCAGAAAACTTGCTGCAAGAAGGGGACTCTCTGCCACCTATCCAGACGGTTGAAGTTTAGGGCAGTAAAGTCCGGTTCTATGAACGTTGAGGGCAGGCCGCCATTTAGAAAATGAGCCGGAATTAGCGCATCTAGGTCCGCAGGATTTTCTGAAATAGACACAGGGGGTAGAATTAATGATTGAGGTTATTCCTTAATTCCGCGAAAAGAATTTCGGGTCCAACTGCCCGAAATAGGTGGTATTTCGCCGTCTTTACTGCTGCTCCACAGCACACAGACCTGCTTCACACAGACCCCAAAATTGGGGAGAACATGGAGGAATTAACCGCCACTCGATTGATTCCGACCCTTGCTAGTTCATCTGCGGCGCAATTTTCCTCGTGGTCCCTATGACCGGGTACCTATACGTGGCGAATTCAATGCTACTCCGCCATCTTGTTAAAAGATCTTGGACAGTCATTGACTGGATGAGAAGTCCTCAAGTGACTTGAGTGCTGCCTGACTGATCGAAAATATACATATGGTATCCGGGTTGCCCGTAAATGCTGAGGATTAAAGTTCTTCTTTGATGGCTATTACTTCAGTATGGAAGACTCTGCAATGGTCGGGAAATCTGAAGAACTCATTGAGACACAGATGCTCACAATAGAAACCGCCTCCCACCTGTCCGTTAAGATTTGATCCATCTGTGTAAAAATGAAGGGAGCCCACTGGTCCCGGGGTTTGCGCATTCCATTCCTCGCTAAAGGGGATTGCGATTTTGTAGTTTTCGGTGTTTTTATCACCAGGAATACAGTAGTTGGAACCTCCTTTGGCATACCCCCTTTGTGTTTATTTCTATTCACATAAACAAATAAAGTGGTGTAGGTCCAGCTTGGTATGGCCAAAACTAGTCCTGCTCAATAGCATAGGAATCTTTTTGACACCAGCGTGGCTATCATTACCCCCATCAGTTCCACTAGTAGTAGGTCTAAGATAAAGTCTAGGGCGTCGCTAATCGTAGGGCGCAGAATGCCTATTGAGCAGACCTCTGCGTCGCTAATCGTAGGGCGCAGAATGCCTATTGAGCAGACCTCTGCCTTACGTTGTGTCCTCCTGAACCTTTCTCTGCATAAGGTTCTGATAACATAACATAACAGGTATGATAACATAATCATATTGTTGCAACTCGAAAACCCATCTGGCGATCCTTCCAAGTGGGCTCTTTATATTATTCAGCCACTTCAGCGCCTTATCAGTCGAAATCTTTAGCTTCTCAAATGCCTCTTGGTGTCTCGCCGTCCATTCCTACTTTGTTCCCTTCCGAAGGAGATCGTTTAGAGGTTTTGCGACCCCTGCGAAGTCTGGGACGAATCGACGATACCACGACGCCAACCCGATAAACTGCCGTACGCCCTTCACGTTTGTTGGGGGCTCCAATTCCGTGATCGCTGCCACCTTTGCGGGATCCATGCCAATTCCCTGGCTTGTTATCCGGTGGCCCAGGTACAATAGCTCTTCCCTGAAGAAATGGCACTTGTCCGTGTTTATCCTCAAGTTGGCCGCCTTCAGTCTACGGAATACTTACTTCAAATTCGCCATATGCTCCTCCCTTGCGCGTCCGATCACGATGATGTCATCCTGATACGCAAATGGGTGCGGAGCCATATCGGGCCTATGACCTGGTCCAAAGCCCATTGAAACGTTGCCGAGGCTGAGTGTAACCCGAACGGCATCACCTTTCACAGGTACAGACCTTTCTCTGGTACCGTAAAGGCCGTGTATTTCCTGCTCCCTTCCTCCAGTGGGATTTGCCAACAGCCATCTTAAAGGTCGATGCTGCTGAAAAATTTTGCCTCCCCCAATTGTTCCAATAAGAAGTTGTTCCGTGGCATCGAGTACGTATCCTTTACTGACTTTGCGTTTATTTGTCGGAAGTCCACGCACATTCTCCATTGACCCGTCTTTTTCTTCACCATGAAGATGGGTGAGCTGTAAGCGCTATTTGAAGGCTCTATGCATCCCTTTTCCAGCAGCTCTTCTACCTTATCATTGATCTCCCCCTGTATTTTGGGGTTCTTTGGATAGTACCTTGTCTTTATTGGGATGTCGTCCTTCATCGTGATCCTATGCTGCGTTATGTTTGAACACCCCTTTTGGTTTGTGAACGCCGCTAGCTCCTCCTCGCTCGCTCTTCCATTCCTCCGAGGGTCCAGTTATGGCTATGGACAGCCTATCCTCCAGGCATCCGCTCCATCTTTCTCTTCTCGGGATCGTGACTTGGTGGCCGGCGCCGTTTATTGTTGTTTTGAACTCTGCGAAGAAATCCCATCCAAGCACCGCGCTGTCTCCCATGCCTGGAAACACTAACATATTCAAGTTTTTTTTCTTGTTGCCAAAGCTTACTGTTGTCTGTAGTACCATTTTTGTCTCCGTGTGGCTCCCGTTGGCCGACTTTATTAGTCTCCTAGTTCTTCTCCGCCCTCAGTTTTTCTGAGATGAAACTAGCCGTTGCCCCGGTGCCAATTATGGCCTTCACTTCTGCGCCTCCGACCTTAACGACCGCCGCCAACTGCTGATTGTCTCCTGATAAACCTCCAACTAGTTCTGAGAGGCAGCACTTCGCGATCTCTGCCTTCCTCTCTATGGCTGAGATCGCTGAGCATTTCCCACCCTTTGGCAGCATTCTGTGCTCTTCACTCCTATTGCGCCGCACATCCTGCAGAACAAAATTCTGGGGTTCCTGCACCCACTGGCCCAATGGCCCTTGCCTCCGCACCTTTTGCATGCCTTCGATTGGTTTTCTATTTGACCCTGTCTAGGCGTCGCTTCCCACTGCCGAATCGTCTGTCTTTGACTGTCCGCTGCCCTGGTCTGCCAGTTTCTCAAAATATCCTTCGGCAGGAAAAAGGTCTCGAAGCTTCTCCTAAACTCCTTCCGTGTGGGCCACTCCTCATCGTTAATTATGAACCATCTTTGCGCTCTGCCCTGGAGTAGTTCTGGCATCGCCCGCGGGATTGTGTTTATTTCTAACCCGTAAGTTTTAGCGGACCATGCTACTCGGCCCACGAACTCGAGAGGATCTACTGTTCCGTCGAAACGGAACAACCATTCCCGGACTTGTTTGGCCACTTTCGCATAGTCAACCTGTACCGGGATTGACTTCCGCGCTTGTGGCTCCATGCTCCTTAAACTTCTCAATTCTGGCACTGCCAGACTTTGAATGAGCTCACCGCTCTCTGTCTCGGCGTGGACCTCTGCGCGTATTTCTCCTCGAATCCACGCGTGACCGCAATCACTTTGTGGTCTTTCGACTCGACGACCCACCTTGCAAAAAGTGCCCTCATGATCTCTACTGTTCCATCCGCTGGGAGACTGAGCTCTCTGCACACTTCACACAACTCCTCTTTGCGAAGCGCGTAAATTCATCTTTTCAATTCATCTTCCCCATCTTGAATCTGTGTTACTCCTAGACTCAAAAGCAATCACGTAGTTTGGGTGCAGGTGTAACGAACTGTTTTTGTTAACTTTTGCTTGCAACAAATGCCGCGGCTAGCTCACAGAGTTTGGGGGAACGTTCCCAGCTCAGAAATAACACAGGGTGCTTCGTTTAATAAATATCTCTTTTATTGCGATAAATTTACAAAAGGGTGAATCTCACCGGCTGCTTGGCTCAGCCGACCGACCGCTCGTCCTCCCGTCGATCCCAATGGTGCCAATACACATGCCCTCCCAAAGTTTGCGCCCAGCAGGACTTGTGGTCTTGGTGCCTGGCCCCGAAACGGCTCACGGTTTCCTTCGTTTGGACTCATGTGCTCCAGCTGCGGGGCCTGTGCTATAGCTGTTGTTGTCGTCACTGCTTTTCTGTCGCTGTTGTTGCCGTCGCTGCTCCCTCGTCGTCGCCGCTCCTATTGCTGCCTTCTTCGCTGATCCTGCCACTGCTTCTTCTTTGCGGGTGCCGCGGACCTTCGGCATCCTTGGCTCACTGGGAATGCCCTTTTGCCGTGGCCGGCACCTAATCCGTGTTAGCAGACCGATAGGCTCACCTTCCAGGCATACGCCGGGCAGGATGCGCTTCTCGGTGCCTGGCGGCCGGATCAGGGTACGAAGGGCCTACCTACTCTGCAGGACACGAACCCAGTTGCGTTCGCCACTCGCATCCAAACACCTGCGTGCTTACGCTCAGCAGGATCTATGGCAGACCAGAGGTTTTGGCGTCGCGTCTCCTTGGACTCCAGGTGATACGCTGTGCATACGTTCCAGCGCCTGGATCAGGATTCTAATGACTTTCCCGGGGTGTCCCTGCTTGGTTTCACTGATGGGCTTGAGTACCCGAGCTGGCTACCCCTCGCTTTACAAGATCACAACTGGTCTTCACGGTCAGGAATCGACAAGGCGTACGCCAGGCCGATCCGTCGCTATCGCTATGACACCAGGATACCTGTCGTGTCCGGGAATAACCCAACTCTACTCGTTTTACCCTTGGGCTTCAGTTCCGCCGTGGATTCTTGATCCTTTTCCCACTTGCTCCTTGATTTCTACTCCTTTTCTGATTCTCGTACCGCCCCCGGACTTACCCACAGGGGGTCCTTAAGCTACTGATCCTTGCGCACTCGCTTTAAATCCCATACTTGAGACTGTCGGACTTACCCACGGGGGGTCCTTCAACCTGTACTCCTAATTCCTCCAAGGAACTTTCCCGCTTGAATGTCAGACTTACCCACGGGGGTCTTTCACTCAACTCGATTTGCTCCAGGGGCCCTCCCTATATAGTGCCAGAGGCACCCGTTAATCCTTGCAAATCTCGCTACCTGCCGTTAATCCTTCGCTCCTCTGCTCTTGCCGTTAACTTTCTCCAATTCCTGCCGCATTTCTATCGGCGGGCTTTCTTTAGTTGCCCCCCTGTTTGCACCGCTTGGTCCTCCGATCCGTATTGTTATGTGCTGGTCGTCGGACTTCGTCCAGATACCGGCCCCCTCCCCCCCCCCCCCCATTTAGTGCATATTCCCTGTTATTGAGCGCTCTTTCGGCGATCAAGGTAATCTCGTGTAGGGCTGTCTCTGTGGATCGGCTCTTCCTATACGCCTACTGTGAGCTTTAGATGTCATTTGGGTTTATGGTAAGGTGGATATGGAGACTTAAAAGCCTCTCCATTGTCTTAAGAAATAAGGGCAAGAGACTTATAGGTATATAATCCTTTTCCTGCTTTGGGTACACTTTCGTACGCTGCCAAGCCTCTATCACAATGTCAGTAGTGAAGACTATGGTGAAAATTTTCTTGATCTATTGCCTTAGGTTAGCTCCGACTATTAGAGATTGAAGGGTTTGAAACTATTTATCACCCATTTAATACCTATCCTATTACTTAGGTATAGGATACACTTACACTTAGGATATACTTACTAGTGTTAGTAATATAGGCAAGGTTAAAGGCCCTGCGTGCATTTTTCTTGAAAGGCGTTAGCGCCAATATACATCAAGGTGGCTTTTCGATCCGCTGCTACTCATTATATTTTAGGGACAGGCTTTGTGGTACGTCTAGGTACTTTCCATAGAAAGTGATTCTACTTCATACTATCTGTTCTACGCAAACTAATCTCTCAGTTTTAAAGCTATCGAGTTGAAACTTTGCACGCATCCTTCTTTTGTTTGCAGGCAGTATATAAGTCGGAACGGCTAGGATCGATCGACTTTATCCTATAGCTGCCATATTACTGTTTGATCGGAAATGCCATAACTTTGGTGTTTTTTAAGTTAGAGGGTTGGGACTTTCCACACATAGTATATTTGGCCAAAATATCTTATGTACAAAAATTCATAAGGATCGGCGGATCGAAATTGGCTTAACTTTGTTGTTTTTAAGCTTGAAAGATGGGACTTGGTATAGATCTATTTGGATTTTTTTTCTGGATGTCCTTGTTGCGGATGTACCATTCAGCATTGGGCCTGTTAAGGTCCAAAAACCAAATGCTGGGTCGGAAAGGTTCGGCGGCAGCCTCTGAGCGGCTCGTGAAAGCTCAGAGTTGGAACTTCTCATCTCCATGCTGGTAGGGGAGCCGATTGTTTGTCAATAATGTACGATGCCGTGGCTGAAGTAGAAGTGACAGTCTTGAAATTTCTTGTCTCTCGATCGAGAACATTTATGAATGTAAACTGTGAGAGAGAAGTAAGTTCACGAACTTCTGTGAGAGAGAGGTGCGTGTCTGGAAGGACGAAATAGAGGCAGTCGTTGCCGAGATTGTTGTTGTGGTGGTTGTGCTGGGGCATTTTCAGTTGTTGGGGGAATTTAGGATCCTGGCTGAGAGAGTGGCCAACTCTAAGTGGTCATCCAAATCAGGGAAAGAATAAGCGAAAGATCTAGACGCGGCTATTGAGAATTCACCAATATCCATTTCCGACATAATTACATTTAAATGAAAATATAATTTGTGAATTTAGATTTATTGGGTTGATTTGTATGTTTTAACTGACTATACCAGTTAAATACCTAAGTATCGAGTATTTAATTGCTAGTCAGATTCACATTTTATAATTTGTATGAGTTTTTAGATTGTTTTGATTTTTGTAACAGTGAGTTTGTTTCGTGATGTTTCGTTTTGTTTTGCTTCTTCTTTTTTCTTGCTGCTCGATCAGTTAATTTCCCAGAACTGGGGAACACTTCCCAAACGCATCCGAGCGGTTCGAAAGATAGGTGAACGATGGGGTGGTTCCACTAAGAATCTATCTAGTATCTTTTTATAGAGCACGCAGTTGGCCTTTCTAGAATTGCGTACTGCTAGCTTTGTCAAGATTTCGAGATTAACCGCTATCTCAACGCAGTGGTGGTTTGAAAAGGTATACAAGGTATACAAGATGCCATGGGCCAAGGGCCATGTCAGCTCCACTCTTAGCAAGGTGGAGCAGGAAGACTCCCTTACTGTGGTGGAGATTTTTTTGCAGGAGTTTCGGATACATATTTGAGATTTTCCACCACAGTAACCTCAACATCGGTGTCGGAGCCTAGCAGTGAGTCCTTCTATATTCAGACGCCTTCAAGAGCCCTTGCCAAGTCACTCTCCTCCGAGGTGTACCCCTCCAGAATGTCCTTCTCTATATCCGACATTCTTCAGATTAGATTAGGGATTAGATTCATATTGTCGGCATCTTCCAGGATCTTTACGGTTTCCTCGGTTATGTGAGGAATATCTGTAACCCGCCGTAACCCCACTGCTTCCTTCACTTGGCGACCCTCCAGTCCGCCGTGGGGAGTGTGGGGTAGCACATCCTTATCATGGCCAGAATTGTGTTTGGGTCCGCCGCTTTTTCTGTCAACTTCCTTGTCCACGCCAGCCCTCGGTTAGCTGTGGATCTTGTCCCAGTTTACCGCTTCCAATCTGGCTCCTGGGTAAACCCCTCCCACCGACGCTATCATGCGCTTATAGAGGTTTACTGACCTCGCATATGCACGCCCGTGCATTCCTGCACTTGCAGCGCAGGGCAGTACAAAGTGTATGTCGACGGTCGAACATTGTAATCGATAGGTAGAATTAGTATTGGTAGGAAAATCTAGTATTTCTTAAGTTTTCCTATTTCTTGGCCCTTTGAAGTACGGGCCTACTGATTTCGGAAAAGTGAATGCCGCCGAAAAAGTGCCTTTTCATTGTTTTGTTTATTGTACTGTTTGTAGGAGGGCACACTGCGGTAACAATAAGTTTAAGATTAAGATTCTGCATTGTGAGACTAATTTAAGCAATTTCAGAATAAAACTCCCTTGAAGGGCCCTTGAAGTATCTTCTTTCGTTTGGACCTACGCCGTTTAAAGGCAACTCCACTGACACAAGACAATTCCTTTTATTCGCAGTCCTAGGGAGACTGCAAGGGCAACTTACCCAGAAGGCGGCTTGTCGACCAGCTAGAGAGTTGCCAGGAGCGCACGGAGTTCAATTTTCCGTCCGAGTAGAGGAGTCGCAGCCAGCGACGCAGCCAGAGGGCGCGGCCAGCGCCGAACACTGTACGGACGGAGTCGCTGCCAGCGTCAGGGTGACGCAGCCAGCGTCAATTGAGGAGACGCAGCCAGCGTCAATTGAGGAGACGCAGCCAGTGTCAGTTGAGGAGACGCAGCCAGCGTCAGTTGAGGAGACGTAGCCAGCGTCAGTTGAGGAGATCGCAGCCAGCGGTCAGGAGGCGTAAGGAGCGCCAAGCATCCGCGGCCAGAAGGCACAGGTCCGCCATTTTGGAGCGCTGGGGCACCGCCATATTTGCACTTGAGATGCAGCATTCCCCCAGGAGGAGTTCCCGGCTACCCCTACAATAACGCGAGCGGATCAGCAGCCAGCGAGTAGTGGAGCAGAAAACCGGCCGCGGGTGAACATAACCACAGTGGCGTCTACAGTGGCGACTACAGTGGCGACTACAGTGGCATCTCAACCAAGGAGTACTGCTGTCACAGCTGCGAGTTCAGAGCAGGAGGTGGGCCAGCCTCTCACATTGTACATGTTGGGGTCGGGCTTGTCTCTCGCGGCGGTGTCGGTGCGAGCAGTGCGGCCTGCTCGCTGCCACCATCTTGGAGTGGACCCCCATTGCTAATGACCAGCAATCATCTTGTGGAGCCACTGTGTGCTCCAAGTGCTGCGCAGACAGCGCATGGATTCGTGCTACCAGGCGGGCGCATCCACATCGTGGCAACTGTATCGCCATTTTTTGGATCCTACGACTCGACGACGCCGAATGGAGCCCAAGGAGCGAATGGGCCAAGGAGGCTCCCGGAGTTGCGTGTATTTGGAGAGCAGCCCGAGGAGTGGCCCATCTTTTACTGTGCGAGACAGTGAAGTCGCTGCTGATTCACCCTGAGAACGTCTGCGCCGTGATGGAGCAGCTGCGCTTTTGGTTTGGCCGACCGGAGCAGCTTATACGCAGCCGGCTGAACAGCGTGCGAGCTGTGCCGCCGATTACGGAGCAGCACCTGGCGAGGATCGTTCCCTTCTCAACCCGAATGAGTAACCTCACGTCCTTCGTGCAGTCGGCGAAAGCGGAGCAGCATCTGGGGAAACCCACCCTCAAGGAGGAGCTTGTGGCAAAGCTTCCTATGAGCAAGCGAGGGGATTGGGCCAGGCACGCTGCATCGATCGTGCCCTTTCCCACTGTAGCGCACTTCAGCGCGTGGAGGGAAACATGCTACGACGAGCTGCAGGGAGTTCATTGGAGCTTCGCCACCTGTCAGGTGGAGCATGGTGAAGAGGCATCGGCTCTGCTTCACATGCTTACGGAGTGGTCATTCGGCCAGATCCTGCGATGTGCATGGCGAGTGCCAGATCAACGGATGCCGCAGATTGCATCACCGTCTGCTACATGGAGTGGACGAAGGGCGAAGATGGCCGTAGTAGCAAGGTGGCTTCAGGCGCCAACGGAGGAAACCAGCAGTCGGCAGTTTCCAGACGCAGACCGGACAGGAGGCCTTCGCCACGAGGTGCTTACAGGGACCACGAGAGGAGCCAGCAGTCGGCTGTCCTCAGAAACAGCCTGGAGAGAAGGGCCCCGCAGCCAGCGAAGGCGCCCGTGCAGAGGAATTTAAGCATCGACGTCGAAGGAGGCCGACTTTTGTTCCGTATACTGCCAGTAACGCTGTACGGAGCTGGCCGCCAGGTGGACGCATACGCGCTCTTGGATGAAGGATCCTCCGTCACGACGAACTACTGAGGGATCTGGGAGTGCGACGCGAACATCGACAGCTAAATATCCAATGGTTTGGAGGAAGGGCCAACTGGGAGCCCTCTATGAGCCTGGAGATAAGTGGAGCTGGGAAGCCCCCTCGCCACCCCTTGAGGAACGTGTACGCTTGAGTCTGCCGATGCAGACGTTATGTCGACGAGACGTCCAGGGCCTGCATAAGGATTCGCGACTGCCGATGAAGCCCTACAGCAACGAGGTGCCGAAGTTGCTCATCGGACTGGACCATGGACATTTGGGATTGCCACTTAGAACAAGGCGGTTTGCCAGAGAGGGACCGTATGCGGCCGCAACCGAGCTTGGATGGGTTGTGTTTGGGCCAGTAAGTGGACAATCGACTACGCCGTCACCGAGGTCCTGCCTTCAAGCCGTGTCAATGGACGATTCGATGGAAAAGATGGTGGAGGACTACTTCGAGATGGAAAGCTTTGGTGTGAAGCTCGCGCCACCTGTCGCAGCCAGCGACGACGCGCGTTCCCAAAGGATCCTGAAGACACCACGGTGAAAGTGGGGCGTCGCTACCAGACGGGATTGCTCTGCAAGGACGACAACGCTGTGCTGCCACGGAGCTACGAGATGGCGCACAGACGGCTGATCAACGTTGGCGCTGGAATATGATCGGATCATCAAGGATTACGTGTCCAAAGGATATGCAAGGAAGCTGCAGCTTGATGAGGTCGCGGTGAAGAGCGACAAGCTGTGGTATTTGCCACATTTTGGTGTTGAAAACCCGAACAAGCCCGGTAAGGTCCGGCTTGTGTTTGATGCTACAGCCAAGGTTGGAGGAACCTCGCTAAATTCGGCGCTGGACAAGGGGCCTCAGCACTACAAGCCCTTGCCAGCCGTGCTCTTCCACTTCAGGGAATGAGCAGTCGGAGTCTGCGGTGACATCAAGGAGATGTTCCACCAGGTGCTGATCCTACCCGAGAATCGATGTTCCCAACGATTCCTTTGGAGAGATGATAACGACGATTGAGACCCGGATGTGTACGAGTTAAACGTAATGACGTTTGGAGCAGCCTGCTCGACGAGCACTGCGAATTACGTGAAGACGGTGAATGCCCTGAAGTTTCGGGATTCAGATCCGAGGGCAGTCAAGGCCATCATCGACTACCATTATGTAGACAGTTTCGCCACGGAGAGCGAAGCTATTGAGGTATCTACCCGAGTGAAGGAGATACTGGCGGAGGCTGGATTCGAATTATGCCAGTTTTCATCCAGCTTACCCATCATGGAAGCGGCGTTGGGACCACCTGGACAAGTCAAGAGCGTCGGATGGGGTGAGGCTGAAGAGAAGATCCTTGGATGGCAAGGTGCTGGTGCTGGTTAGCTTCGTGTGCGCAAAGATGAAGTGTGCACCGTTGAGAACGATGTCGATCCCACGGCTGGGGCTGCAGGCAGCGGTCCTTGGAACCAGAGTGATGAACACTGTCAAGGAGGAGCGCAGTGTGGATATCAGTGAGACGGTGTTATGTACGGAATCAAGAACGGTGCTGAAATGGATCGGCAGCACCCTCGATACAAGCAGTTTGTTGGCAACCGAGTGGCGGAGATTTTGGAGTCGTCAGTGGAGTTTTGGAGTCAGTTTGGAGGTTTCCCAGTGGAGATGGGTGCCTACAGCTGACAACGCTGCGGATGATGCGACGCGGTCGCAGAGCAAGGTGGACCTTAACCCGGAATCCCGATGGCTAAGCGGTCCCGCATTTTTGAGGCAGCCTGAGGAGGGAACCGACCTTGTTCCAGATTCATCTGATGAGGAGGAGATGCCCAGTGAGTTCGCTTTGGTGGCATCGAATGAATTTGTCACCCTATTCCAGAGATTCTCGAGCTTCAGTCGCCTGGTGAGGACCACAGCCTGGGTCCTGAGGTTTGCGCGTCGGTGCCGCAAATAGAGAAGCGAGCTTGAGGAATATGAATTCACTTCAACGGAGTGTAAGGCCGCGGAGAACCTGTTAGTCAGGCAGGCCCAATTGGAATCGTTTCCCGATGAGATGAGGTCGGCGGAACGCGGAAAGGACGTCGTCAGCTCGAGCGAGATTTGAGGTCTGGCGCCTTACAACGAGTGCCATTTGCAACGGACGCGGCCGATGCCGCCCTTCCAGAGGATCGCTTGGAAGCGGGAGGATGGCCATTCAAGTACACAGGACTGGACTACTTTGGGCCACTGCTGGTGACTGTTGCAAGGGCGATTCACTTGGAGCTGGCGCATGACCTGTCAACGGATTTCTGCATAATAGCGATCAGGAACTTCGTCTGTCATAGAGGACCAGTAGGTAAACTGCGGAGTGACAACGGCAAGAACTTCGTGGGAGCTGACAGGGAGGCCAGACGATTTGGAGACGTGTTCGAGACGGAGAGGATACAGAGTGAGTCATCCAGGAGGAGCATTGAATGGGTCTTTAATTGCCCATCCAACCCGTCTGATGGTGGAGTATGGGAGCGTATGGTGCAGTGCGTCAAGCGGGTGCTGCGGCATACCCTGAAGGAAGTCGCGCCGAGGGACCATGTGATGGAGAGTCTCCTGATAGAAGCGGAGAATATAGTTAACTCGCGTCCGCTCACCCACTTGCTGGTGGATGCGGACCAAGAGGCGCCGTTGACGCCAAACGACCTGCTCAAGGGAGCAGCTAACCCGTCGGATACGCCTGGATTGGATGCGGTGCTGCCCAAGGAGGGTTCAACGCGAAAGCATTGGAGCATTGCCCGCATGCTGCGAGACCGTTTCTGGAGGAGGTGGGTCATGGAGTACCTGCCTATGCTTATGCGTCGCGAGAAGTGGTGCCGGAGAACGGAGCCCAGCCGCCAGGGCGATATGGTTTTCGTCTGCGATCCTGCCTTACCCAGACGACAGGCGCAAGGGCATCGTGGAGGAGGTCTACAGTGGATCTGATCGAGTCGTCAGACGCGCCCTGTGCGCGTGAACGATAATGGCCTATCTCGGACAATTTTGCGGCCCGTCTCGAAACTTGCAGTTTTGGATTTGGGTGAAGCGGTTCTTCACGGGGTCGGGGATGTCGAACATTGTAATCGATAGGTAGAATAAGTATTGGTGGAAAAATCTAGTATTTCTTAAATTATCCGATTTCTTGGCCCTTTGAAGTACGGGCCTACTGATTTCGGAAAAATGAATGCCGCCGAAAAAGTGCCTTTTCATTGTTTTGTTTATTGTAGGAGGGCACACTGCGGTAAGAATAAGTTTTAGATTAAGATTCTGCATTGGGAGCCCGTTCGCCACGGCCAAAGGCCCTTGAAGTATCTTCTTTCTTTTGGACCTACGCTTGTGGGGAGCCGTTTAAAGGCAACTCCACATGACACAAGACAGGGTACAAGGGTACAAAAAAAGTTAATAAGTAAATGAACAAATAAACAAAAATAGATGAATTCTCGAGCTCGGCTCGAACCCGGCACCCTTCACACATCAGCCAAGAACTTCACCATTGGGCTAACTTTGACAATGTTTCGCGCAAAAAAGTTTCCTAAGTTAAGTTTTATCCTTCCTCTTTTTAAATCAAAGGTCCTCTTTTTATATCAAAGCGGACGGACGTGTTTTTTTGTGCGCACTGCGTTTTCATAAAATTTGCTTATTAGCTTTCCATTAACAATCTGTGTTTATTCCTATTCACATAAAAAAAGAACAATAATAAAATATTGCAATTCATAGATCCGTATCGCTTCGCGTGTGCAGTGATATATTTGGAGGTAAAATAATAATTTTATAAATTTTTCTTCCAAACATAGCCCTGCTCTTCTTCTTCATCTCTTACGGTGTTGCTTCTATTCTGTTGCTCCTAACTTTCCTCGACAATCTCGTCTTCCCAGCCTACCTGTTGGCTCTGTGAAAACGTTTTACACGCTAAGTGTGCCGGGTTCACGGCCTCAGTTTCAGATGCAATCTCGCGTAGGTCTGGTCTCCACTTTTGCTGTGACGGTTGTCGTGCTGTTCAGGACGAAATGAGATCGTTCATGAGGCAGACTAAAAGCGGTTTGAAGGAGTTGATTAGTGGTTTTCGAAAAATCAATGACCAACTCCGTGTGCTCGATTCACAGTTTAGTAGTCTTCAACTACTAAACGAGTCTCCAAAGCGTAAAAAATCCTCTTTTAGCGATGTGCTAGTGGCGAATAATCTTCAGCCTGCTCAGCCGACAACTATGCAGCCGCTTATATCTCTGGCCACCCCAAGGGCCGGACCTGAGAAAAATGCGGCTTTCGAATATCTGAGGATTAATTAGCAATTGTCCGATATGTCCTCTGTGGCATCGCTTCAAGTGATCCCAGACCGAATAATTCAAACCCCTGTAACAGTCACCAAACAGGGCAATCAATCGCCCGGACCCCCGGTACTAACACTTACCTATCAGAATACAAGAGGGTTACGTAGTAAACGATCCAAACTGTATTCTGATAGTTCTTTCTTTGCATCTCACATTATTGTATTTTCAGAAACTTGGTTAAAGCCGGAGATCTTAAGCTCCGAAGTTTTTCCTAGTAGATACACCACTTTTAGATGTGATAGAACTCTGCGAAGGGGACAAGGAGTGTTAATCTCTGTAGACTCCAAACTCGCTTCTGAAGAGGTAAAATCACAAGAGTTTGGTGACATTGAATTCCTTTGCATCAAAATCACTTTGTCCGATCAATCTCTGTATGTTACCTGTTCTTACATACCACTTTCGTCCGAACCGCCAACATACTGGCAACATTTGTCCGCTATTCGTTTGGTTTTCGATCGTCTGTCTGATGGTGACCAGCTGATAGCTCTGGGTGACTTTAATATCCCAGAACTTATATGGTCAAATGTTGAAAATTCACCGTCTTTACAGCATAACTCCCACCACGACTTTCCTGTGGGCATGTTTGACATGTCACTCGGGAAAATTAACCACGTTAGAAATTCTTTAGGTCGGCTGCTGGACTTTTGTTTCGTTTCTGATCCTGATGGATTACTCTTTTCAGAATTTTGCCCCTTTCTGACCCTGAGGATCCATATCATCCCACTCTTGAGCTTTTAATTGAAAACAACTACTTAATTGACCTTAAGTCTACACTTAAATCTCATAAAGTTCGTTTCTTTCGTAAGGCTGACTTTATTAAATTAAATAAGGTAATTTCGGAAATTGATTGGTCTGATTTACTGGCATGCGATGATCTAAACTTAGCATTACAAAAATTTTATTTCACTGTAAACTCATTTTTTGACGTTTGTGTTCCGTGGAAATATCCGTCCGCTTCAACGAATCCGCCTTGGTATACAAGGCACCTTATAAATTTAAAGAATAGTATGAGTAGACTTTTAAACAAACATAGATTATATGGCTGTACAGTTAGTTATTCAAGATACTTACTAGCTCGGTCCAATTTCACTGTGCATAACGCAGAATGTTATTGGAGGTATATTCGCCGCTGCAGGATTCAGTTTACTCAGGATCCGAAGCAGTTTTATAACTTTGTAAACACTAAGCGTAAACATGTATCTTTTTCACCACTGCTTACGTTTGAGAACTCTTATGCGAACACTCTTTGCAAAGCTTTTTCAAACTACGTATTCACCTAGCAGCAGCACAGCTCAGCCTTACACTTATAATATCCAATCAGCCAATCTTATATTTTGCCCATTCTTCGATCAAAGTGGTGTGTTATCGGATCTTCTTAATGTCAAGCACGTGTAATCGCCAGGCCCTGATGGAGTACCAGGCTGTGTTCTGAAGAACTGCGTCGAGGCTCTGTGCAAACCGCTCGTTAAACTTTTTACTCTATCGCTGGAAACTTCGATCTTTCCCCTTATGTAGAAGGAATCCTTCATTATTCCGCTGCATAAAAAAGGGAAAATTCCGACGCTGCGAATTATAGAGGCGTCTCTAAATTGTCAGCAATTCCAAAGCTTTTTGAAAAGCTTATCACTCCACATTTGCAACACCTATGTAGTTCAATAATAACTCCGTGCTAGCATGGCTTCATGAAGCGCCGCTCCACCACTACCAACTTATTGGAGCTAATATCTTTTATTACGGATGGCTTCCGGAATGGCTTACAAACAGACGTCATTTACACTGACTTCAGTAAAGAATTTGACTCAGTTAACCATTCGCTTCTTATAAGTAAACTCAGTCTTTTGGGATTCCCAACTGATCTGCTTATCTGGATTTCGAGCTACTTATCTGGGAGAATCCAACGTGTTTTCTTTAAAGATTTTACCTCGCGTTTAGTCCGCGCCACATCTAGGGTGCCCCAAGTAAGCCATCTTGGACCCCTACTTTTTTCACTTGTACTTATGTACGCTGATGACGTTAAGCTATGCCTTCAGTATAAATTCACTAGCGCCCAGTCTAGACTTCAATCCGATTTGGATAAACTTCAAAAT
The DNA here is from genome assembly GCF_017639315.1 of Drosophila ananassae. NCBI lineage: Eukaryota > Metazoa > Arthropoda > Insecta > Diptera > Drosophilidae > Drosophila > Drosophila ananassae. The sequence goes on from NC_057927.1 coordinate 30,215,380, forward strand.
TGGTGTTTAGCAAATAACCTAAAGCTTAATGGATCGAAATGTATACTTATGTCTTTTTACCGATCTAGTCCTCACCAGGCTATGTACTTTCTCTATGGAAACGCCTTAGAACGATTAACTCAGGTTAACGATCTATGTGTCCTATTAGATTTGAAACTTAAATTTACCGACCATATATCTACCATGGTTAATAAAGCTATGGGTGTGCTTGGTTTTATGAAAAGATGATCAACAGAATTTAATGACCCGTACATAACGAGTGTGGATCGTGTGTCTGGAGTCCTCAATATGGAGTTCACCAAGATCACATTAAATCTGTACAAAAAAACTTCCTTACTTTTGCGCTTAGGGGACTTAATTGGGATGCAAATCTTTACCTCCCCTCTTATCGTAGTAAACTTTTACTAATAAATTTACCTACAACTTACCTTTTACTATTAACAAACCGTAGAACGATGCTGGGTGTCATGTTTCTATATAATCTTATTTATGGATATATAGACAGCCAGCATTTACTAAAACGCTTAAACTTTAACGTTCCTAGTAGAAGGACTAGAAACTTTCGTCCACTACTCCTCAGCCATTGTAGTTCGACTATGCCCAACACGATCCATTAAGCCACATCTTGTCACTTGGCTCTACTAACAATCTTAAATCGCTTATATTAACCGCCTTATCTGTGCAACACTCTTTCTTGTGATATCTTCTCCTACTTTTCGCTTAACTATCTCGGATATATTCCCGCGATTCAAGCCGTACGTCACGCGGCAGCGTCCCTCGGTCGGTTGGACGGGAGGTGGGCTGTACGTATGCAGTGGGAACCGAGCACCAAAAAAAAAAAAAACAAGAAAGGAAAGCTAACTTCGGGCGGAGCCGAAGTTTATATACCCTTGCAGTTGAGTCGCAGTCCGCTAGGTGGCGCCACGCATCTTCTTTCCTCTTTTTCGGTCCTCTTTTTATATCAAAGCGGACGGACGTGTTTTTTTGTGCGCACTGCGTTTTCATAAAATTTGCTTATTAGCTTTCCATTAACAATCTGTGTTTATTCCTATTCACATAAAAAAAGAACAATAATAAAATATTGCAATTCATAGATCCGTATCGCTTCGCGTGTGCAGTGATATATTTGGAGGTAAAATAATAATTTTATAAATTTTTCTTCCAAACATAGCCCTGCTCTTCTTCTTCATCTCTTACGGTGTTGCTTCTATTCTGTTGCTCCTAACTTTCCTCGACAATCTCGTCTTCCCAGCCTACCTGTTGGCTCTGTGAAAACGTTTTACACGCTAAGTGTGCCGGGTTCACGGCCTCAGTTTCAGATGCAATCTCGCGTAGGTCTGGTCTCCACTTTTGCTGTGACGGTTGTCGTGCTGTTCAGGACGAAATGAGATCGTTCATGAGGCAGACTAAAAGCGGTTTGAAGGAGTTGATTAGTGGTTTTCGAAAAATCAATGACCAACTCCGTGTGCTCGATTCACAGTTTAGTAGTCTTCAACTACTAAACGAGTCTCCAAAGCGTAAAAAATCCTCTTTTAGCGATGTGCTAGTGGCGAATAATCTTCAGCCTGCTCAGCCGACAACTATGCAGCCGCTTATATCTCTGGCCACCCCAAGGGCCGGACCTGAGAAAAATGCGGCTTTCGAATATCTGAGGATTAATTAGCAATTGTCCGATATGTCCTCTGTGGCATCGCTTCAAGTGATCCCAGACCGAATAATTCAAACCCCTGTAACAGTCACCAAACAGGGCAATCAATCGCCCGGACCCCCGGTACTAACACTTACCTATCAGAATACAAGAGGGTTACGTAGTAAACGATCCAAACTGTATTCTGATAGTTCTTTCTTTGCATCTCACATTATTGTATTTTCAGAAACTTGGTTAAAGCCGGAGATCTTAAGCTCCGAAGTTTTTCCTAGTAGATACACCACTTTTAGATGTGATAGAACTCTGCGAAGGGGACAAGGAGTGTTAATCTCTGTAGACTCCAAACTCGCTTCTGAAGAGGTAAAATCACAAGAGTTTGGTGACATTGAATTCCTTTGCATCAAAATCACTTTGTCCGATCAATCTCTGTATGTTACCTGTTCTTACATACCACTTTCGTCCGAACCGCCAACATACTGGCAACATTTGTCCGCTATTCGTTTGGTTTTCGATCGTCTGTCTGATGGTGACCAGCTGATAGCTCTGGGTGACTTTAATATCCCAGAACTTATATGGTCAAATGTTGAAAATTCACCGTCTTTACAGCATAACTCCCACCACGACTTTCCTGTGGGCATGTTTGACATGTCACTCGGGAAAATTAACCACGTTAGAAATTCTTTAGGTCGGCTGCTGGACTTTTGTTTCGTTTCTGATCCTGATGGATTACTCTTTTCAGAATTTTGCCCCTTTCTGACCCTGAGGATCCATATCATCCCACTCTTGAGCTTTTAATTGAAAACAACTACTTAATTGACCTTAAGTCTACACTTAAATCTCATAAAGTTCGTTTCTTTCGTAAGGCTGACTTTATTAAATTAAATAAGGTAATTTCGGAAATTGATTGGTCTGATTTACTGGCATGCGATGATCTAAACTTAGCATTACAAAAATTTTATTTCACTGTAAACTCATTTTTTGACGTTTGTGTTCCGTGGAAATATCCGTCCGCTTCAACGAATCCGCCTTGGTATACAAGGCACCTTATAAATTTAAAGAATAGTATGAGTAGACTTTTAAACAAACATAGATTATATGGCTGTACAGTTAGTTATTCAAGATACTTACTAGCTCGGTCCAATTTCACTGTGCATAACGCAGAATGTTATTGGAGGTATATTCGCCGCTGCAGGATTCAGTTTACTCAGGATCCGAAGCAGTTTTATAACTTTGTAAACACTAAGCGTAAACATGTATCTTTTTCACCACTGCTTACGTTTGAGAACTCTTATGCGAACACTCTTTGCAAAGCTTTTTCAAACTACGTATTCACCTAGCAGCAGCACAGCTCAGCCTTACACTTATAATATCCAATCAGCCAATCTTATATTTTGCCCATTCTTCGATCAAAGTGGTGTGTTATCGGATCTTCTTAATGTCAAGCACGTGTAATCGCCAGGTCCTGATGGAGTACCAGGCTGTGTTCTGAAGAACTGCGTCGAGGCTCTGTGCAAACCGCTCGTTAAACTTTTTACTCTATCGCTGGAAACTTCGATCTTTCCCCTTATGTAGAAGGAATCCTTCATTATTCCGCTGCATAAAAAAGGGAAAATTCCGACGCTGCGAATTATAGAGGCGTCTCTAAATTGTCAGCAATTCCAAAGCTTTTTGAAAAGCTTATCACTCCACATTTGCAACACCTATGTAGTTCAATAATAACTCCGTGCTAGCATGGCTTCATGAAGCGCCGCTCCACCACTACCAACTTATTGGAGCTAATATCTTTTATTACGGATGGCTTCCGGAATGGCTTACAAACAGACGTCATTTACACTGACTTCAGTAAAGAATTTGACTCAGTTAACCATTCGCTTCTTATAAGTAAACTCAGTCTTTTGGGATTCCCAACTGATCTGCTTATCTGGATTTCGAGCTACTTATCTGGGAGAATCCAACGTGTTTTCTTTAAAGATTTTACCTCGCGTTTAGTCCGCGCCACATCTAGGGTGCCCCAAGTAAGCCATCTTGGACCCCTACTTTTTTCACTTGTACTTATGTACGCTGATGACGTTAAGCTATGCCTTCAGTATAAATTCACTAGCGCCCAGTCTAGACTTCAATCCGATTTGGATAAACTTCAAAATTGGTGTTTAGCAAATAACCTAAAGCTTAATGGATCGAAATGTATACTTATGTCTTTTTACCGATCTAGTCCTCACCAGGCTATGTACTTTCTCTATGGAAACGCCTTAGAACGATTAACTCAGGTTAACGATCTATGTGTCCTATTAGATTTGAAACTTAAATTTACCGACCATATATCTACCATGGTTAATAAAGCTATGGGTGTGCTTGGTTTTATGAAAAGATGATCAACAGAATTTAATGACCCGTACATAACGAGTGTGGATCGTGTGTCTGGAGTCCTCAATATGGAGTTCACCAAGATCACATTAAATCTGTACAAAAAAACTTCCTTACTTTTGCGCTTAGGGGACTTAATTGGGATGCAAATCTTTACCTCCCCTCTTATCGTAGTAAACTTTTACTAATAAATTTACCTACAACTTACCTTTTACTATTAACAAACCGTAGAACGATGCTGGGTGTCATGTTTCTATATAATCTTATTTATGGATATATAGACAGCCAGCATTTACTAAAACGCTTAAACTTTAACGTTCCTAGTAGAAGGACTAGAAACTTTCGTCCACTACTCCTCAGCCATTGTAGTTCGACTATGCCCAACACGATCCATTAAGCGTATTATGTTCGGACTACAATGGTCTCTGCCACATCTTGTCACTTGGCTCTACTAACAATCTTAAATCGCTTATATTAACCGCCTTATCTGTGCAACACTCTTTCTTGTGATATCTTCTCCTACTTTTCGCTTAACTATCTCGGATATATTCCCGCGATTCAAGCCGTACGTCACGCGGCAGCGTCCCTCGGTCGGTTGGACGGGAGGTGGGCTGTATGTATGCAGTGGGAACCGAGCACCAAAAAAAAAAAAAACAAGAAAGGAAAGCTAACTTCGGGCGGAGCCGAAGTTTATATACCCTTGCAGTTGAGTCGCAGTCCGCTAGGTGGCGCCACGCATCTTATATAATTAGATATATAGCGGATCGTATATAGTTAGCCGATCCTTATAAAATTTGGCAAATCGAATTATTTTGCCAAAAGAGGAATCCATTGAAACTCCCATCTTCTAACTTAAAAAACAAGGAAGTTATGGCATTTCCGATCTATCAGTTATATGGCAGCTATAGGATATAGACGGCCGATCCTTATGAAATTTGGCAGATCATATAAGTTGGCCCAAGTTAGAATGCACAGAAAGTCCCATCCTTCTAACTTGAAAAACAACGAAGTTATAGCATTTCCGATCAATCAGTTATATGGCAGCTATAGGATATAGTCGGCCGATCCTTGTGAAATTTTGTGCATAAGATATTTTGGTCAAATTTAACATGTGTGGAAAGTTCCAACCCTCTAATTTAAAAAACACCAAAGTTATGGCATTTCCGATCAATCAGTTATATGGCAGCTATAGGATATAGTCGACCGATCCCGGACGTTCCGACTTATATACTGCCTGCAAAGGAAAGAAGGATGTGTGCAAAGTTTCAACTTGATAGCTCTAAAACTGAGAGACTAGTTTGCGTAGAAACAGACAGACGGTCAGACGGACAGACGGACATGCTTATATCGACTCAGGAGGTGATCCTGATCAAGAATATATATACTTTATAGGGTCGGAGATGTCTCCTTCACTGCGTTGTACACTTTTGACCAAAATTATAATACCCGGACTAATAATAGTCCGTCTGTCCGTCTGTCTGTCCGTCTGTCTGTCTGTCTGTCTGTCTGTCTGTCTGTCTGTCTGTCTGTTTCTACGCAAACTAGTCTCTCAGTTTTAAAGCTATCGAGTTGAAACTTTGCACACACCCTTCTTTCTGTTGCAGGCAGTACATAAGTCGGAACGGCCGGGATCGGTCGACTATATCCTATAGCTGCCATATAACTGATTGATCGGAAATGCCATAACTTCGTTGTTTTTTAAGTTAGAAGGATGGGACTTTCTATGGATTCTAATTTGGGCCAACTTATTCGATCTGCCAAATTTCATAAGGATCGGCCGTCTATATCCTATAGCTGCCATATAACTGATTGATCGGAAATGCCATAACTTCGTTGTTTTTCAAGTTAGAAGGATGGGATTTTCAATGGATGCCTCTTTGGGCAAAATAATTCGATATGCCAAATTTCATAAGGATCGGCCGACTATATACGATCCGTTATATATCTAATAATATAAGATGCGTGGCGCCACCTAGCGGACTGCGACTCAACTGCAAGGGTATATAAACTTCGGCTCCGCCCGAAGTTAGCTTTCCTTTCTTGTTTTTACTTTAAAAACACCAAAATTATGCCAATTTCGATTGAGAATATAGTCGGCGGATCCTTATGAAATTTTGTAGACAAGATTTTGGCCAAATATAATATGTGTGGAAAGTCCCAACCCTCTTACTTATCTAATAAAAGATCAAAGTTACATAATAACATCAAAGTTATTATACAGTCGATCCATCCCGGCCATTCCAACGTTTATACTGCCTGGGAAGGATGTGTGCAAAGTTTCAACTTGAGCTTTAAAACTGAGAAAATTGTTTGCGTAAAAACAGACAAACGGACAGAACGGACATGCTCATATCACCTCAGGCGGTGATCCTGATCAAGAATATATACGCATATAAGTAGTGTATATTTATACATATATGTAAACATATATGTAGCATCGGAGATATCTCCTTCACTGCGTTGCACACTTTTGACCAAAATTGTAATACCCTCTGCAAGGGTATAAAAACACCAAACTTGTTTTATTTACGATCAACCAGTTAAATGGGAGCTATAGGATATAGTCGACTGATGCCGGCCGTTCCGACTTTTATTTTGCATACAAAGGAAAGAAGGATGTGTGATGTCGAAAGCTGTAAGAATAAAAATAGTTAGCGAGCTTTATTATCAACTACTTCTTCAAAAAATACAAAACTTGGATGAATTGTAGCACGCAGGCTCTAATTCAAAATCCCAAAACCATATAATATGGAGTCAGCGTCTTTGAAGAACTTGATGTCTTAACCTTAATGTCGCAAAAGAAATTTGCGTCATTTCCGATCATTCAGACAAAAATTACACTTCTCTCGCCAACTCTGCTTTCTATAAAACAAATCGCCCGGATGGTAAAAATCATTGTAATAGTGCTTGACACTACTCTAAAAATCACTTAAGAGTGTTTATGTAAACTATCTAGAAGCAACTACTGTGTGCATTCGAACGTCACCGGTTCGCTGTTATTTATTACCCACCTCATATCATAATAGAGCAAAGCGATAAGATGTTGTAGAAACCATTGTAGTCCGAACATAATACCACAGTTGGGATCGAGTTGGGAACATGTCGAACTATAATGGGTCCGATCCCATTCAGCTTGAACAGAAATAATGATAAAATTTGAATGGCTATTAAGAGCCATCGATTTTTAGAACAAGAAAGGAAAGCCAAGTTTGGAAGATCCTATTGTTTTCTTAGCGGTTCCTATATTCGCATTGTGAAATGAAAGAATTCCTTACTCGTTCCATTATTTGAGGTCTATTGCTGATCCCGGGCTTGCAGGGATACGTCGGGGTCACCAAAATGTTAATTTTGGTTTGTTGCCGCAACTTGCACTTAAAAAATTTGCACGTGGCGAAAAACATGAATTCAGAATAGGTTTGTCTGAGACTGACTTTATTAATATAAAAGTTCAATATTTATAGCTAATAATCATAGATACATTTTTACATAGATATTGTTTATTGTAAAAATGATAAACTAGACTAGCAAGAAGACTATATTCGATATTTATCTTATAAAATAAACTGTCACTTGCAGTTGCAAGGGTATATTTTTGTTTATTTGGCAAATGTTTTTGTTGGTACGTGAATGGTCCTCAACCGTTTTTTTATCTTAACAGGCATGAATATTCTTTTGACTTCTAATTATTAGAAGAAAAATGAGAGTGTTTTATCGGGTATTTTTTTAGTGACTGTCAAAAAGTTGCAAAAAATTTATTTTATATTTTTTTGTATTTTTAGATGAAAGGTTATTCTTATTTCCGCTGCGGTTTAATATATATTGTTGCGACTTGTGCCAGCATACCCTTATTAGCCAAGAACCGTTATCTAAGATTTTTTACTAACAACACTATAGAGTTGATAAACGAACATAGCTGTTCGATTGACTTTGTTGTGTGCTTAAATTAGTGAAAAATCTTTGCAAACTTTCACTGTTTATTTTGTGGAGCAACAAATTGATTTATTATTTCTGATTATGGCAAATCGTAGCAAAGCTTTTTATAAATGTATCTTAGATTACCTGTTTTGATTATTATGACTTGTAGTCCAACTGTGAACTGTTTTATATTATATGTGTATCTTTTTAGCATAAAACTAACAAGTTTGTTTGTGTTCCGTGGTGTATAACTTATAAATGGCACAAAGTTGTAAAAAGGTAAAAACGCAAAGTTATAGACAAATGTATCCGTAATATCGCAAAAGTAATCATTTTTGCAACTATTTGCACGTTTATTCAAAAAAATGTCCAGCAACTTATGAGCTTGCACACGCTGCACTTCTCGAAGTTTAGGAGAAAAACAGCCGCTCGGAAGATGCTCTAAGAAGCTACATACAAACACAACTTTGCGGCGAGCAATTTGATGAAATTTTAAATCAGCAATTATTAACAAAAATTAAATGTTTCATTAGTTAAATTAAATTCACATTCACAGGGCTATGGATTCTTCCGATCCTTTACTCTCTAATCTCCGCATCGCCAAAGGGCAAAACAAAAGAAAGCGTTTTCCAGCAGAGGTTATCTATTTTTTTGAGGAGCCAATATTGAATGAAAAGGACAAAGATACCTCCGTAAGCTGGTCCGAAGATAAATCCGATTACGACAATGAAAGTGATTGTTTTGATATATATTTAGAGGAAGAGGAATTTGTTTAAACTGTACATTATTTATAATAAAAATATAAAAATTAAAAAAAAATTATAAGTGGCTTGCAGCAATTTAAAAAATTTTATTTATTAAAAGAGCCATGTCAAGTGATAAATGTAATCACTAAGGCCAGTTTCTTTATATGCGGCGTGGGTGGTGGATGAAGGCAATGGTCCGATTCAAAAAGCGACAAAACCCGAAATTACACATTAATCTTAATAGTATATATAAAAATTTCAAGTTTTTATCTCTAAAACTAGAGTTTATGCCAAAACAATCGATTTTTTTAGCCACAGTGCCGTGGTCGCTATATCCACGACACATCTGGCACTTGTCTGCGATGGATTTTTTGAAGCTGCTGTTTTTAATCCCTCATCTGGCCCGGGATTTGGTTTATTGTCACCGCTGCCGATTAAGTCAGCGCAAAGGTCTGACTCCATTCTGGACCTGCACTCTTCCAATGGGGGAGGTCGTCCGCATCGCTGCTGCCGCCGGCTGCAGCTATCAAGGTGGCTGCTGCTCCAGCCGTTAAGGCTCCCGATCCTGCAATCGAAAGGTGCGCCTACGCGCAATCTCGGGAAGAAGTTTTCCTCCACTCTCGCTACTATATTGGCGCCTGGCTCGAGCGCTCTCTGGGCCTGGAGGGACACGACAGTCTGCAACAAAAAATTATAGACCTTGCGATCATCAGCAATATTATGTGATGAAGCTGTCCTATGCCGCTAAGGATTTTTTTTGAAAGATGGAATTCAACAGGGGGAGGATGTTGGGACTTGTGCCAGCATCAAATATCGTAATTAGTTCTGTCAGCGTAACTAGCCGCAGCGGTGCACTAATTTCCCGTTATCAGCAGTTCCATATTCCTTGATTCTCCCAGATTCGCATGCGCTTTGTTGTTCTTTTGTAGCGCATGCACTTTGGGAGCTTTAGTGAAGCTTCTCGCAAGCTCTTAGTTTTATGCACTTATTATTCGGCATTGTTTTGGATCGGTCGCGGCATTTGTTTTTGGATTTTAAATTGACCCATAATAAATATTGAAAATATTAATTGAACCTTGTCTACTTAATTCGGACGTTATCAAAACGCTGATAGCTCAACATATATTTTATTTATATTTACATATAGCTTAAAAAAATTTAAAAATCATGGTTATTTTCATATGATTAACCTTTTTTCAGAGTTCATTCGGAAAAAGTTGCCATTCAATATATTACAACGTATTGAAAGTAAAAATATAAATGTGTTTCTGAGCGGTTGGATAGACAATAAAGTACGTGCTTTAATCTTCGAACCTCGTAGACAAATAAGATTGAGATACCTGCTAACTGCATTTGAATTTTATGATCGTGTGACATTCGGGTAAGTGTAATTTTGGCTCAATATGCTATTGTCGTAACTAAAATATCCATTATACTATTAGAATATATCATTTACTATTTTTTTTACCATTGCCGAGAGTATTGACCTTTTGGTCAAAAGTGTGCAACGGTATATATTGGTATATGTTCTTAATCAGAATCAAATAAAAGAAGGCCCACCTTCAAGTTATCCATCTCCTTTGTCCTTTTTGTACAAGCCTGCAGGGATGTAAGATACTACATATGCCACCTTTTCCAAGAGCCTAATTTTTCTAAACAACATAATGGAAAATAAAATGAATATAAATCAAAATCCAACATAGATGGTTTAGGAAGTGCTGCGTAGGACATCCCGATCAAAAAGTTAGAAGTAGAAAACATTACATGCAACGAAACACAGTTTTTCGAATATCATTTCAAGCTATAAAGACTCAGTATTACTGTCTAAGAATGTTAAATGTTACGTCCACGCTAGTGAGTATGTCTTTAATGAGAAAATATCGAGATAATAGATCCGCTAGAGGTGAATTGTTTAGGACCACGATAGGATGCATGATGTTCTAGCTGGCGGTGGTTTGTTTAATTCGACCACCAACTCACATTATTCTTTGTGGGTCGATGAAGGGTGTGAAGCGACTAAGTTAGGACTTGGTCGAATAAGTTGAAATCTTCTTCTTTGATATAAAAAATTGCATTTGTTGTTTCCGCCCTCTGATTCAGTTAAAAAATCGATAATAGTAGCTTTCTTTTCGGATATATAGTGTACGATGAAATTTTCCTGATCAGCAACTAATTCAATTTTTCATCCGTAAAGCTATATGCAGTTGTGGGCTTTGTCACACATTTCTAGGTTATGCATTTATCAGGATCAGATGGATTGGCTTTTGAGACTGGCTAATTAAGTTGAGGGTTGGAAGTTGAGCTTGAAAGGCAAGAGTCCTCGAAAAGCACAGTCGGTAGGACTATCTTCTTTCAGTTGATCAGTTCGTGGGGCCAACTCGTGGAAATAGCCAGATCGGCATATGATGATTTTACAACAAGGAGTATATACCGTCGTATAGAAATCTGTCTTCGTTAGACAGACTCGGCTGTAGGTAACCCTTAACAACAATAACATTTAGACATAATGCTAGGATAATGCGGTCGTCTTCTGGAAGGGCGGTTAAAAAGGACCTACATTTTGATTTTCCTAGTTCAGGAGTGGAATTGAGTCCTCCTTTAATGCTACTGTACGGGTGTTATTTATCTTTACCCTTTACCGCTCCATCTGTAGCGAGCTTAGAATCCACCCAAGTTCTTCTTAGAATCTTTGCAAGCTTTCTTAGCATGTTTCGCGTTTTTGGAGAAGAACCAAATAAGAACAGCGAGTTAAAGTGAGTAAGAACCGAAGTGGGGGAGAGCATTAGGTTTATTAGCCACGAGGGATTCATGCACATCCATTAAAAATCTTATTTGTAACCTAGATCACGTAGACAACTCAAAGTAAATTGAGAAATGAATAAATGAAGTTCAATAATTATCTCGAGTCGTCGTTTTTGGATAGGAAAGCCCCTGAGCAAAACTTTGCTTAACTATGACATACCGCCTATGAACCAAATAGGTTTTGCCACAACATTATTGGTGGCTTATGAGGGGAACCTTACGACACTGAACAGTTGCTCTTCTTCTCAGCTCTTCCATTCTCCTTGACAAAGAGGAAGCGAAAAGCAGCGAGAACTTCCATTGCAGAGTCAGAAACAACGACAAAAGGTGGAAACGCCGACAACTTATTTGCGCTCCAGAAAGATCTTCATAATCAACTCAACCAACTTTAAATAAACTTTAAAAAGGGCAGCACGTCTCGGAAAACTAATCACTATTTCCAACTGCGCCTTTTGAATCTAAACTTGCTAAGCCAGCATTTTAACAAAATCAACAAAAGTTCGTGTCGGGTCAAGCAGCCGGCGGCTGCCGGAATTCGTGACGTCACTTTCGTTTATATTTATGTTCGCGTCGCCCGCTCTCGTGCACCTGGCCACCTGCATCTGCCGTCATGCGTTAGCGTTTGTCTCGCTCCCGCGCCATTATTCTAATTCGGTCGCCAACCCTAATCAGTCACATATATCATTTGTAGAAACCCCAAAACAATTAAATAAATTGTATCAATATATATAAATCGAACTGTGCTTGTTATACCCTTGCAACGCAGTGAAGGAGACATCTCCGACCCTATAAAGTATATATATTCTTGATCAGGATCACCTCCTCAGTCGATATGAGCATGTCCGTCTGTCCGTCTGTCTGTCGGTTTCTACGCAAACTAGTCTCTCAGTTTTAGAGCTATCGAGTTGAAACTTGCACACATGCTTCTTTTCCTTGCAGGTAGTACATAAGTCGGAACGGCCGGGATCGGTCGACTATATCTATATTATATAGCTGCCATATAACTGATTGTTGGGAAATGCCATAACATCGTTGTTTTTTAAGATAGAGGGTTGGGACTTTATGTTTGCACATGTTATATTTGACCAACATATCTTATGTACAAAATTTCATAAGGATCGGCCGACTATATCCTATAGCTGTCATACAACGATCAGAATTGACATAACTTTGGTGTTTTTTAAGTTAGAAAGATGGGACTTGGTACAGATTCTATTTTGGACAAAATAATCTGATTTCATAAGGATCGGCCGACTATATACGATCTGCTATATATCTAATAATACAAGATGCGTGGCGCCACCTAGCGGACTGCGACTGAACTGCAAGAAGTTAGCTTTCCTCTCTTGTTTTTATTAACTTCAATATTGAGAACACAAAAAATAAAGCTCCCTAAAACGCTCGGTAACTGAACAGTTCGTAAGCAGGGGTTTCCCCACACACCCATACTTTGTCGATGGATTAGCGGACCAGTTTGATGAAGAATTCATCACAGCGTTCTGTTTAATATTCATGTCGTCGGAAACACTTTTTTTCCAGCGTTCACCAAGAAACAAGTGACGCTTCTTTCTAAGATACTCGGCCCGGGGGCAGTCCAACTTCCAAAAGCTGTCAGTACCCAATTTTTCTAGAAACCATACGGATGGCCAGCCTTCCATGATCTGTTCGCGCAACTTATTCATCAGAAGCAGGCGTTGTTGAATCTTCAGCGGTTTCATTTCCTTGAACAAGCACTGTCAAAAGACCTGGAGCCGATGTACACCAAATGGAACTAACGGATGGCGCCTACACGATCGCATGGGACCTTCATGGGACCCACGTCTGCAGTTCATGCACCAAATGAATACAAATGACTTGTCTTTCCTTGCAAGCGAAACGTATGCATCAACGAATTCAACCGTCTCAAAACTGATATCCATTCTAGCACGCAATGTCCATCATCCACCAGACTGCCTACGTCTTCGGTACAAGCCTGGGAGCAATGCTTGGGGAACTCCCGTGACATTCCAAGTTTTGTAATGTCCTAACCTTCCTCAACAATCGCCTCGTCAGCATGAACATCATTGAAAACCGGAAACCATCTCAGCCCACTCTGGGTTCGGCGATCAACAAATCGACAAATTTCCAACGCCAAAATCCCAAGCAAAAGGTTCCGGCTACTTTAAGGGCAACACGTTCCACACCACGACAAGAACCATGGGTCTGCATAAACTGCAATGGCCCTCACATTTTTCTACGATATCCTGACTTTCTCTCCAAGGATTGCTTCGCCCACAAACGAATTGTTGATCTCAGCACCACTTTTTTTTATTGCAGTGTAGCAGCAATAATCAATGCGCTTTATCAATGAACGTGCCGCTCACAGTGTTGGTACAACACTTTTTTTTTACAACACGTTTTGTTAGCCACAGTGTTGGTACAAATACACAACAACAAAATCGGAAAAACGGCAGTTATTCGAGCTTTAATTGAATATGGCTTTAAGAATCATGGCGCTTTAATCACTGAACGTGCCGCTCAGTTCCTGGGACTCCCACGTCCCCGAGTCACAGATCAGATCGCCAGGATTGGTGGCAACTAAAAGAACACCTGCAGATTTAGTATAGAGTTCTCTATAAAGTCATGTACAGACCCTAAATTTCATCATCTAGTGCGACCAGCCTATGTCCTCAACTCGTTACCATCTCATCTACCAAGAAGCAAAATCAGTGATGATACGTGTCATGTTTGGGCATAATAATGATACCAGGTCACTATTCGATGCCATAAGACTAATTTAAATGCTCTGGTACACGGGAACGTACACAGCAGAAGAACAATGGTGTGAAGATTCCAGCGTACTCACTCCAGACAACCCAATGGGAAATACCTGGTACGGCTTCCGTTAAAAACTAAATTTGACAAAGAACAAGTCAATGGAAAGTCTCATCAAATCGAACTCCATCTTTTAAAACGCAAGATGAATAAAAACCACAAACTTAAAGAGCAATATAACTCCAACATCAAAAAATATTTTTACCTTTAGCAACTCTCTGAAGTCACCACAAACATCAGAAAATCTCTCAACGACATACTGTGCATCGGCCCACCATTACAAAATGATTTAGGCGGAGTCATCCGGAAATGGAGGCTAAATCGTTACCGCATATATCCAACGAATGTATCACTGTATCGACATACACCAATATGATGCTCATTTTTAACGCATTTTTAGGAATGATCAAAACGAAATTGCCGAGTACAGCCTATATCACCTTTGGCACTGCATCCGCACCGTATACAGCCATACGCGTGCTCCGCCAACTCGATCAAAGCGAATAACACCGAAACCCATTAGCAACTCCAGTACTCTTAAACGAAGTTTATGTCGATGACGTCCAAACTGGTCATAACACTGTTAACGGAGCATTTGAAATACGAAATAAAGTCATCGCAACACTAAAATCGGCAGGGATGGAACTCAGGAAATGGGTATCAAATCTTCCACAGATCTTATACGGCATTCCCACACGAGGACTTCTATAACTTCAAGGTTCGATTTGACATATCGACTGTTGAGCCAAACAGAAGGCAAGCAGAAGGCCAAGATATGTAAAATGATTTATATTCTAAATCTGAGGAGCAGCGACGGGTTTATCAGCAGATCAGTTTTTGTTTATTTCTCCCCCGTTCGCATGCGCTTTGCTGGTATTTGTAGCGCATGCGCTTTTTGGAGCTTTTTTTAGAGCTGCTGCACACTAGCACATCTTGCATTTGTGTGCTTTCCCCCTCCTCGCCTCTTGCCAGCGAAAAGATATACAAATGCATTGCTATGAGTTTCTATTGCTAAGCTTTGATTTACTTGTATTTATGACACTAACTTGAGCGGCTGCGAGTTTGGTTAGATTGAACCATCAAATAAAAACATTGAATTTTGATTGAAACTGAATTGTGGAATCGTTTATTTATTTGGCCGCTAAAAAATATTAATAGCTCAATACCGGTCTTTTTTACTAAACGTTCGTTTCTTTTAGTAGTCGCTCGCCTCTACGATCCCTTAGGTTTTATAGTTCCTGTTACTTCTGCTGCCAAATGTATTCTAAAGGACATCGACCAGTGACGGTTCGATACCCCCCATATAAGAACCAATATGCTCTCGATTGGGACGGTCCTTTACCTTCATTTCTACAAGCTCAACCAAAGAATTCCGACATCACTTACCAAACATTGAGAATGTCAAAATTCCTCGATGGCACGGTCATCAGAACGACAAAACCCGGTAAAATCAACTACAAGTCTCCTGTGACGGTTCTTCGCAAGCATATGCGGCCGAATTCAATCTCAATCCGGGAGAGTAAGCACGGTCTTATTGAGAGGGCGGAGTCGAGTCACACCCACTAAGCCAATAACAATTCCTTTTGTGCGCACTGCGTTGTCATAAAATTTGCTTATTAGATTTGCATAAACAATCGGTGTTTATTTATATTCACTTAAAAAAATAAAAATAATAAAATATTGCAATTCATAGATCCGTATCGCTTCGCGTGTGCAGTGATATATTTGGAGATAAGATAATAATTTTATAAATTTTTCTTCCAAACATAGCCCTGCTCTTCTTCTTCATCTCTTACGGTGTTGCTTCTATTCTGTTGCTCCTAACTTTCCTCGACAATCTCGTCTTCCCAGCCTACCATCCATTGTTGGCTCTGTGAAAACGTTTTACACGCTAAGTGTGCCGGGTTCACGGCCTCAGTTTCAGATGCAATCTCGCGTAGGTCTGGTCTCCACTTTTGCTGTGACGGTTGTCGTGCTGTTCAGGACGAAATGAGATCGTTCATGAGGCAGACTAAAAGCGGTTTGAAGGAGTTGATTAGTGGTTTTCGAAAAATCAATGACCAACTCCGTGTGCTCGATACACAGTTAGTAGTCTTCAACTACTAAACGAGTCTCCAAAGCGTAAAAAATCCTCTTTTAGCGATGTGCTTGTGGCGAATAATCTTCAGCCTGCTCGGCTTCCGAATATCTCAGGATTAATGAGCAATTGTCCGATATGTCCTCTGTGGCATCGCTTCAAGTGATCCCAGACCCAATAATTCAAACCCCTGTAACAGTCACCAAACAGGGCAATCAACCGTCCGGACCCCCGGTACGTACTGATGCCGCTTTACTAGTTGCGGCGGCACCAAAACCCTTGCAGGTGATCCCACCATCGAAACATATTTTTGTGTCCCGGCTTGCCCCTTCTGAGATTGATATCTCGGCTTACATCAAAGCCAAAACAAAAGTCGACATAAAGGTGGTGGACATTACACAATTTAAATATTCATACACCAGGCACACGTCATCTTTTAAAATACGTGTGCCCTTGCAGATGTTTAAGACGATTTGTTCCGCCAGCTTAAGGCTAGAGAATATTTTCGTCCAAGAACATCAGCCAAGTACGGTGAAAAAAAAAATAACCAAACCTGTGGGTGTAAAACTCCCACATGTTACGGCCACTGACCAACCTTCCACTTCATCTTCCTCTGTTTTAAAAAACTAATGTCTTCTCTAACACTTACCTATCAGAATACAAGAGGGTTACGTAGTAAACTTCCCAAACTGTATTCAGATAGTTCTTCTTTGGATTACTCTTTTCAGAACTTTGCCCCTTTCTGACCCTGAGGATCCATATCATCCCACTCTTGAGCTTTTAATTGAAAACAACTACTTAATTGACCTTAAGTCTACACTTAAATCTCATAAAGTTCGTTTCTTTCGTAAGGCTGACTTTATGAAATTAAATACGTTTATTTCGGAATTTGATTGGTCTGATGTACTGGCATGCGATAATATAAACTTAGCATTACAAAAATTTTATTTCACTGTAAACTTATTTTTTGACGTGTGTGTGCCGTGGAAATATCCGCCCGCTTCAACGAATCCGCCTTGGTATACAAGGCACCTTATAAATTTAATGAATAGTATGAGTAGACTTTTAAACAAACATAGATTATCTGGCTGTACAGTTAGTTATTCAAGATACTTAGTAGCTCGGTCCAATTTCACCGTGCATAACGCAGAATGTTATAGGAGTTATATTCGCCGCTGCAGGATTCAATTTACTCAGGATCCGAAGCAGTTTTATAACTTTGTAAACACTAAGCGTAAACAGGAATCTTTTCCCCCACTTCTTACGTTTGAGAACTCTTATGCGAACACTGATCAGGCAATGGCCGATCTCTTTGCACAGTTTTTTCAAACTACGTATTCACCTAGCAGCAGCTCAGCTCAGCCTTACGCTTATGATATCCAATCAGCCAATCTTATATTTCGCCCATCTTTCGATCAAAGTGGTGTGTTATCGGATCTTCTTAAGGTCAAGCCCCTGTATTCGCCAGGCCCTGATGGAGTACCAGGCTGTGTTCTGAAGAACTGCGCCGAGGCTCTGTGCAAACCGCTCGTTAAACTCTTTAATCTATCGCTGGATCGAAGGATCGAAGGAATCCTTCATTATTCCGCTGCATAAAAAAAGGAAAAATCCGACGCTGCGAATTATAGAGGCATCTCTTAATTGTCAGCTATTCCAAAGCTTTTTGAAAAACTTATCACTCCACATTTGCAACACTTATGTATGTAGTTCAATAATAACTCCGTGCCAGCATGGCTTCATGAGCGCCGCTCCACCACTACCAACTTATTGGAGCTAACATCTTTTATCACGGATGGCTTCCGGAATGGCTTACAAACATAAAGCATTTGACTCAGTTAACCATTCGCTTCTTATAAGTAAACTCAGTCTTTTGGGATTCCCAACTGATCTGCTTATCTGGATTTCGAGCTACTTATCTGGGAGAATCCAACGTGTTTTCTTTAAAGATTTTACCTCGCGTTTAGTCCGCGCCACATCTAGGGTGCCCCAAGTAAGCCATCTTGGACCCCTACTTTTTTCACTTGTACTTATGTACGCTGATGACGTTAAGCTATGCCTTCAGTATAAATTCACTAGCGCCCAGTCTAGACTTCAATCCGATTTGGATAAACTTCAAAATTGGTGTTTAGCAAATAACCTAAAGCTTAATGGATCGAAATGTATACTTATGTCTTTTTACCGATCTAGTCCTCACCAGGCTATGTACTTTCTCTATGGAAACGCCTTAGAACGATTAACTCAGGTTAACGATCTATGTGTCCTATTAGATTTGAAACTTAAATTTACCGACCATATATCTACCATGGTTAATAAAGCTATGGGTGTGCTTGGTTTTATGAAAAGATGATCAACAGAATTTAATGACCCGTACATAACGAGGGTGGATCGTGTGTCTGGAGTCCTCAATATGGAGTTCACCAAGATCACATTGAATCTGTACAAAAAAAACTTCCTTACTTTTGCGCTTAGGGGACTTAATTGGGATGCAAATCTTTACCTCCCCTCTTATCGTAGTAAACTTTTACTAATAAATTTACCTACAACTTACCTTTTACTATTAACAAACCGTAGAACGATGCTGGGTGTCATGTTTCTATATAATCTTATTTATGGATATATAGACAGCCAGCATTTACTAAAACGCTTAAACTTTAACGTTCCTAGTAGAAGGACTAGAAACTTTCGTCCTCTACTCCTCAGCCATTGTAGTTCGACTATGCCCAACACGATCCATTAAGCGTATTATGTTCGGACTACAATGGTCTCTGCCACATCTTGTCACTTGGCTCTACTAACAATCTTAAATCGCTTATATTAACCGCCTTATCTGTGCAACACTCTTTCTCGTGATATCTTCTCCTACTTTTCGCTTAACTATCTCGGATATATTCCCGCGATTCAAGCCGTACGTCACGCGGCAGCGTCCCTCGGTCGGTTGGACGGGAGGTGGGCTGTACGTATTCAGTGGGAACAGCGCAAAAAAAAAAAAAAAAATCAAGAAGAAAGAAGACTGTGTATGGAAAAAATCGTTAGCCATACACAGTGCTCTAAGCGCTCCTTTCCCTTTTTTAGATGACTGAGATTATGCGAATCAAGGGCGACTAAAGAATGCCAAACAACTGTCTGAAGCAGAAAAAAACCCGTTTATTTTACCAAAAACCCATCATTTTACCGACCTGGCGATCAGAAAAGCACACCTAAACACCCTTCAAGGAGGCACCGAGCTCACTGCAGCCAATTTTCAGCCAATGGCGTCGACTACACCGGCACCTTTTACTTGAAAGCCTCCAGGTTTCGCGAACATCATACTTACAAGGCTTAAATCACGGTGTTTGTATGTCTAGCAACCAAGGCGATACATTTAGAAGCAGAGGAGTTGTCGAAAAGGAGTTCTTCCTTGGACATGGACATCGCACCCAGACTGGCAGCACGTGAAATGCAATGGCACTTCAATCCACCTCACAGTCCTAATTTTGGCGGACTGTGGGAGGCCAACGTAAAGGCCGTTAAGACTCATTTGTACCGTACTTTTAAAACCACTGCGATGACCTATGAAGAATTGTCCACCGTGTTCACCCAGATCGAATTGTGTTTAACCTCACGACCACTGTGCCCATTAACAGTAGACCCAATCGATCTGTCGGAGGATCTTTATTGGCCACCCCGACACTTTTTTGACAAGTCCATCAACGCACGCTTAATCGACGGGCAACGGCTAATGAAACAATTCTGGGATCGATGGAGCGCCGTCTGGCTCTCACAGCTTCAGGCCCGTCCGAAATGGCGCCAAGAACGAACCAATCTGCAAATCGACGACTTAGTTGGGATCAAGGATGACCGGTTTCCCTTCTTAGCATGTTTCCTTTTTACTGGCCACAGGTTTACTAGCCACGAGGGATTCAAGCACACACATTAAAAATCTTAATTGTAACCTAGATCACGTAGACAACTTCAAGAAAATTGAGAAATTAATAAATTAAGTTCAATAATTGTCTCTGGTTCGTCGTTTTTGAATATGAAAGCCCCTGAACAGAACTTTGCTCAACTATGACATACCGCATATGAACCCACCAAATTTTCAATAGTTTTGTCTTCCCAAGGGATGATGCAAAACCAATGTGAACATCTGATGCCGACAGCATAAAAATACTAAAATACTCATCCCAAACTTTGCGATTATTATTGTCCAATTTGGATAATAGAATGAAAGTTTGCCATGGATCCCGCACTTCGCAATCCAGTGCTCGAAGACCTCGAGTCCCCTCGTCGGCACCATCCGTCAGTTGATTTTCCAGCTGATGTTTCCCCCAAATTAAGCACCGCTAGGGTGTTGCTTAGAATAGCTTAGGCGCCTTTCCTCATAGTTAAAGTCTATATCATTGTCAGGGTTCTCCCAATCTGATTCATCTTAGAACGAGTAGACTCCCTAGGAAAGTTGAGCAAAATGTAAATGATTGTCCTGAAGTTGCTTGTTTATCAGCGTATTAAAGGATTGTATTCCTTCTACGAACCAAGTTGTATCCCCTGGTAATAGTGGGTTTGCGTTATAGTGAAGAGTAGATTTTATGAATAGGACCGCCGAAAGGAAGATCTGTATTTTTTGTATTTATACTATAGTTTGGGTTCACCGAATATTTGTTAGCATTTATTTATTACCGAGGCGTGCATGCATTGGTGGGCAAAATGTGACTGACTTTTAGTAGCTTAGCTTAGAATGAGATAAAAACAGATAAGAGCCAAGTGGCGTGGTTATGAGTACCGTTACTTTGCTCATGCACTTTATGTAAGGTTCACACAGATCTTTACATTGATTAAAGATGAGCTTGTTTGAGGACATAAGACTAAAAGATAACAAGATAGGAGAGCTAACTTCGGGCAGAGCCAAAGTTTATATACCTTTGTAGTTAGGTAGCAGCTTATATTATTATAATATATATAATATACTAGCTGACCCGGCAGACTTCGTACTGCAAGCTGTTCATTTCTTTTGTTGCGTTTAGAAATTTCTTTTGTGACAAAATTTAAAATTTTTCAAACTTAAAAAAATTATCTGATACAGTAAGAACTGAAGATAGCTAAAATTAAGTTTCGCGGAACTGACCTTAAAAAACAGTACTACTAATGACTTAGTAAAATTTGCGACTCTGAAATTTTTTCGCGATCGCGATTCACTTTTGTTTAATTTCGAAACGCGACATTAGATCCCCCAAAGCGCACGCGAAGAATAATTTGATTGGATTTGAACTTTGTGGAACGGTAAAAAATTTAAGATTGACCCTTTGTAGTTAGAAACACACCTAAATTGCTTTGACAACATTGAGTGATTATAATTTAATATGAACTGCAATATGAATAGCAATAGATAATAAATAATCATTTTCAATCCCAAAAATGTGTAAAGGAGGGAGGAGTGTAAAGGATCCGATGGAGGGACCAGCTGTGGCAATTTTTCTTTGACTCCAGCACAGATTTGTCCAACCGATTTGTCGGCACATTAATCAATTGCCGGATCATAGCGAAATGCAGCTCGTTCAAGAATCACAGGAGCTTTGCGTCTGCGGATTCGCTCAATTTCATTTTGTCTAGCTTGCTGTTGTTGTGTTTGATGTGCACGAACTCGTTGCAATCTAAGCCTATCTCCTACATTGTCACTCACTAAAGAGCGCAATTTTGACATAGCAATACGACTATTTTCTTGATGGCTGTATCTGGTCTTCGGTGCGGTTAGTACGTGAGGTAACTCTTTGCACATTTGATTGACTACGACGACCTAAGTCAGGCCGTCTTCTCCTCCGCATCGTAAATTGTAATTAATCAAAGTGAGAAAATTTCCTGCTCATAAAGTGTCACTATCACAATACACTTGTTTCTGGCTTACATGTCTTGTGTGGCGGCTGATGTTCACACGTCGTCCTCTAAGCATTTTGGACTATGGATAGAGTGGTGAACAGTTCAACTTACCACCTTAAAGATAAATCCTGCGGTTGAAATTGAAAAATAATTTCCACAATACAATTTTTTTTCACAATTTTTAGTGAACACAATATCGGTTTGTCACATAAAATTAACTGAGCAGAGAACAATGAGTAGCTGTCAAACAATGTATCACGTACCGGCGCCTACTGTTATTGTAGTCTCCATTTTATTTAGAAAACGTTTGTATGGGAAACAGAAAAATGGTGTTTGAGAATTTTCCCGGCAATTATTCGAATTTTTCTCACCTTTTAAACCTTCCCTAGACCTCTACGAATAATTCAAGACCAGGATAAGATGAATCCGTTTAGCCGTTCTCGAGTTTTAGCGAGACTAACGAACAGCAATTCATTTTTATATATATAGAGATAGGATCGTATATAGTTGATCCTTATGAAACTTTCACCATCAAATCAGTTTTCTACAAAACATTTTGGTAACAGCCCCAAGCATCTTTAAAACTGGCAAGGTTAAGCCAATTCCGATCGTTCAGTTATATGGTAGCTATAGCATATAGTCGGCCGATCCTTATGAAATTCTTCAAATCGGATTACTTTGCCCAAAATGCCAAGTCCCATCTTTCTAACTAAAGTTATGCCAATTCCGATCGTTCTATGACAGTTATAGGATATAGTCGGCCGATCCTTATGGAGTTTTGTAGATAAGATATTTTTGCCAAATATAATGTTTGGAAAGTCCCAACCCTCCAACTTAAAAATCACCAAAGTTATGGCGTTTCCGATCAATCAGTTATATGGCAGGTGTAAGATATAGTCGAC
This sequence comes from Drosophila ananassae, assembly GCF_017639315.1. Lineage (NCBI taxonomy): Eukaryota > Metazoa > Arthropoda > Insecta > Diptera > Drosophilidae > Drosophila > Drosophila ananassae. The sequence goes on from NC_057927.1 coordinate 30,238,498, forward strand.
CGATCCCGGCCGTTTCGACTTATATACTGCCTGCAAACAAAAGAAGGATGTGTGCAAAGCTTTGAAACTGAGAGACTAGTTTGCGTCAACAGATAACTAGAAACAGACAGACAGACGGACATGCTCATATCGACTCCCTCCAACATTAGAGGGTCGGAGATGTCGCTTTCACTGCGTTGCACATTTTTGACCAAAATTATACTACCCTCTGTAAGGGTATAAAAATCAGACCTCCCTACTGTTCTTAATCTAAGCAAACAGATAAAGATTTCACTGATTCCGATACTAATACAATTAAAATATTACAGAATTCTTGCACAATGGTAGATGAGGCAGCAGCCCAAGGGTATATATAAAGAATTTTTCTCATGCAATGCCTTATTTTATGGAATATAATTAGCAATAAAATTAGAATACATAAAATTGCTAGAATCTTGATACATCGGAGAAGGATTGCCTCGATGTACGAAGTTTGAGTTTGGGCGGAGCCGAAATTGATATACCCTTGCAGTTAGGTGGCAGCTTATATTTTTTCAGTATACCCATGTTCAGTTACCGAGCGTTTTCGGGAGCTTTAGTTAATGTTCCAAATCTAGGCTATAACAAGGACCTTTAGATTTCTATGTAATATTTATTTAAATGACTGCGTAGGTTTGATTACCGAATTAGAATAGAAGGCGCGGGAGCACGGATCAACGCTTGATGCTGCAGAGCGACCGAGAGATACCGCGAGAGAGCGAGACAATGATAGCGCATGACGGCAGAAGCAGGTGGCCGATCGAATGCACGAGAGCGGGCGACCCAAATAGAGCCATAAAAATAATAGAAAAGATATAAAAATTCAATAAATTATTGCCGGTCAAACTTTCCGGCGGCTGCTTGACCCGACATACTCCCTTCGTTGGAAGATGAGCTTTCAACAGCATCATGGAGGGGCAGCAGGCCCAATTTGTTGACAACCCGCCTTGTAGCTCCGGATGCCATCCTCAGCAGCGCACCCGACACACTCCGTCGCCGTCGCCTTCATCCTCGATGCTACTGCAAGTGGGCGATGGCATCTCGGTAGCCATTTCGCTGCCAAAATCCAAGAGCGGCACTGGGTAATATATGACCTATCACACTAGCCACCACTGTGCAGATCCCGGCAAGACACTTCACCATGCGCTGCACAAAGTGACGACGGTGCCTGTAATATTTATCCTTTTCGCTGAGCACTTTGCGGAGGGGCTTATTCTTTGGCTCGGAACTCTGACTGCTCAGAACTCTGACTGCTCAGCTGCCATGAGGACCTTACCATCGTCAGGGCCTCCGCCTCCACAAACAATCCAACCAAGCCGAGTTTTTTGGATGGAGGGCAAACCAGGAGACAGATGATTTTGCCCCACACAAAGCAGCTCGTAAAATAGTCCAGCTCCAATTAGCAAATCAACTGGCTGAGGCTGTTGAAAATGAGGATCCGCTAGCTCTACATCGTCAGGAATTTTCTAAGAGCTGATGTCCAATGCAAAATTGGGCTGAAGGTCCGTGATGTTGGAGGCTACGATCGCAGTTAATTGCGCAGAGTAGTCAGAGCATTGGGATTGCAAGCTGACTTGCACAGAAAACCCCTCTGTAGAGGACTCTGCGCCTCCTATACCGGATACAGTCCCCGGAGTCCTTATCTTCCGCAGCTGCAGCTGGTCCGCCAGCCTTGAAGTGACTAGATGCACCTGAGAGCCAGAATCGAGCAGCGCTCGGCAGGGCACTAGAACTCCGGAGCGGAGTTCTTGACGGCGGCGGACGCTGACCGAGAAACAGCGTCGCTAGATGCGCAAAACTTGGGAGAGGAGTGTTGGCCTTGAGCTGGCGAATTGCCACCAAAATGCAGCAGGCTATGATGCCTGCGTCCACACGCACGGCAGCTTGACGCATTGCAATGCCAAGATAAGTGCCCAGATCCAAGGCACTTACGGCATAAATTCAATCGTCTGACTTCGCATAAACGATCCTCAGGCGACAAGCTTAAAAACCTTGGGCAGGAGTTTATCACGTGAGAATGGCCATCACAGATTATGCATGCGGAAGCGTTTGTGATCACAAATGCAGCGTTACCTGGATGAAAGGGTCTGCGTCGTCCTACCGCAAAGTTTGGTGCATGTGATGTCGTCGGTAAATCCATGCTCTCCAATGTCCGGCATCTCTGCTCAAGATACTGGCGATGGATACCCACGTTGGAGTGGAATCCAAGGAATCCGAGTCAGCTTGCATTTCTTTCCGCTTAGACTGCGTGGCATCATCAACCTTCTGCAACAGCACATGGATTATGATGCAGCTAGCAATCTGCTTCGTTGTGCCCATGCTTGCCAGAGCTCGCATATGCGAATTAAATTTGTCCGAAACAGAACAAAAATTTATTTCAGTTCGTTTATTTATTGTCAGCTCACGAACCACTGTGCAACTTCTATATAACGGGGTAATATATGTATGAGCGATTGTAGCACTCTGCAAACAGCTTATGTATGTATTTTAACAGATGTTAATATTGCGCCCACAAATCACAAGCCGAATAATGTTTTTTAATGTTTTAATTTGTTTATGTTTATATATTTTAAGATGCGCATCTCAAATTTTCAATGGAAAATAATTCAATAAATTATTTCGGGGTTCACCAATATTTTTTATTATTTTAAATTAATTATGCTCAAAAGTAAGGGTTTATTATTCTAATACATATAGAAATAATTCAGAGGATAATAAATGCGAAAATAAGTTACAGTTTTTAAAATAACACGAAAAGGATCATGATCCGCAAAATTTGATCTACAAATTGGTCACCAAAGGGGTCGAAAAAACCTAATGTTCCTGTTTGGAAAAAAAAAATATTTTTTCCAGTAAAAATTTCGAATCAACTTGAGCACGAATGATACAATGAAGAAGTAGAAACCCAGTAGATCTAGTAATTTTAGAACAAAAAGATGGAATGCGACCATTTGAGTCATAGTTTAAATTTTTAAATGCAAATAGTAAAAACTGCTTTTGCATAGATTCAATACTCATTTGTTGAACCGTATTCAAGGATCGGTCCAACCAAAGAGATACAGAGTCTTAGTGGTGAGGGGATCATCAAACTCATTTGACCATAAAAGATAGTACACCTCTGGCTTTATTAATTGTTACTGAAATGTATTCATTACACGACAGCTTGTGGTCGAAAAGGACTCCAAGATCGATCATTAAGGAAACCCGATTTAAAACGTAATTCCCAAGTGAATACGTTATGACATGAGGCACAGTTAAGTGAGATTAGATTGTTAGAGCACCACATTAAGACATCATGAATTGCCGATGTCTATGAAGGAAGTGGTCAGAGAAAGAAAAACAGAGCTTGACATCATCAGCATACATAAGCAAAGTAGCATAGATACTGTTAAGATATCAGCGTTTTGATAGTGGCCGAATTAATAAGACGAGGTTCAATTTATAATTCATTTTATTATGGGTCAATTTAACCCCAAAAACAAATGCAGCAGCCGATCCAAACAACGCCGAATATACAAGTGCATAAAACCCAAGAGCTTGCGCAGAAGCTCCACCAAAGCTCCCAAAGTGCATGCGCTACAAAAGAACAATAAAGCGCATGCGAATCTGGGAGAAACAAAGAATATGGAACAGCTGATAACGGGCAATTAGTGGACCGCTGCGGCTAGTTACACTAAGAGAATTAAATAAAAATAATTATGATATTTGATGCTGGCACAAGTCCCAACAGATACTTTACAATAGGTAGGTCATTAACAAAAAGGATAAACCGAAGAGGTCCTAAGTGACTGCCTTGCGAAACACCAGATGTAAAGTTTATAACTTGTGATGTTGCAGCTGCGATGTTACCAGTTTCCAGCAGCTTGGGAATCTCAGATAGGTTACCAATTTCACGGTAGCGCTCAACAAGTGTTTTAAAACCTTTCTTATGAAGCGGGATAAGAAATGATTCATTCAATCGCTTGGGAAGGCATGAAAGGTCCAAAGATAAATTGAATAGGGTAGTGAGAGTATAGTATAGGATATCAGAGTATCTAAGCTAGAGACATTATGAAAAAACCAGCACAAAATGAGATATCCATGAATAAGAGAGCATTAAAAATGTCAAGATAATGAAATTTAGACAAGTAAATATTGTTAGATGAAATATATTCCCAATAAATTCCAGCCAAATGATTGCAAAGAGCATTGTTAACCGCATTTCTGAAAAATTTGGTACGAGGCTGATCCCTATTGTTAGCGCGTATAATAGGGATATCAATTAACACAGATACCAATAGTGTCTGATGGTGTAAGTCCTCAGAAAGCGAGAATGGTGAAGACCGAATTACAGTCATAGAGGATATCATATTAGAGAAAATAAGGTCTAGAGATCTGCCAAGAATTTTAAGGATAGGGTTAATTTGGAACAGAGATTTTAACATCTCTGAATCTTCGATAAAGTTCTTGTGACAACTGGCAAGCAGGGAATTGTCATCTTCACATAGGATCCAGGTGATGAGGGGAAGGTTAAAATCACCGATAATTAGGATAATATCAGAGTCGTTGACTAACGTCAAACTTAATAGCCTCAAGGTAGCTTACATTTACAGTATCATCCACCAATGAAGGTATATAGAAGCAGCCAAATATGAGTCGGACCAGAAAAAATGTATACAGCAATAAACTCGATTTCAAACTGATTCGGGAAAGAGAATAGTTCAGCTGAGTATCCAGTACTAACAGCTTTGAGGACACCGCCTACGAAAGATGTCAAATCCATTCGAAACACAGTGATCTAGCGAACGAAAATTTCATAATCAGATACAGAGGAATTAATCCAGGTTACGGTAATTCATTTCACCATATCATATTCACCATATCAAATTATGGATCATTTCCTTCAGACAAACAAAGCAACGAGCGAGCCAATGCACTTCGTCGTGCAAATCCTTGAATCCACTTAGTGGATGCCTATCCAAAACAAAGTTCACGTTTTTAAGCGCCCGGAACCTTTGCTTTAAGAATCGTGCCTTGAATTGGTAGGCTGCTCTTTTAGCTTCCTGTGAGAGAATCCTTCGACATGGCCTTTGTTGCAGGGTCTTGCTTCTGAGGAACAATTTGGATCATACAAAGTGGACATTTCTGAATCTCGACAACTGATTAGGTATTATAGGACCTAATCAGGACATCGGTACCGTTAGTTCGTTAGCCTTAGCTTTTAACGCTAGGTTAATCGAACGTTACGTTGACGACAGGAGTGGTTGGACGTCACGGAATCTTTGTATGTTTTCGTTTCGAACGTACCACGGTACCCCTATGGTTGTTCTAAGTTTTTTTGACTTGGAACTTTGGACTGTTCTTTATTCTTTATTCTCGGGTCTTTGAATATTCTTACTTCTGGCATTCGTCCAAAGCTGGGAGCGCAAGGCCCAATGAGGTTTTAGTACGAAGTTGCACAGCAGAAATTTTTAATCCAGATAAAGGAACGACCGTGTGTTAATAGGCCAATCAAGGCTTTTAGCTTAAGATCTCTAGGTCTTGATATGTCTGCGCCACGTGAACCTTTTTTCGAGATAAAATCCCAAGAAAATTGATTGCTCTCCGGACTGTGTTGTTTTTATATCCATACAGAAGGTATTATAATTTTGGTCAAAAGTGTGCAACGCAGTGAAGGAGACATCTCCGACCCTATAAAGAATATATATTCTTGATCAGGGTCACCTCCTGAGTCGATAAAAGCATGTCCGTCTGTCCGACTGTCTGTCTGTTTCTAGGCAAACTAGTCTTTCAGTTTTAAAGCTATCGAGTTGAAACTTTGCACAGATCCATCTTTTGTTTGCAGGCAGTATTTTAGTCGGAACTGAGATCGCTCGACTATATTCTATAGCTGCCATATAACTGATTGATCGGAAATGCCATAATTTTGTTGTTTTTATACCCTTTCAGAGGGTATTATAATTTTGGTCAAAAGTGTGCAAAGCAGTGAAAGAGACATCTCCGACCCTATAAAGTATATATATGTATTCTTGATCATGATCACCTCCTGAGTCGATATGAGCATGTCCGTCTGTCCGACTGTCCGTTTCTAAGCAAACAAGTCTCTCAGTTTTAAAGCTATCGTGACTTTGAAACTTTGCTATATATCTAATAATATAAGATGCGTGGCGCCACCTAGCGGACTGCGACTCAACTGCAAGGGTAAACAAGAAAGGAAAGCTAACTTCGGGCGGAGCCGAAGTTTATATTCCCTTGCAGTTGAGTCGCAGTCCGCTATGTGGAGCCACGCATCTTATATTATTAGATATATAGCGGATCGTATATAGTCGGCCGATCCTTATGAAATTTGGCAGATCGAATTATTTTGCCCAAAGAGGAACCCCCATTGAAACTCCCATCCTTCTAACTTGAAAAACAACGAAGTTATAGCATTTTCGATCAATCAGTTATATGGCTGGCAGCTATAGGATATAGTCGGCCGAAAGGCAAGGTCCTGAAGATGGTTGAATCGAAGTCGACACCCACCTTTACTGTAACCGACTCCACATCTATGATCATGGTGCGATTGTCGGTTTTACTGCTTGACTTGAACCTTTTGGGATTCCGTTTTCTATACCGCTGGAGTGTAGTTTTTGTAAGCATTTTGCATAAAACAGCCAATAGCAGTAAGTATTAATTGCGGCGTTGCAGCGTTGCAGCACTTATGTCTGTGTATGTTTATAGATTGAAGACCCTTCTTGAATATTACGTATTTTAAGCTTTAAATACTAATTAAATTAAAAATTCTAACTTCGAAAATAAAAAAGCGATTCTTGTTAAATTTGTTTTAGAATTTAATTGATTGATTCAATTTGTTAAAAAAAATCTCTGGTTGCGTAAACTTAAAATTTGTGAAATCATTAGTGTAGTGTATTAGTGTGTAGCATTTCTCTTTGGCTATACTAAAGAGGATGACGCAAAAAAAATGATTAAATAAAAAAATGAAAAACAATTTTTAATTTAGTTTGATTTATTTATAGTAAGATTTGTCAAATATTTAGTTAATAAAGTCTGCACTCGGGTAGCCTGCTTTCTCCCCCCAAAACATAAACAACAAGACTAAAAAATTTAAATGATTAATTGATTTTTAATGATTTTAACGTAAATTATCTTTATGAATGACCCTCCCTTTTATGAGGACCGTTGTCTGTTTCTGTCCTATATCGTGGGGTAAGTTTATTTCCCAAACGTTTGTTCAATTTGACTAGGACGGTTTCTTCCACCTCAAAAGTTCTGTCTCGTCTTGTTTCGTTTATTTTTCTTAGCTGTATCTCCTGAGCTTCTTTAACGTTTGCTTTGATTTTGTCTGCCAATTCGAGAGAAATTTAATGAATGATGTCGATCGGCCTTTTATCTGTCACCCTGTTATCTTTTGTCAGGTCACTGTCTATTTGAAACGAGTGACCTGATTATTTAGGAATTTATGGACGGTTCATTGTCACAAAATATTGTCTTTGAATGAGGATAGAAGTTCATCAATTGCATTATTGTAGGTTCTATATCAGTTATTGTTCGAGAAACTAAGGGTTGTATAATAGCAAAATTAGAAAATTATCAATACATGTCAAAAAGTACTTTCTGTCTGTGGAGACAGACTACGTGTGAAGGAATAGTTGTTTTCCAAGGATTTGCTTCTGCGGATGGCGGTCGTATTTGGCTTGTTGGAAAACCAAGCAGTTAGCTACAAAATAGCGGCTAATTGTGACATTTTAGGAAAAAAAGTAACACTGAAGAATTTGTTTCTCATTTTCCTGTGCGGCCCTGTGCGCTCTGTTGTGCTCCGTAGCTACTATTTCTTTTTGTTCTGCGTTATTATAAATGTCAATGACCATTTTTTTTTGTATGTCGAAAAGTTGTTGCTGGGAACTCATCTACGAGACTGTTTTGAATGAAATAAATTACGGGTAATTCGCAGTGTATTGCATTTACAACATCTTGCTTGACCACATCACGAATTCTCCCTAGTAAAGTTTCCTTGTTCAAAAATTGTATAATATGCCTTGACTTACTTCCAAAAATAACAAAAGAGCGGATTAAGTCTGCTGTACCTTCTTTTATAACTATCTAGTTACTGAAACAGTTGACAGGCTTGTCAATTGTTTTGATGGTATATAGATTTTTGCTTTGTCTGACTGGGGTCCTTTTCTAAAACATGGATGGCCTGCCTGGATAGTGCATCGACAACATAGTTTTCTTTCTCTGGCTTATAGAAAATTTGAGCATTATGCTCGTCTATAAATGCGTTCCATCTTTTGATTTTAGCATTTGGTGACGGTTAACGGTTGGTGATCTGTATAAATGTTTAAGTTTTTGACACCATACAGATAATTACTAAGGTCTTAAGGCCAAACGATGGCCAGAAGTTCTCGCTCATTTGTCGCGAAATTAAGCTCTCTATCCTGTAACGTTCTCGAAATCATTGTCAGGCTTGCCATCGCGCCGAAGCGTCCGTAGTTAAGTTTTAATTTTCATACACAAGGACATTCTTAAGCTTCACAAAAGCAGTGCATTGTTTTTCATCAAAGCTAATTGGCATCTGTTTCGATTGGCTGACGGAAATTTTTCCATTTTCTCCCTTCAAAATATCAGTCAAGGGTTTAGCAATCAAGGCGAATCGGCAATAGCGGTAATAGCTTGCAACCCTAAGAATGAACGAACACTGTACAAATTTGTGAGTTGCTTATAGTTTTTGAAAGCATCTACTTTACTATGACTAGGACTGCTTTTAATACCTCCGCTAGATACCGTAAATCTCAGATATTCTCTGATAACAACAGCTGCAGCTATTTTATATGCATTATATGCAACAGCTATTTTATATGCATTCTTTGGTGGCTGCTTGGCCCAACATCCTCCCCCCATTGAAGGGTGGGCCTTCAATAACAATGTCGGAAGGAGCAGCAGTCACATTATTGCAGAGGTTATTCCATGGGTTGTCCTCCCTACCACAGAGCGCCGACACATCCCGTGATAGTCCACCGTGGCCAGAAAACACCCAGCCAAATCGAGTGTTCTGAGCAATTGGGAGCCCGTGACTTAACTGGATTTGGCCAGACGACAACAGGTCAAAGAATAAGCCGGCTCCAATCAGCAGGTCCACTCGCTGCGTTTTGTGGAAGTTGGGGTCAGCTAGGTCCATATTGCCAGGAATCTTCCAGCCCGAAGCATCTATGTCCTGGATAGGCTGATAGTCCGTTATATGTGAAGCTACAACAGCCTCAATTTCCACTGAATATGTGCTAAGGCGGGACTTCCAGCACACATTAACGGATGGTCCATCTGATTCAAATCCAGCGCCGCCGAAACCGGCCACCGTTGTGGAGCATTTGGAGCGGCCAAGCTGAAGTTCATTCGCCAACCGCGACGAGATGAGATGTACTTGTGAACCGGAATCCAATAACGCTCGGCAAGGCAGGAAGTCTCCAGATCGACCACGAACGAGTACATTTGCTGTTGGCAGGAGCACTAGCTCAGCATTGCGATCCTGGTTCATAACAGGGTTGATTGATCGGGATGGGTTCGCACCAGCAACTGCACCGATGGGACGTGAGTCCCTGCCGTCGAGCAGCGGGAAGCTGAGCATCCGCGAGCGAGATGGCCATCCTCCAGACAAACAAAACAGCGAGCCAGACGCCGCACTTCGTCGTACCGTTCCTCAATTGGCAAAGCACTGAACTTTGGACAAGCAGGAAGCTCGTGCGCCGAAACATCACACAGGGCGCATAGAACAGGACTGGCGTTAATAAGCATGCACGAGGATCGGTTATTTGACGATCTACCTCGGCCTACTTGGTTAACTGGTGAATACGCCAAAGAAAAGTCAACGCTCTAAGAATCGTGCCATAGACTCCCAAGATGGAAGGCTCTCATCAGTGCTTCCTGCCAGAGAGTCTTCCCATTTGGCCTTTGTAGCGGGGTCCAGCTTTTGGAAGATGATCTGGATGAGGAGGCACCCTTGAATTTCGGCCGACGTCCCGGAACCCATGAGGGCCCGCATATGTCCATTGAATCGGTCGGATAACTCCCGAAGAATAGCAATGGATCCAGGCTCAACCACCTTTAGCTGCAGGATCTCGTTGATGTGAGCCTGGAAGATTAACCGACGGTTGCTGAAACGGTTGCGAAAAAGGTCGAGGGCAACATCATAGTTAGCGACGGTAATCTTTAGCGCCCTCACAGTCTCCAGGGCTGAGTCCCGCAGGCAGGAAATGAGCCACCTGAGCTTCTCCATCTTGGTCAAGTGCGGGTGACTGTCGATGGTTGTCCTAAATAGGGCGCAGAAATCCGGCCACTCGGCATAGCCGCCGCTGAATGTTGGCATCGGCAACGGTGGCAAGGAGGGGGCTGGCTTGTATGGCATTGGCGATACACTGGCACCGTCGAGAAGTGTGGAGTGGGCAGAGATTCTCATGGAGCGCTTGGCAACCTCCACCTGAGTTTCCACTTGCACATCAGTCGCCAGCTGCGAGAATTTCCAATACAGATCACTCCCGATCTCGCTAAAATTAAGCTCCTCCAATTCTTCTTGAAGCGCGGTGAACCGCTCACGCAAACGCTTCTCCACTGAATCCAGCGCCATAATGGTACAATCCTCAGTCCGCGCCGCAGCCTTCCCTTTATGATGCAGCGCCTCCATCTCCTGGCAGGTCACCTCTGCTCTTCTCCACAGCATCCTTTCCCGGTTTGCGGCAGCAGCTCCAATAGTCTCAGCTCCAGACTCCATTATTCGATTAAAATGCAACTTGTAACAACAACAAGGGCGTTTTCTTGGCACTTTTAATGTTGATCACAATAATCAACCGGGATGAGATCACGTCGGGGTCACCATACCGTAAATCTCAGATATTCTACGCTTTCTTTAAAAAAAAAGATTTATCTTTAGAGACTCTCATGTTGGCCTCAAACAGTTTATCCAGTACCCAAGCAATGTTATTCACGTGGTCCTCCATATCTTTCGAAAAAATTATCACGTCATTAACGTAAGCATGACTTCCCTATTTGCTCTCTAAAAACATCATCTATGGCACGTTAAAAAATACTTGGAGCATTTTTCAGGCCAGACGGCAATCTGAAAAACTCATATTTTCCATTTCCTATTGAAAATTTGCAGGATTTGATCGAATCCCGATTTAAGGTCGAGGGTTGAAAAAAAATGGCTGTTCCCAAATTTGGCAGGATGGATAATTCATTTGGTATATGGTACTTGTCGTCGACTGCTTTTAAGTTAAGCTTCCTAAAATCAATGACCAACCTTTTTTTCGTATTTCTCTTTTCAACTGCACCTTTTTTATCGACTACCCAAACTGCATTATTGTACGATGACGTCGAGGTCCTGATAATTCCGTCTTTAAACATATTTGTTGTCTCCTCATTTACAAAATCGGTTACGCCTAACGGGTACGGATAAAGTTTTGAGTATACGGGTTGATCCTCTTCGGTACGTATTGTAGCAATAATATTGGTATTATACGGCAGTGCTTCTTTCGATTCTGCGAAGACAGCCATGTGGTCTCTAAGCATTGTGTGAAATTTACTGGATATCTGGATTGGTACCACAATGTTTAACTGGCTCGTTGATTTTTAGAGCTTTGGTTTTAAAATCGAGGATTGCGTTTGTCTTCGTTAGTAAGTCAAGTCCTACTATGGCGTCAAAACTAGAAAGGTCTGGGAGAATGTAAGTATTAAGTATTAAAAAAGATTACTAAAGCATTTAAATTTTACAGTATTGCAGTACAGTACAGTATTTTACAGTTTATTAATAGATTTGCATATAATAGTTTTGAGTTATTTTTTGTTTATTCCATTGCTTTAAACTTTATTAAGTTCTTCTTATAAGTGTGTTTTCTCACGTTTATATGCTTTTAATGTATGGTGCAGCGAAGAGGGCTTACAGAATTTTATGTTGATGAAGTCTTATAACTCTTTCTTTATACAAATATAAGTAAACATCAATATTTAGTTTGTTTTTTTAATAGTAAGACTTCCCTCAACTTAATAGTTACGTAAAACTTCTTAGGGATTACAATTTAATGCTTGTATTTAAAGGTCAAATATTTAATTTTAGTATTGGAAAAAAAATAATTTTATGAAAAATCGCGCCATTGGTTTGTATGGAAGCTATACGATACGATTTTTTTTACAGTGTGTTTAGAATACTTTTATAGATTTTTGGAAAAAATTTCATTGCGATATCGCCACTAGAAATATTTTTGGCGCGGCACCATACAAGCCCAACCACTGTCGATGGTTCAGTTATATGGCAGCTATAGGATATAGTCACCCGATCCTTTTGAAATTTTGTAGATTAGATATTTTGACCAAATATAACATCTGTGGAGAGTCCCAACTCTCTAACTTAAAAAACACCAAAGTTACGACATTTCCGATCAATTAGTTATATGGCAGCTATAGGATATAGTCGGCCGATCCTTATGAAATTTTATACATAAGATATTTTGGTCAAATATACCATGTGTGGAAAGTCTCAATCCTCTAACTTAAAAAACACCAATGTTTAGGAATGGACTATCGATACATAGTTTATAAGTTATCCCATATTGTCATCTTTATATTTTCTATACCTACTAGCTTTAGAATCCACAACATGTATGCACACACACACCTATCGTTAAGTTCCACAAATGTAAATTTTCTTAGTACCAATTAGACAGCGAAACTGACAAGAACATATTACTCTACAGTCCACTACTCATTCGTCTTGCCGGTTGGGGATCATTGTTTGGTCCTTCGCATCCGGATTTGTTTTGTAGTTTTCTGTGCATTGGTTCTCATTTGTAATTGTTTCTCGGCATGGAGCAATTAAAAGCATTGACAAAAGGGCGCGCCAGACTCAAGGCCAATATCACACGGAGCTTGGCTTGGGCTGAGGACGCGCAACATTCGAACGCCACACGGGCAGAGGTGTCTTCGCGGCTGGAGCATCTCAACACAACATGGAAAGAATTCAATAGATTTGGTGATGAAATAGCTATGCTCGACGAAGTAGATGGCTATGTGGATCCGGAGCATGACAACATATTCTACGAGGAAAAATATCTAAGGGCGCATGCATTACTTTTGGCGATGGTAGGTACAAGACCTAGTCCATCAATTGGGAACAGTGAAAACGGCTGCGGCGTGCTGCAAAACAACGACGCAATAATAAGTTTGCTACAACAACAACAACAACTCTTCGAGCAGTTGGCGGCAAATCGAGCCACTGCAAACATGTCGAGACCTGAAGGAGGAGACGCCTACGCGGCGAATTCAGGTAGTGCTCAAATGGTAGGGGCATCAGCTCAAAGCGAATTGCCTAAAATTCAAATTAAACGGTTCGCTGGCAATTATTCAGAGTGGCCAGCTTTCAAAGACATATATGAGAGCACAATTCACAACAAGGCGAATTTGGCAAATACGCACAAATTTCATCATTTGAAATCTCTTCTGATCGACGAAGCTGCAAATCTGGTACGACATTTGGCTATTACGGATTCAGCTTACAACACTGCGTGGGAGCGACTTAATGAAAGATATAATCGTCCACGGCATATCGTGAATTCACTATTGGAGCAGTTTATGAAGCTGCCAACAACAACAAGGTCGGATACAGCAACATTACGGAAGGTGTCAGACGGCGCCAATGAAATAGTGCGTGGTTTGGATGCCATAGAGGAAACAGGACGAGATTGTTGGATCATCTACTTGACGCTGGAGAAGCTGGATGCAGATACTCGACGCAGGTGGATCGAGCGCAGTGTGGAGACAGACTCACCCACACTGGAGGAATTCTTCAAATTTTTGGATGCACGTTGCGAGGAACTAGAGCTCAGCAAGCGTGAAACAATCGGAGGGAAGACTACAGCCTCAATCGGTGACAAGACAAGGAAGGTCACACATTCGCTGGTTGTACTTGAAGGAAACAAGTGCAGCAAATGTCATTCTACAGAGCATCGTCTGTATGGATGCCAACAATTCTTGGATATGTCAGCAGGACAGAGGTTTTCGTTTGCCAAGGAAAACGCTCTATGTTACAATTGTCTGAATCCTGGTCATGGGGTCAGAAAATGCAAATCTACGTTCAAGTGCAGACAATGTAAAGGTCAGCATCACTCACTGTTGCACCTGCAACGCACGCAACAGGCTATTGGAACAATCTCTCAAACTGGTGAGGATCAGGAGGATCCTAGCGCACACATCTCAACGGTGACTACGAGTCACATCGCACAAGCAGAAGGTTCTGCAGCAACGGTATGTGCACAAGGCACTGCAAATTCACAACAATCAACTGGATGGAACAGGAGCACCTTGCCGACGGCCATGGTCAACGTTCGCAACGCAAAGGGAGATTTGGTTGCATGCCGACTCCTATTGGACACGGGTTCAGAACTGTCGTACATATCTGAACGCTGTATACAAACACTTGGTTTGGCTCGTACGCCATCACGCATACTGGTTACGGGAATTTCATCAACCAAAGCAGACACTACAAGGGGATGCAGCACTATAAGCATCCAATCCCGTATTTCGCAAGATCAGCTGGTAGTCCAGGCTCACGTGCTTGGAAAGATTACGTCATCATTGGAAAGGCAGACCATCGACGCGTCTGTACTTCGAGTTTTCAACGATCTGCAATTGGCAGATTCGCAATTTAGCACGAATGCCCCAATTGACATTCTTTTGGGCAGCGAACACGTTTGGAGTGTTATAACTGGAAGAAAAATCTACGACGACAAAGGAAAGCTCATTGCTATATCATCAATTTTCGGATGGGTAATTACATCACTGCTTTCATCACGCGCATGCAGCGCTACGGCACTCACAACGACAATAGACATCGATGCTTATCTCAGAAGGTTCTGGGAGCTGGAGAGCATACAACGCAAGGCAGAAGTTCAACCTGAAGACGAGGAGGTGGAGAAACACTTTCTTGCAACACACACTCGAGACGAACAAGGCAAGTACATAGTGGAACTTCCGTTTAAAGTATCCGAAACACAATTCGCAGATACACTTCAAGGAGCGTTGCAGAGGTTCAAATCAGTTGAACGACGTTTAGCACAGAATCAACAATTACGTAACGACTACGTAAAGTTCATGAGGGAATACCAGGAGCTAGGACATATGCGAGAAATCTCACCGAGCGAAATTCCCAAGGGTAGGAATTTCTACCTGCCACATCATCCCGTATTGGGTCGGAAACTTCGAGTGGTTTTCGACGGATCATATCAAGACGCCAAAGGCTTGGCTTTAAACGACACGCTCTCGATCGGACCGAGTATTCAGCGAGACCTATTTGCTGTGTGCTTGCGATTCCGTATGTACAAATACGTCTTTTCAGCGGACATAGTCAAGATGTTCCGTCAAATATGGGTGAGCGAAAAACATAGAGACTATCAAAGAATCGTATGGAGAGAGGATCCCTCAGATCCTATCAGGCACTTCCAACTATGCACGGTGACGTATGGAACATCATGCGCACCATTTCTAGCAGTCAGAGTGCTAGAGCAACTAGCTGCTGACCATAAGCACGAGTTTCCGAACGCAGCAAAAATCGTGTTGGAGGACTTCTATGTCGACGACGTTCTCACTGGAGCAAATAGTGAGGATGAGCTGCTACGCAACAGGGACGAACTGGTCCAACTGATGTCCTGTGCTAACCTAGAGCTCGGGAAATGGGTATCGAATACCAAACGCATCAAATCGGAGGATAACACGGATTCCTCACAATCACCAGTCAAAGTGCTAGGGCTGCATTGGCACCCTGGAGAGGACACATTGGCGTACAATGTAAACCTATCGAAAGACCCTCGCTGCACCAAGAGGCAAGTGTTGTCGGATGTCTCACGTATATTCGACCCTCTCGGTCTATTAGCACCAATCGTAGTTCAATTCAAAATACTATTTCAAAAACTCTGGCTGTTGAATTTGAATTGGGACGACGAACTACCGAGCAAACTAGCAAACAACTGGCTCAAATGGCGAGCTGATCTGGACAACCTTCACAAGCTCCAGATACCGCGCTTAGTTAAAAGCGACAAACAGAGAATCGAATTGCACGGATTTTCAGATGCATCCACCAAGGCGTACTCAGCGGTGGTATACAGCCGACTGGTTAACGACGATGGAACCATTTCGGTCGCCATACTTGCTGCAAAAACCAGAGTGGCACCTTTGAAGCAGCAGTCTTTGCCGCGCCTGGAACTATGTGGCGCACTTCTATTGAGTCAACTTCTGCAATCCATAAAAGCTGGACTAATGAACAACGACGTAACGATCTACGCATGGAGTGATTCGACGATAGTCCTGTCATGGTTATCGTATTTACCAGCCCAACTCAAGACGTTTGTTGGGAACCGCACTTCAGAAATCCTCGAATCCATCCCGAAGCATGCATGGCGGCATGTAGACTCAAAATCGAACCCAGCGGATTGCGCATCCCGTGGCTTGGGAGTATCCGAGCTCATTGACTTCCAATTATGGTGGAAGGGTCCTTCATGGCTGAGGGACAAGAAACAATTCTTGGAAAGGTTGAACAATACTCATAACTGTACTTCTCTTTCAGACAAACGCATACAAGACGAAGTCAAAACTACCTGCCTAGCTGCGCAGACGAATGTCACGACGGACAACCCATGGGATAAGCTTCTCAATCGCAACTCATCTTGGCTGAAGCTTATACACACACTTGCTTACGTTTTGCACTTCATTCATCGCATGAAGCACCCATCTTCGAAACAAACATCGAATTCTCTAACATTCGATGAGATCAAGGCAGCAAGGACTCGGTGGCTGCAACACGCTCAAGCTGGTTTTCAACAGGAGATCCAGTTACTACGCGCAAACAAGGCTCTAGGGAACCAATCTCAATTGGTCAAGATCTCACCAATCATCGACAAGGACAACCTGCTAAGAGTAGGTGGACGAATCCAACATTCGCAGTTGTCAGCAGAGGCGAAGCATCAGCAGCGTCCTAAGTGGACCACGCCAACCCCTAACATTTCGATCGGCAGCGTTGCGCTCGTCAAGGAGTCCAACACACCACCAGCATTATGACATCTAGCGAAGGTGATCGACACTTTCCAAGGAAAGGACAATAAGGTTCGAGCAGTCCGGATCATCCGGCTCAAAACCCGGCCAATAACGAAAATTGCGAAACTACTCAGTTCAGAAACCGTGTTTCAGGGTGGCCCGGGATGTTTAGGAATGGACTATCGATACATAGTTTATAAGTTATCCCATATTGTCATCTTTATATTTTCTATACCTACTAGCTTTAGAATCCACAACATGTATGCACACACACACCTATCGTTAAGTTCCACAAATGTAAATTTTCTTAGTACCAATTAGACAGCGAAACTGACAAGAACATATTACTCTACAGTCCACTACTCATTCGTCTTGCCGGTTGGGGATCAACCAAAGTTACGGCATTTCCGATCAATCAGTTATATGGAAGCTATAGGATATAGTGGTACGATCTGGTAAATTTTTTTTATAATATATTTATAATACTTTTCTAGATTTGTGGTGAAAGTTTCATAGCGATAGCACACCTAGAAGTATTTATGGCCGCGGTTCCATACAAGCCCGACCACTGTACACGGTGCCCCGGTGATGGTTGTTCGAATGCATTTCCGATTTCAGAAGTTATGCGGTTGACTTGCTCGATGGTTCCATGTTTTTCTTGAAAGCTGAATTGATGAGTCGGGATTTTGTTGTTTGTTCTGCTATGTGGGGTAATATGTGCCAAGAGGAATTTTTCGAAGAGTTTTGATAGAACCGTTAGTAAACTAATTGGTCTATATGATGAAGCAATTGCGCGGTCTTTGCCAGGTTTTGGTATCATTATGATGATCGACTTTTTCCATCTCTCTGGGAAGTGTCCATGTCTCGTTATTGCATTGAAGAGTTGGCAAATAGCACGAACTGCGCAGAGAGGAAGTTCGATAACCATTTTGGGTGATATTAGGTCGCATCCTGGGGTATTTTTTGGCTTGAGTTGTTCATTTATGATTTTGAGTAACTCGTGTGGTCTAAATACAATTGGATCATACGTAGATGTGTCGATATCTGATGTTGCTGGCAGTGAGATCCCGTTTGATGCTGTGTTGGGCTGAACTACATTTTGAAGATGTTCTGCAAATCTCTCGGCTCTTTCTCCGTCGCTGCGCGCCCAGTTTCCTGTGGATGTCATAATTCGTATTGCAGGTTCCATTGGTGCGTTGAGTGATGAGTGTGCTCTCCAAAGTGGGAATTTGGAGCTCTTTGGGGATAACTGCTCTATGAAATGTTTTTGGGACCTTTCTTCTTCTTGACGGAGTGCAGCTGTGAGTTTTCGTGTAGCATCTTTAAACCTTTGTTTTGCAGAAGGTGATCTGTTGGATTGCCAGTCTCGCTGTGAGCGTCGCTTTGCTTGAACAAGCTGTTCTATTTCAACGTTCGTGTATCTATGATTGTGCGAGGTTTCTTGCGTTTGTGGGGTTGACATGCGAGCTGCTGTGACCAAGACGGATTCAAGGGCGTTTGTGGATAAGTTGATATCAGCTTCGTCATTCAAACGTGGATTCAACTCGATGTGCGAACTTACAAATTTGTTGTACTTGAGCCAGTTGGTTTTATTCGTTGTTAGTCTGAATGGTTTATCTACCGCGACTGGATATAGATTTAGTTGGAGGAGTACAGGCGAGTGGTCAGACGATATGCGTGGAATGTTTTTGTGACTGCAAAGTCTATCAAGTCTGGCAATTTTCTGGGATCTGTTGGCCAATATGTAGGTGTCCCAGGTGACACACAGTCTAGCTTGTTGCTTGGTTTTATTATTGCGTTGTACAACAGCCTTCCCTTTGGAGTCACCAGTCGAGATCCCCAGTGCGTATGCTTAGCATTAAAGTCTCCTGCTGCTATAAATTGATCGCTCAGAGAGTTGAAGTAGTCCATGAATTGTGATTCGGATATTGTAAACCGAGGAGGACAGTATACGGCGGCAAGCTTTAGGGAACGATGGTCCATCTGTACCTCTATAGATGTATCTTGCATGTAGTTATTGGCGAAACTATTGTGGAGCAGTGCTTAATGCGTTTAATCAGAATCAGAATCCCGGTCAGAATGCGTAGAATCAGTCTAATCAGAATCCCGGTGCCTCCGTGTGTTTTTCCGTTTGGGTGATTCGTGTTGTAGAAGAAGTAGTCTCGAATTTGGAAATTGTATTTATTTGTAAGATGAGTTTCTGAGAGTAACATTACATCGATATGGTTGTTATTAAGGAATTGAGCTAACTCAAGTTTGCGCTGTGAGACGCCGTTGGCGTTCCACAGTGATATACGAAGTGGAGCCATTGATTACTTTGTTTGGTTTTGAGCAACAAGCAGCTCAATCAAAACGTTCTGGTTTCGCACAAGATCTTGTATTCAAATTTGTTCGTAGACTGTTCTCCTGGTTGGTGAGGGGAAACTGATGATCGTGGCTTGGTCGCGGTGCTTTTCAGGCCCATTTTTAGAGCAGCTGCAAAGCTTTCGGGTTTGTCGGTGAACTCATTATAAGCTGAAGGTTTCACGGCTGTAGGGGGGAAGACATCACGCGTTGATTTTATAGGTGTAATGTGTGAGGCAGCAGTGGTCACTCTTTGGTCTGTACGACTTTTCAGTTCCTTGTAGACTGGACAGCCCCTGTAATTAGCCGTATGGTTGCTTCACAGTTTCCACACTTTTTGCTGCCGGGATCCTCTTTGTTTTTTGGGCATTTGTGGGAGTCATGAAGTTCTCCACAAACAACGCATACTGGACGGAGCGTGCAGTAAGTCCTTGTGTGGCCGTATTCCTGACAATTATTACACTGCACCGGCCCATTTCTCTTATGCGGCTCTTCTACGGTTATTCTGCGGTGAAGTAGAAACTGGAGAATAAAAATTGGATGCACTTCATTTTTTTTCAGAGGCTTGGATTTGGTTTCTGGTTCAAGTTCTACCTTGAACAGAGGTTGAGGCTTTCTTCTCTATTCAAAATGTTAATAACATTTTTAACATTAAGGGGGCAGGATGGTTTCAGAGGCCGAAAAAAAAAACAGATTTTTTCGATTTTTAAGAGCGCTGGAGAGCAAGAGCACGCCCTGCCTAGCGATGTTGGATTAAGGTCATTACTCGGACTCAGAGTAATTGATCGCTGTTGGGATCGCCCGTTCGAATAGTGCGCATGGATCACGATTCATTGATAGGATGCGATCCTGTCTTTCCTGGCTACCGTAAGTAAAATAAGGGTTTTTGTTTTGTATGGGCATAAGTGAATTTCTATCCCTATCGTTGTGTCTATGATCGGTTATCTGACCTCTGTCTGCTAACTTTCTCGAGTAATTAAGGGCAAATTGGTAACGCTCATTCCACCTCTTGCGCCAAAGCAAGAGCTGTCGGTAGATCTTTTGGACTTTTCACAAAAAGAATATTGCTTTAAATTTTCTTTACTCCAGTTATAAACACATGTAACGCGTCCACCCTGTACTTTTCGTTTAGTGACATCGCCAAGGCATTACCGAAATGTCATTATTGTCTTGTTAGTAAGTAGGGTTTGATTTTTTTCGACCACGTCGTAGGATTTCGAAAGCATCATGTCACCATGCCGTAATGTTGATAGCTCCTGTTCAATTAAATAGACCGGTTTTTTGTCGGCATATGTAAAATCAAGACGACTGATCATTGCTTTGAAGTTTAACGGGGTATTAAAAGAAGCCAACACCGTGTTATCTGAGCCTTTTATTTTATTTTGCATAATGCCAAGAGATTGGTAGTGTGCTAAACTGCCCTCGTATTTTTTAAAAACTCTAAAAGCGACATAAGCCGCTTTCCTTCACGATACATATGTATGTTTCACATTTGCCCTCAAAGTCTAGCAGAAATTATACCTATTATATCTAAGGATTCCTTACACACACCTTCTATGATACCGGCATCTGAGGAAGTTTTACCTCAGGGGTTTCAACTGTAAACTTGTGTATTTGCGTAGTAATCTCCTGCAATTGTTTTTCAAATGATTTTTTTTGAAATGCGAGCACTTTCTACGATCGTTCTAAACTGAGCTTGTTTTTGACCAACAATTATTGCCGGACGAGTTGTTTTTCTTTGCACTGTCTAACCGCTTTGCCTGATGCACTGACCACTTATTCAAATTAACCAAGAGGTCGTCTAAAATGATTTCACTGTCGATCAAGTGTTTTTGTCGTTAATTCTCTTTGCACAGATAATATAATAATCTTTAATAAGGAATATGAGAATTTTTGAATCATTCAATATGCGTTATACTTACAATTTAATGCCATCCTACCTTTATTTAATGCCATTTAGTCCGTTTTATAAAAAGATTTCCAAAGTTTTTTTCGCCATTCATACCGGTGTTTTAACAAGTTATGTTGGTTTAATTTATTTAAAATTAGTTAGTTGTCGTAGGCTCAAAAATCCATTGGGGCGCCAATTAAGATATTTAAGTTTATGTTTTGTTAATAAGTTTTAGTTTATCGGTCCGCCGTCTAGCGTACCCAATAATTTATATAATGATTATCCACGTGGATTTGTGAGTTGAGATTTTTGTTACGAGGCTTGAGATTTTTATGAACGACACATGTGATCTCCAAAAATCGACTAGCCTAAGTACAGAAAATGTTCTTCTCTGATGCTAAATCTGCTAACGAAAACAAAGTACCGAAATGTTTTTATCTCTAAAGCTCGCTTTACTACTTCCCAAGACCATTGCGGTTGGGTCTTACGACTATATGTCCAATTATGTTATATTATTATATTATTTTTTATACTAAATTTGCCGCCGGGTGATTGTGTTAACTTATACATATACTGCCTTGCACACTTTTGACCAAAATTATACTACCCTCTGCAAGGATATTAATATTAATTTATTCTAATAATTTCAAATACCTTTTTTTCAGATTTATTGATATAAGTAACGGGCGAGAAAAAGAATTAGTTTCACGATTTAAGATAAGCAGAAATATGGATTGTTTATTTATATTCAATGAGGATTCCTTGACATACGTTACAAGTCTATGTATGCCCGATATACCAACTCAAACTTTAAGATCTGTGGTTTCATCCAATCAATTTTTGGCTCTACCTAGGCTATCCTCGCAGGAAATCTTAGACAGTAAGTATATATAAGTTTCAAAATTTTGTGAATGTTTTCTTAAATAGTCGCGGATTAAAAATTTTCTATAATTAATAATTTTAACCCATTGATTATCTTGATCCGAAATTGTTTTATACCCGAAATTTTACAAAGTGGAATAGGTGGGTTGGTGGAAATGCACAAAGAAAACATAAACCTATGCTTGGTCAGGCGTTCCTAAAAAAATATGTTTCAAAGTAGTTTGGCCCAAATGTATATTCCATCCCGCTGATCAATGATAAGTGAGAAATATATCATTTATTGCGTATAAAAATAATTTTATTACAAACCTTTGCATTAACGGGCGGACCCAAAGTTAATATTAAATCAATTTTCTAAAAAAAATGTTGGAAAAAGTGCCAAGCATTTTAAAAAAGGCAAAGTTATGTCATTTCCGACAGACAGACGGCCGTGCTTCACTGCTTTACACACTTTTGACCAACAATTTTAATACCCCATGCAAGGGTGAATGAGCAAAAGGAACACTTATATGGGGCCGTTTAAGTATTACGTGATACTTATTTCTGTTTAATTCACCTCCCTCCACCCCTACAATGATATGAACAAAACCCCCCCTATGAAACACGTGATATATTGAAACACCCTCCCCCCCCCCCCCCTTTTTAAATTAAATTATTTTTCAAATATGTAGCTAATATTTGCTAATATACGCAAAGGTATAAAATTCTGCCAACTTTACAAACGAAATTCCCATTGCCGCGCTGTTTGAAATTCTTGAACAGTACATAAAAAAAGGATAATATCACGTGACCATGGGCTTCGACAAATGTGCTTCCCGAATATAAACATTTTCAAAATTTTTTCCTAAACTGGCGCCGTATGCCATTATCGATAACGGTGGGCATGGAAAAAATTTAAAATAAACTTGATCTCCTCCTGATTCACACAAAAATCTTCGTGCTAGATTTTAGCTCTATCTCAATCAATTTAATAGAAATTGAAACTTAAAGATATCATAGGCCCCCGTGCCCCATTACAACATTTTGTACTTGTTTTTTTACATTTTTTTCTTTTAAGGTGATTAACATTCGAGCTTTAATGTTTTTTTTTACGATTTGTTCAATTGACCGAAATTCAAGTCCGCTGACTTTGTTGGTCAGTGACCGCTAGCCGCTGCACTTTCTTTAGGCGATTGTACCAGTTCTTCTGGGGTCAAGTGGCCGGCACGGCGTACCGTCTTGGTATTTTGATGACGGCCCATTGATGGTGACGACTTGACTTTATAGCACAGGTCGACAGCAAAAAATCTCCACGTATAATTTCAACTGCTCCATAACCTTTAGGCTTCCCTGAAACAAAGTCCAGAACAAACGTAGGTTCCATCACCCACGGTATCGGCGGTACACCAAGAAACTGATCAATTTTGACCATATATTGAATTATTGAGACTGTGTCTCATGCCTTGACTTTTTGAAAATATGAGATTAAAAACTCTTATTTAATAGAAAAAAATATTGTATAATAAATTCAATAACATTATTTCGATTTATTATTTATTTTCCTTAAATCCAAAATTAAACCATGGTACGAACTACTGATTTCAATAAAAACAAGAAAGGAAAGCTAACTTCGGGCGGAGCCGACGTTTATATACCTTTGCAGTTGAGTCGCAGTCCGCTAGGTGGCGCCACGCATCTTATGTTATTAGATATATAGTGGATCGTATATAGTGGTCTGATCCTTATGAAATGTGGCAAAAAATTTTGCCAAAAGAGGAATCCATTGAAACTCCCACCCTTCTAACTTCAAAAACAACGAAGTTATAGCATTTCCGATCAATCAGTTATATGGCAGCTATAGGATATAGTCGGCCGATCCTTATCAAATTCGACAAATCAATTTTTTTTCCCACAATGTAATCTGTACTAAATCCCATCTTTCTAACTTAAAAAACACCAAAGTTATGCCAATTTCGATCGTTCTATGACAGCTATAGGATATAGTCGGCCGATCCTTATGAAATTTTGGTCAAATTTAACATGTGTGAAAAGTCCCAACCCTCTAACTTAAAAAACACCAAAGTTATGGCATTTCCGATCAATCAGTTATATGGCTGCTATAGGATGTAGTCGACCGATCCCGGCCGTTCCGACTTATATACTGCCTGCAAACAAAAGAAGGATGTGTGTCTGTCTGCTTCTACGGAATCTAGTCTCACAGTTTTAAAGCTATCGAGTTGAAATTTTACACACACCCTTTTTTCTTTTCTCTTCATGGCATTTCCGATCAATCAGTTATATGGCAGCTATAGGATATAGTCGACCAATCCCGGCCGTTCCGACTTATGTACACCTGCAAGGAAAAGAAGAATGTGTGCAAAGTTTCAACTCGCTTTAAAACTGAGAGACTAGTTTGCGTAAAAACCGATAGACGGACATGCTTATATCGACTCAGGAGGTGATCCTGATCAAGAATATATATAATTTATAGGGTCGGAGATGTGTCCTTCACTGCGTTGCTCATTTTTGACCAAAATTATAATACCCTCTGCAAGGGTATATAAAAATAAGAAAGGAAAGCTAACTTCGAGCGGAGCCGAAGTTGATATAACCTTGCAGTTAAGCAGAAGCTCATATTATTAATTTATATATCGGATCGTATATAGTTGTCCGAGCCTTATGAAAATTTTACCATAAAAAAAAATTTATAATAAAAATATTGGAGAAAGCCCCAAGCATCTTTAAAAATAGCAAGGTTGTGCCATTTCCGATCGTTCAGTTATATGACAGGTATAGGATATAGGCCGATCCTTATGAAACATAAGATTATATTGCCCAAAACGGAAACCGTAGATAGTCCCATTATTCTAGCTTCAAAAACAACAAAGTTAAGCCAACTGTCCTAACAAAATTTTGAAAATCGGATAAGATTGCCCAAAATGCAATCTGTCCCATCTTTCTAACTTAAAAAACATGCCACAGCATAAATATATGACAGTTATAGGATATAGTCGACCGATCCTTATGAATTTTGCCCATAAGATGTTTTGACCAAATATAATATGTGTGGAAAGTCCTAACCCTCCAACTTAAAAAACACCAAAGTTATGGCATTTCAGATCAATCAGTATATGGTAGCTATAGGATATAGTCGTCCGATAGACAAATAACCCAGCAGTTGTGAAATTCCTGGCCCCGACTTTTCCGGCCCGAATGTCAAATTTCGTTAGGAAAACAAAAACAATTCAATAAGGTTTGCTCTTCGAACGTCAAAACAAATTAGTCGAACTAATTCTGCCGGCCCTCTGCTGCTGCTAGAGTTCGAAATTATGCATATTTGATATTAGTTATTAATCACTAATATTTTCTAGTCATTCTAAATATTTTGCCCGGAAAACTTTCACCCCATGGTTCAATGATTGAGGTATCTGCCTGTTAATCGTAAGGTCGTGGGTTCGATTCCAAGTGGAAAAGTCTTTATTATGAGTTGATTTTTGTTTACTTTAATTTTTTTTTAATATCGCAGTCTCAAAATAAACTGTTATATTCAATATTTCTTTTTAAATGGGAATGCTTAATAATTGAGATTGTTTTAAACATGCAAATTTGTAGAGGTATATTATAGTCAGTCACAAAGTACACGCGATTCCTTGATAGCTTAGAGGCGTGCATGTCGGTCCAGTATACAAAAGCACTCAGGTTCGAATTCCAGGGTGAGGGAATATACTCTGTCGATAACTTAAAAGAAAAAAAAACATTTCCCCCAACGCACCCCATTTATTTTTTTAGTGTTTCAAAGTATGCGATCATTATTTTCATTAAATCGACATCCAGAAGGTTTTTCGAAAACCCAGAATGCTCTTCACGAATAACAGTAGTCACCGTAGAATAAATAAAGATGTTGTGAGGAGATTAGATCTCCCATACACCGAGACAGGAGGCTAGAGGGGCAGCAGCGGGGGGGGGAACAAGCAAGTCAGCACTGCATCGTCGGATGGGCCAGCGCTGCTGTGTTTAGAAAAACGGAAAGGGAGAAATGCGTCGAGCACAGACGGCATGCGGGGGCAGCAGCGGGGGCAAGAGGAACTCGCACGGCGTCGCGCATGAAAGAAGGAGGAGGAGGAGGTTCCACGGTGGGAACGTAACGGTCTCGGCCGGGCCTCCGCGGCCGCGCTCGGCCGGCGACTGCGCAGCTGTGTTTACAAAATGCTCAAAAACATAGAAATGCATTTGGAATGTCGAGGGGGGGGGATCGCAGGGTATCAGGACGAAGTCCGATGACCGGCAAAAAAATAATGCGGATCGGAGGCCCAAGCGGGGCAATCGGGGGAGGGACAATAAAGAAAGCCCGCCGATAGAAAGACGGCGGGATTGGAGAAAGCCAACGGAGAAAGTGAATGAGCGGAGGATTAACGGCAGGAAGTAGATTTGCAAGGATTAACGGGCGCCTCTGGCACTATATAAGGAGGGCCCCTGGAGCAAATCGAGGCCGAGTCTTCTAGGGAAGCTGGGAGAGTGAGTGAAAGATCCCCCGTGGGTAAGTCTGCCATTCAAGTTGGAAATTTTCCTTGGAAGAGTTAGGAGTACAGGCTGAAGGACCCCCCGTGGGTAAGTCCGACAGTCCTAAGTGCGGGCTATTAAGGCGAGTGAGCGAGGATCTACGACAAATAGCTTAAGGACCCCCTGTGGGTAAGTCCGGCGGCGGTACGCGAATCGAGCAAGGAGCAAGAGGAAAAGGATCAAGGATCCGCGGCAAAGCTAAGACCCAAGGGTACAAGAGTCGGGTGGAGTTATTCCCGGATACGACAGGTGTCCTGGTGTAGTGGCGGCAACGACGGATCAGCCTGGCGTACGCCTTGTCTGCTCCTGACCGTTCGATCCAGGTGTGATCCTGTAACGCGAGGGATAGCCAACCCGGGAACTCAAGCCCATTTGTGAAACCAGGCAGGGACACCCCGGGAAGTCAAAAGAATCCTGATCCAGGCGCTGGAGCGTATGCACAGCAAACCGCCTGGAGTCAAAGGAGACGCGACGCCCAAACCTCTGGCCTACCATAGATCCTGCGGGGCGTATGCACGCAGCAGCCGAGCCAGCAATGGACAGGCCCAAGGCAACAACAGCCGAATCAACGATTGGCATCAAACCAAAGCAAAGGCAGCTGCCAACATGCAGTGGGCAGCGACGCCTGGACGTGCAACAGATGCGGAGGCATGGGCCATTGGGCCAGCGGGTACAGGAACCCCAGAATTTTGTTCTGCAGGATGTGCGGCGCAGTGGGGGTGAGAAGCACTGAATGCTGCCAAAGAGCGGGAAACGTGCAGCGATCTCAGCCATAGAGAGGAAGGCGGAGATCGCGAGAAAAAAAAAATTATATTGCAAAAACAAACATGAGGCTGGAACCACGAAGCTTCTGTCGTTCCCGAAGAAGGGGGGAAGTGTGAGGAGATTAGATCTCCCACACACCGAGACAGGTGGCAAGAGGGGCAGCAGCGGGGGGGGAACAAGCAAGTCAGCACTGCAGCGTCGGATGGGCCAGCGCTGCTGTGTTTAGAGAAACGGGAAGGGAGAAATGCGTCGAGCACAGACGGCATGCGGGGGCAGCAGCGGGGGCAAGAGGAACTCGCACGGCGTCGCGCACGAAAGAAGGAGGAGGAGGAATCACCGTGGAACGTAACGGTCCCGGCCGGGCCTCCGCGGCCGCGCTCGAAGGTCATAGGAAACAGCGGGGACGGCGGGGAACGAAGCGGCCGGCGACTGCGCAGCTGTGTTTACAAAATGCACAAAAACACAGGAATGCCCAGGGGGGGATCGCGGGGTATCGGGACGAAGTCCGATGACCGGCAAAAAAATAATGCGGTACGGAGGCCCAAGCGGGGCAATCGGGAGAGGGACAATAAAGAAAGCCCGCCGATAAAAAGACGGCGGGATTGGAGAAAGCTAACGGAGAAAGTGAATGAGCGGAGAATTAACGGCAGGAAGTAGATTTGCAAGGATTAACGGGCGCCTCTGGCACTATATAAGGAGGGCCCCTGGAGCAAATCGAGGCCGAGTCTTCTTGGGAAGCTGGGAGAGTGAGTGAAAGATCCCCCGTGGGTAAGTCTGCCATTCAAGTTGGAAATTTTCCTTGGAAGAGTTAGGAGTACAGGCAGAAGGACCCCCCGTGGGTAAGTCCGACAGTCCTAAGTGCGGGCTATTAAGGCGAGTGAGCGAGGATCTACGACAAATAGCTTAAGGACCCCCTGTGGGTAAGTCCGGCGGTGGTACGCGAATCGAGCAAGGAGCAAGAGGAAAAGGATCAAGGATCCGCGGCAAAGCTAAGACCCAAGGGTACAAGAGTCGGGTGGAGTTATTCCCGGACACGACAGGTATCCTGGTGTAGTGGCGGCAACGACGGATCAGCCTGGCGTACGCCTTGTCTGCTCCTGACCGTTCGATCCAGGTGTGATCCTGTAACGCGAGGGATAGCCAACCCGGGAAGTCAAGAGAATCCTGATCCAGGCGCTGGAGCGTATGCACAGCGTATCACCTGGAGTCAAAGGAGACGCGACGCCCAAACCTCTGGCCCACCATAGATCCTGCGGGGTGTAGGCACGCAGGTGTTTGGAGGCGAGTGGCGAACGCGACCGGGGGCGTGTCCTGTGCGGTAGGAAGGCCCTTCGTGCCCTGATCCGGCCGCTAAGCAGCGAGGAGCATATCCTGCCCGGCGTATGCCTGGGAGGTGAGCCACTCGGTCTGTTAACACGGATTAGGTGCCGGCCACGGCGATAGGGCAAATCCAGCCAAGCCAAAGGTTCCGAGGTCCACGGCACCCCAAACGGAGAAACAGCAACGGCAGACGCGACGACGGCAACGACGGACAGGCAGCGGCAGCAGAAGACGACGAGCAGCAACACAGGCCCCGCAACCAGAGTCCGTGAGTCCGAACGAAGGGAACCGAGAGCCGTTTCGGCGCCAGGCACCAAGACCGGACAACCTTTGAGAGGGCGTGCGTATTGGCACCAACCCGGAGCGGGGATCGGGGATCGACGGGAAGGCGAGCGGTCGGTCGGCTGAGCCAGACAGCCGGAGAGATTCTCTTTATTCCTTTGTAAATTGATTACAATAAAGAGGATTTATTTGAAAAGAAGCAATACCGTGTTATTTCTGGGCTCGGGCAATCACGTCGAATCTATAAATTCGGTGGAACGTGCCCTCAACCTCTGTGAGCTAGCCGCGGCGTTTGTTGCGAGCAAAACATAGCATCCAATGTCGCCTACAGCTCACAAGATCTTGATGCATGGTGCTCAAATAATATCAGAAGCCATTGTACCGATCGGACAGCTATCAGAGGAAGCCGCTGAAGCACGAAATAAACATTTTAGGAAATATCGTGTGGACTATGCCAGGCAATTTTCTAGAGTAGACTGCAACAGAGATATATTAAATAGGTTATTGCTAACATCGGACCCGGTGATCAGTTCCAGTACAAAGAAGAACAAGAAGCAAAGCAAACCTCTTTTCAAGGTGGCAATGTCTATTTTAATGGAAAGGTCCACGAGTTATTATAGCACCGACTCTGATCAGGATAATGATTCTGATTCTTTTTTCTTTTCTTCAAATTTTTTTATTATTTTTTTTTACATGACATTATGATTTAGTATTAGCTTCCATTTCATAAAGAATAAAAAAATGCTAATAAATAATTTTGTCCGGATTTTTATTTCAAATACTCCTATGTGCGCCATTGCAAACATGGCAAACTATGCCTACTAAAGGAGTTCGTAACAAGAGGTACGCCCAGTCAGTCCTTGGAACGAAAATAATTAAAACAAGCTCGTCTTATCCCAAAAAAGGCTAATGCTAACCGCTTCGCTCCTCTAACAACAGAGCTAGACGATTTTACTCAAGGGCAAAATCATTGTACGAATCATCATTTAATGGTGTTATAAAGTAGTAGAATTTATACATAAGGGTCACCAGTGATGAACATCTCCACTATGATGGAAAGCTCAGTCCCAACTTAATATCTTTTTCAGAGATCCTCAAGTCTTATGTCTGGTTTCTGGACCTTAAAAATATGATCTTAATATGAAATCCAACACTCATCTTACGACTGCCTTAAGCAGCCAACTTGTGGCCGTTGTGGCGGTAATTTATTCACGGGCTCGGCCTCTTGCAAAGCTAAAACTGTTGACGATATGCTAACTGTGGAGGAAATCTTACCGCATATGACAAATCGTGATGAGTTCCAAGGTTCCAATAATTATTTTATTGTTTGCGTTGTGAGTTCAGGGTTATTCTACTCCAAGGCTGCACGAAGTCCATCTGGTCCTTTTTATCATACAACTCCCAAAATCGCTGTCAGCAGACTATGCCGTCAGCTCACCTCAGCAATTTTGGCCAAATTAACCTCAGTCGCAGAGTTCAAAGGGAGCAAAACTTCCGTAATCAATACCATAATTAATTTTAATGACTGGGTCTCTCCAGTTCGGCATTTGGAATGCGTAAGGAATTTCGGGATACAAGGACGAGCTTAAGCTTTTCCTCATAAGCCATGACATTGATATAATGGTGATTTAGAAACCTTGCTGCAGACCAGTAGGTATTGTAGTTTTATCCAATCAGGAGGATAGATGGATCCTGGGCTTGCTCATCTTATGATTGTGCAGAGGCCTTTGCTGAGGATCTAAAAAAACGCTTGAAACCTTTCCTGGCAGCATCACCGGGCATGGGTGAGAAGGTGATGTGTTTTCTGGACGCTCCCTTGCAGCTTTTCTTGTCTCTTCGTTCTGTTACACTTCCAAAGACCGTAAGTATTATGAAAGCTCAAAAACTGTTAAGTCCCTGGACTTAAGTGTATCACTAACCGTATGGTAAAAAACCGTATGAGAACTGGACCTGCCGATGGGATGTTTTCAATGAATGAAAAATTTGCAATGTTCACACTCCGAAAAGTCTACTGTCCTGGGTTATTCCTCCAGAGTTAATGCCCCACTTTTATCTTCCACATTAAGAATGTTATTGTCAGCCTAGGGCAAGATGCAGCGCCTCTATTGGCAAATAAAAGGATCCAGTAAACAAAATACGAATGCCTGGCCATATACGGAGTATCTCCCTAAACCCACCTAAACCAATTCCTTCAAAACAAGTACCTTCGTTTAGCATCAGGTGTGGAGTAGAGTATACATAAGCTTTGCGTCCCATATATATGTGACACTCTAAACGAATATGATTGTGCCTCAAATAGTAATCATAATAAAAAAATGATTTTAAATATTTTTCTGCAGCTCATTATTAAACATACCTAAATAAATATATAAAACAAAAATACTATAGGACGTCTATAGTCAAGTTTTCCGACTATATGATAACCGGTATTCATATTTTCCACAGAAACTATAATTAACTTTTTAAAGAATATATTCTCAAAAAAAATGTTGATCCATACTTTTAGATGTTTTGGAATAAACAACTCAAACAATTCAAAAGGGAAGCAGAATGAAAAGTAATTATATACTCTAAAAATGGTACGTGTCGTGGCACTGCTAAAATATCGATTGTCAGTCAGCTTGAATTTCGCTCCTAGTGGCGCACTTTCGTTAAGTTGTGTTGGGTGCTACGATTACTCCGATCGGCGATCCCAAAAGAGATGGAGAAGATACAGCGGGATATACAAGGAAGTAGGTTGAGGTTTTTATTTCCCTCAAATGAATGAAATACTCATTAGCACACTTGTTAAGTTCCAAGTGTTGGCTACGCTATAAGATCTGGTAATCGTTATTTCGGTGGAGACCAGAGGTGCTAGAGGTATCTCCCGAGATTTAGACGGGCGAAATTTATTTTATTCGCATTCTTTGAGTCGGAATTTTAACGGCTTCTTACGTACACAACTAAACGCGATATGCCGACTACACAGTGGGGTAGAACACACCACTAGAACTGCCCATACGAAACCACCAGGACAGACTGTGGACCCTACAAAATCCCAGGTCTAGACAAAGAGCTCCTACATGCAACGGCAAATGAAGAACTTGCGGGGCCCTCTACGAATCCAGTTAGAATCGGGTCGAGTGGCGTCAAAGTGAACGGTGCGGCGAATACTCCGCTAGGAAAGACCCCATGTTTGAACGCAACAGTGAGGAAGCTGTTGAGTGAAAATTTGCCAACGGCAGATCTAAAACAGGCCTGGATAAACAGCACACACCGGCGGTACAAGCAGTTTGTTGGAAACCGGGTGGCAGAAACCCTGGAGTCGACGGAATTATCCCAATGGAGATGGTTATCAACTGCCGAAAACGTGGCACACGACGCAACCAGGCCGCAACGCTATGCGAACCTCGGTCAAGGGCTACGCGGGGCGACGTTTTTACAGGAACCAGAAGACAATTGGGCGATCTCCTCGAGTAGTAGTGGCTGCATGAGAGCCACCGTCGAGAAAGAGATGCCATGTTAGTTTGCCTTGGTGAACAGTGAAAAGCATGGAGTCACGCAAACGAATGCGCCAATGCGGAGAGCATATCCGACAGGCCCAAAATAAAGCGTTCTTCGAAAAGGAGAGGACAAGACAGAAAATATCCCGAAAGAAGGCAGCTAACTGCAGGGCTGTCCCTTTATCCACGTACAACGATAGAGTCGTGCGTGTAAGGGGAACGATCGACGCCGCTTTATATGTATACAGTGCCCGGCATCAGAATCAGGATGCGACCATAGGCGAGATACGGAAGAAGTTTTGGATAACTAGGTTATGGAGATGAGGTAACATGTTCTAGAGAATCTGTTGATCGAGGCGGAGAACACAGCCAATTATCTGCCAGTCAAAGTGGAGGAGGGGTCCTCAAGGAGTCAGGAGGGTCCACTGACTCCCAACGTCTTACTGAAACAAACTTCACTTGTAATCGTATGTACAAGCAAATAGGTTGAGGTTAAATCTAAGTTCGAATTTCCCTCTTTCATTCTGTTCCCAACAGAATGAAACCCTCATATGGTCACTCACTACCACGCTTGTTGAGTTTCAAGCGTTGGCTACGCTATAAGATCTGGTATTTCTTATTTCGTTGGAATCCAGAGGTGTTAGAGGCAACTCCCGGAATTAGATCGGCGTCAGCCCGATTTGGCTGAGTCGTTATAAATTGTTATATTGTAGTTATAAATTAGGCAATGAAATAGCATTAAAACTTAACGAACAAAATTTTTGAGCTGGACATTTCTATTTTCTTTTTGGGGCGATGCCAAATTTATGCACAAATTTAGGCCATCTGCATGGGTACCGAAAGAGTCTATGTGCCTGGTCTCAATTTAATTCATGTCTTAATCAAAGATCTACTTATTCAATAATTTAGTTTGGGGCCCATTTATTTGAAATTTGTTTTTCCAAATATAAATGTGCCATACAAATAGTTGGGCCAAATCCAAAAATTTTCAAAATAATTTCCTTAACTTTTTTTTTTTTTTATTAAACTTTGCTTTTATTTATTGGATCTTCTCTTAATTTTGAGACTAACAATAAGTTTTCAAATATTAACATTAACATTTAACTAACAGTAGACTAAGACTGCATTCTGGTTGCACGTTCCTCAAGACGGTCGCTGGGTGGGTAGGTCATTGCGACGAAGTCGTGATTGGTTGCTCAACCTTGTTAGACCTCTCGCCAGGTGGTTAGGGTGCGACAATAGCTTGCTAAAGTACTTTTCCTTCTGTTCTGCGATCACATCTTTGACTGGAAGAATGTTTAAGTCGCGATGTATGTTTTCGTTGCGAACGTACCACGGTGCCCCGGTGATTGTTCTCAAGATCTTCGACTGAGCTCGCTGGACTATGTCAATATTGCTATTGCTGGCATTCCCCCATAACTGGGAGCCGTACATCCATATAGGTTTAAGTACCGAGTTATACAGCAGTACTTTATATTTAAGGCAAAGGGGAGACCGAGCGTTGATAAGCCAATAAAGGCTGCTGGCTTTTAGCTTTAGATGGGTTCTTTTAGCTTCTATGTGCCGACGCCATGTGAGTCTTCTATCGAGGTGTACTCCTAGATATGTTACCTCGTTTGCTTGCGGGAGTAGGGTGTTGTTTAGCGTAAGGGGCGGGCAGTTTTGCCTATTCAAGGTGAACGTAACGTGCTTGCATTTTTGTTCGTTTATTTTAATTCGCCAGTCTGATAGCCATTTTTCAACATCCACCAGATGAAGAGCTAGCTGCGCAGTTGCTTGCATCGGGCATTTTGAGCGGCTAAGAATAGCTGTATCATCAGCAAACGTAGATGTTGTTAGTCGTGTGCTTGTCGGGATGTCTGCTGTGTAGAGAACATATAATGTTGGTCCGAGTACACTTACTTGAGGAACTCCAGCTCCAACAGTGAATTCGTCAGATTCTAGCCAGACTCTATCAAATGCTTGAGAGACATCTAGAAATATTGCGGTACAGTACTCGTGTTTTTCGAATGCATTCCGAATTTCTGCTGTTAACCGGTTGACCTGCTCAATTGTTCCGTGCTTTTCACGAAACCCAAACGGATGTGACGGGATTCCTTCCTGGATCCTTAGGTATGTGTTTATTCGAATCAGAATGCATTTCTCAAAGAGTTTAGATAAGCATGAAAGTAGGCTTATAGGTCTATACGACGTGGGAATTGTGTGGTCTTTTCCCTGCTTTGCTATCATTATTATAATTGACTTTTTCCATCTCGCTGGAAAGTGGCCAAGTTTTGCGATGGCATTGAAGAGCTGGGTGATAGTGCAGACGGCGCAATATGGAAGCTCAATGATCATTTTGGGAGTTATGAGGTCGCAGCCTGGTGATTTTTTCGGATTTAGTTGGTTTTTGATGATATTAGCGATTTCGTTTGGGCGAAACTCGATTGGTTCATGTTGAAGCTGAGGCTCATATGGTAAAGTCGGCAAAGTAAAGGCACTAGTGGCCGGATTTGGTTGGAAGATATTTTTAAGGTGATTGGCAAACGTGCTGGCTCTGTCTGCAACGCTGCGCGCCCAGCCGCCTGTGGGATTTCTAATAGGCATCACGGTTTCTTTCGGTGAGCTTAGAATTGGGTGAGCTCTCCATAGTGAGTGTTTTGTACTAGAAGTTGACAATTGCTCTATATAGCGGCGGTGGACATAAGCTTCTTCTTGCTGTAGGGCTTTAGTAAGTTGACGTGAGGCATGTCTAAAGCTTTGCTTAGCAGATGGCGATCTGTGGAATTGCCACTCGCGACGTAAACGCCGCTTTTCGAGGACGAGCTGTTCGATTTGTAGATTTGTCTTTTTATTGCTTTGTGTATATATAGTTTGCGATGTTGAGGCTCGAGCTGCAGAGACGAGTACAGACTCAAGTGAATTAACAAAGCTGTCTACGTTGGCTTCATCGTGGAGATGAGGACTTAGCTCAATGTGTGAGCTGATATATTTTCTGTACTTAACCCAATTGGTTTTCTGTGAGGTCAATTTTAATGGTTGTTCCAATGTTCCTGGATGTCGCAGTAGAATAAACAGGACAGGCGAGTGATCAGATGAAAGATCCGATAGGGAATTGGCGCTTGTCAGATTTTTAGGGATATTTTTGGTAATCGCAAAGTCTATTATCGCAAAGGGGGCAGTATACGGCGGCTAGTGTAAGTTGGTTGCCAGTATTTAGTTGTATATTTATAGATGTGGCCTGTAGGTAGTTTTTAGCAAATTTGTTTTGATAATGGTGCTTTATGCGGCTTCTGATTAGAATTCCAGTCCCACCATGTGCTTTACCATCTGGATGATTTGTTCCGTAGAATGAATATCCTCGTAGTTGAAAATTGTATTTGTTTGTAAGGTGTGTTTCCGAAAGCAGCAATACATCGATATGATTGTCGAGTAGGAATTGAGCTAACTCAAGCTTATGTTGCGAAACGCCATTAGCGTTCCACGTAGATATCCGTAGGAAAGCCATTATTTGGATTGTTGTGAAACCAGCATTTGAGTCAATAGATTTTGGTTTCGCATTAAATCTTGCATAGTTGTGCGCTTAAACGACATAAATTCTATATTGAATTCTAAATTCCGTCAAGCTTTGTTGTAGGCTGCATATCATAGCTTCAAAGTTGCTTTTTGGCTGCTCTGTTGGTTGATGTTGCTGAGCCGTGTTCGGTTCTTGGTATGCTGATTGCAGAAATGAGCTTCTTGAGGCAGGTGTCGCCAGTCCTGATTTTAAGGCGCTTGCGTATGTCACATTTTTGTCAGAGTTAATGGGTCCTAGTGAGGATCTGGCTGCAGTCGAGAAGAAGACTTCAGGGTTTGATCTGGACGCCGTGAACTGTCCATTTTGGGTGCGGGCAGCTATTCCTTTCTGGTGGATGCGACTTTTCAGCTCCTTATAGACTGGGCATCCTCTATAATTAGCAGTGTGATTGCCACCGCAGTTGCCGCACTTTTTCGAGTTGCTGTCATCTTTGCTCGCTGGGCAGTGTGCTCTCCGCAACTACACACACCGGGCGCAGTTTACAGTATGACCTTGTATGGCCAAATTCCTGGCAGTTCGTACATTGTACCGGGCCATTGCGTTTGTGCGGTTCCTCAACTGTAATTCTGCGGTGCAGCAGGTACTGAAGATTGTATATTGGGTGCACTTCGTATTTCTTCAGGAGCTTGGTTTCTGGTTCGAGCTCAACCTTAAAGAGTGGCTGCGGCTTTCTATCCCTGTTAAGGATATTAAAGACTGTCTTGGCGCTAAAACCCTTCTCCTGTAGCGCCTTTTTTATCTCTGCAGGCGTTACTTCGGGCTCTATGCCCTTAAGTACGACTTGCAGGCCCTTGCTGCTTTTTAGCTGATACGTGTAAAAGTTCTTTTTATTCTCGGTAAGATATTTTGATAATACTCTGTAGTTATCTTCAGACTTCATTTGAACTTTTGTTTCTTGAATGTTGCCCTTTACAAGGGGTATTATGTGGAAGTTATCCTTACCAATAAGCTCAATAATTTTGTTGACAAGAACATTGGAACTTTTTTCGCGTATATAGATAGGCGGAGGTTTTGGCTTCCTTTTCTCAACTTCAGTGGATTCGACCGCCTCAACCTCATCGGCGTCTGCCAAGATTTTAAATCGGTTTGAGTTAATGGGCGTTTCTTTTGGTGCTAGGCTAGCATTGCCACGGGTTATTTTGCGTTTGGAATTCAGGGGGCTCAGCTTCCTTTTGATTTGGATGTAGCGATCCATGCCAGTCTGTCTGCACAGCCGGCTTAATATAGTCATTGTTTTTGTTTTGGTTTTCGGGCAGCGCGGACGTATTACTATTTGCGCTGCTAGCTGATGACGTCGTTAAACGCGCTGTCGATACAGTTGCGGTTGTTGTTGTTGTTACTGTTGACGTTGTCAAAGAAATTGAGGTGCTAGTTACTGCACTCTTTGGCTGCAGAGACATCGATGGTATCGAGGGGGAGCAGGAACGCACTCTCTCGCTCTCTACGTTTAAGAATTCGGTCAAGTTGGGGGTAATTGACCGCGCTTGATCAGAGCTTGCATGGTTTTCGGTTGCTTTAAAAGAGAAGTACGCGTTGTTTCTTTGTACTGAGAGCCGTCTCTCGTCTTGCTCACGTTGACGTTGTGTGCGAACGTCGTTTAAGCTCATTGCAGTCGAGGTTGATTTAGTTTGAGTTTTAAGAGTTATGTTTTATATTAATTAATTAATTAATTAATCAATATAAACATTAGCGATTTCATCGCAAAAGGCGTCTTTTCGCGTTATTGTAGATTTCTTAGACCAGTCTCTGCACTTTTATGATTTTATTGAATATTTTTTCCCGGAGCACAATAAAAAACACGTCTGCATGCGACGACAGCCGGATAAAAAAAAAAAAAAATGGCGGTTCCTTAACTGGCGGCACAGAAATTTGCAATTTTTGGTGGCGAAAATTGGATACTAACTTCATTTAAAGGAGTCTTCGTGCAAAATTTTACATCTTTACAATGTCTCTTATTGTCTCTGAGATCCACGCGTTCATACGGACATGGATATTTTGACTCCCCTGTTGATGTTGATCCAGAATATATTATATTTTATATACTTTATGATTCTGAGATGGTTTATTCTCAACGTTACATACATTCACTATTCATTTATAATATGTAGAACATACCTTTGTACTCCGGGTATAAAAAAAACAACGAATTGCTCGTTGACATGTTATATGATGGGGAAAAATTCACTACATGTACATATTTCTGTTAGATTTCAAGAAATCGGCTTAGTCTTTTTTCTTAATTTCTTCTTTTGATGGGTCCGATCACTCAAATCGTTACAACTATACGAAATATGAATGTCTTGTTTCGGTACAAAAATATTTTGTAGAGAAAATTCTCTTTTTTTTTCTTATAAATGTGTTATGTGTTATAGATGTGTTAGGGTTATATGATTAATTTAATAATATGTTTTTTTCTACAGAAATATGCCCCACGGAATGGAGTAGACCCAGAAAACGCTTATGCGTGATTCTGATAACTAAGAACTCTGAAAATAACGAATTGGAAAGAAATACTCTTAGAAATATTGCTTTGAAAAGGGAGTATAACAATGAAAGAGTTCGATATGCTTATATGTTTAAGGTAAGCAGCGGTAATTATATGTAAACTTCTATATAAAAATCATTTACGTCTAGCGGGTTATACAATTTTTTATTTGGGTATATACATTTTATTAACCCTCTAGTGCCCAAATTTTCTTTTCCAAGAAAAAAATTATTTTTGGATTCAGTATGTATCAAAATTAAATGTTTGTTTTAAAAAAAAATTATTTTTGCTCGGATCTAGTTTTATATGACTATATCCTTGGACCGCCTAGAGGCGGCTTTGGGATGATAGGCCAACAAAAAATTAGGTAATCAATTCTTTTGTTGCACACATTTGTTCGTCCACAGATAAGCGTTAGCGCAGCGGAACTAATTGATACTTGTCATTGAAATGAGTCGCGAGCAGTCGTATTTTGTATAAAGGATCGTGGTCGTCAGAATCCTTGGAGGGCAACTTACTGTTGTCATTAAAATGCAAATTTCTAAATTTGTTGTGGAAAACGAAGTATTGGATCCTTTTGGACAGCATACAAATTTGTTTGCTAAGTGATATGTTCAATAATAGTATAATAAAAAACAAGAAAGGAAAGCTAACTTCGGGCGGAGCCGAACCCTTGATATACCCTTGCAGTTGTGCCATTTTCGATCGTTCAGTTATATGGGAGCTATAGGATATAGTCGCCCGATCCCGGCCGTTCTAACTTATGTGTGCAAAGTTTCAAAGATAGCTTTAAAACTGAGAGACTAGTTTGCGTAGAAACCGACAGACAGACGGACATGCTTATATCGAATCAGGAGGGGATCCTGATCAAGAATATATATACTTTATAGGGTCGGAGATGTCTTCTTTACTGCGTTGCACACTTTTGACCAAAATTATAATACCCTCTGCAAGGGTATAAAAATTGAAAACACTTGAATGGCGTATCCAGATTTTGAAGTTCTCCGAGGTCAGGCTCATTAAAGGATATTGCAGAT
The DNA here is from genome assembly GCF_017639315.1 of Drosophila ananassae. Lineage (NCBI taxonomy): Eukaryota > Metazoa > Arthropoda > Insecta > Diptera > Drosophilidae > Drosophila > Drosophila ananassae. Next base: position 30,278,144 of record NC_057927.1, read on the forward strand.
ATATCCATGAATAGGTTCATTTGGTCACACAACATCTTTTTGAAAAGCGGTGCTTTTGGATCCATAGTCCAAACAGATCCACATTCAGCTATTGTGCTTTCTTTAACATGAGCAATATTATGATCAGCAGGCGCTTTACGTTTGCGTTTCTATGCTTGAGGTGAATTGGACGCAATCGAACTTGAGGATGACAACCATTTTGCAAAAGGAGTAGGACTTCCGCTTGAAGTTACACAAATCTCTCTACCCAACATAGATCAATGTCATGGTGTCAATGCCAAAATCATTAGAATTTAATAATTTTTTAATCTCCACGTCGGAAAGAGCTGATAACTTATTTACATTATTCAATTAATTCATTATTCAAGCAGTTATTCGTACTTAAATATGTCATAAGTTGCTTCCCTTTCTAAATTAATTTATAAATTTTTTTTCCCGAATTGTCCCAAGACCGCCTCTAGACGGGATATTTTATAAATGCAATAAAAAGCTAACGAAAGCTTATTTTTAGTGTGAGTTTCGTATTTTGCGTCCTTGAGACTATCAACAACACGGTACAATATTTTATTTCACCGGCAAACTATTTATAATATTTAAAAAAAATATTTACATTTTGCACTTTTTACAAAATAATTACTTCATTCGAGTTTCACAAATTTTCTTCTTCAAATGAATACAGCAGCTTGCGCAACCTCTAGTATGTATTCCAAAAGCAACCAACTTAATTTTTGGGCTTTCCCAAATTAGAAACAATGCAAAACCGAGTCAAAAGGATTGAAAAGAATAAAATAACGGTATTTTTAACATTACCCGTCTAGAGGCGGTCTTGGGCACTAGAGGGTTAAATATACAAAACAAAATAAAAGAATTGCTGTACTCATAAGTGAAAAATATATAGCATAGTTGTATAGCTTTTCAAAGTAAATATAAATGCATAGAGACAAATAAAGGAGCATTTTTCCTGAACTGGTGCTAATAACTGGTGCATAATTTGTGGCTATATATATGTGATATATATAAATAATATACTTGTATATGTGAGATCAGCCAATAACAGACGTTATAGTTGTTATTGATACGCTTTTACTGGTAGAAACCGAATTAAACTTGAGCCTCAGCACAAGGAAATGCTTTCGTGGAAATTATGTTATTTATTCGGGTAACACTGTAATGTGGGTAAAGCAAAACCCAAAATCAGTGAAACAAGTGTACATTATCGCGGTCATGAAGGTCCTATGACTATGACTTTAACATAGGCAAAATTAAATAAATTATTTTATCAAATAAATTAAATAAAAAAACGCGAATTAAATAAATTTTTAATGTATATATTCATATAACACAATAGTCTCTTAAAGCAATTTTTTTTATCATTTTAAATTTCCATTTTTAAACTTTATTTAATTATTTTATACAAAATTCCATGTATTCTTTCATCCATAAAAATTGTTAGTTTATAAATAGAATTAGAATACATAGAGTTAGAATAAATTATCAGAAACACCTTGTATTGATCTCCACTAAATAAGCCCTTCCGTAACACCTTTAAACGCCTATACCATAGATTATGGTCGAGAATTATGACCAAGGTTGGGTGGGCATAAATGGAGCGTCGGAGATTCCGAGAGATTTCGTATAGGTCCTACTGGGGGTCCATTTCATGGGAGCATCACTCTAAGTACCTTAGTTTAAAGTACCAAGAGATGATACTAAGGAACGAACCGATTTACTCTGTATTCGCCACTAACTATCTTTATTATGGACAAGGTGATCTTTTATAAGATCAGAGAATTTACTAAGGTTAAGCCAGCTGGTCAATGCTAAGGAAAATGCGTACACTATGGTCAATGTTGAAGGAAGTATGTGCTATAAGGTTAATGTTAAAGAATGTACGTGCTAGGTACTAGTTCTGGGTCTGCTGATTTAGATCGCTTGGCAATGGGTTTCTGCTTAGCTCGCTGGTTTTGCTTGCTCCGATTAGTCGGTCTTTCCTACCGCTGATATGGCTGATTTCTGTTTATGGCGCCCAAAATGGCTACCAAAAAAAATATTTGAATTATGTGGGTGAGATCTCCAACATTGGTTGTCTCCTTCGCCTTGTAGCGCGCCCTCGAACCATTCTTTTTGGGGTTTTCATGTAATACAAAGAGTTTTTCCTGGTTGGTCAGTGCGCATACAGGATTCTCGGTCCATTCTTGGCATTGCTTCTTGGTCTCTTTTGAAGATACCTGTTACCCATGCCGGGAGCTCCCCTTGAGCTTGTGGTTTAATTTCCTTCAGAGGCTTTTCTTGTTGATCCGTCATCGGCGGAGAATTCTTATACTTTTCAAGTACTAGACTACTAGAACTTCGCACCGATGCGTTGAATTCACCGATTCCTTTTAAAGACTGGATAGCTCCCGGTGCCCTAACCGCGTGATTAAGGACGATTTTTTCAGCATTGGACTCTAGAGCTGATTCAAATCACACTGGCCCGATCACAATCCATTTTGTGCCCACAGAAGGGCTGAGGCTGAACACACCACTCGTGATGAGCTGGAACGATGAGCTTTCGTCATTGTTACTGGTTGCCTGACGCTCAAGGTGTTTTAACATCTGCTTCAGAGATAGTCGAGTGGTTGGATCAGTGCTGGCTAGTTCTAGAGATGACAGCGTGTGTGAATCTTTCCCCAATAATGTCTATCAATATTAGATCCCAGTTGACTGTTGACACATTGAGTGCATTGAGAGTGGCGACTGTTCGGAGCACGATATCATGCAAGCTGCGCAGCTGGTCCGCTGATCCATTACTTCTGGGGTGTACTCAAAGCTCTTGGATCGTGGACTTAATTAACAGCCGTTCATTATGGGACCTGGCATTTTTTAGCGTTGCCAGGCATCCTGGTAAATGCCCTGTCTGTTAATTGGTGTTGAGATTAGGTTTTTGGCTTCAACTATTATATGATTCTCCAGATGCCGGAACTTTACTGCGCCGCTATGGTATTGATTCCGTGAAAATTTCGTAGATTCGGAGCCATTGCCGGTAATCTCCGTCAAGTTTTGGGATATCGACTGGTGGTATGCGGTATGCCGATGCGGTAGTGGGTTTTTGTATTGATACTGGATACGAATATGGTGCTTCGCTAAGAAATGAAAAATATTCTGCTCATACAGCTTAAAATCTATCATCGGTGTGTCCATCATTTGGTTCCAGGTCTATGAGGTCATGGTACCCCGTTGCGATTGTCTTCCACATATCCTTCATATATTGTTTGATGTTGCACAGAAAATCTTAAAGATCGTCTAACCGCCCTTCCTGCCTTCGTTTTAGTCATGCAAGTCGAAGGTCTTCTGATTCATTTCCTCGTGATTGTGTCTTTGGCTCGAGGTTTTCGCCTTGATGGTATTCCATCCGAAAATATGGCTTCATATTTTTTCACAAGGTCTTCTAGCGCTTTGGCCTTCGTGAAATACTCATTCTCATGACATAGTGCTAGCTCATGGAGCTTGGCAATTTTTTTTTTAAATTGAGTTCAAGAGTGGGTGAGCTGACTTTGTCTCGCCTCGTACCTATTTGAGTTTTCGCAGTTTCGCTTTGCATAGCTTTGTAAAGCTTTGCATAGCTTGTTTCCTTAAATTTGCTCATCAATAAGCATTTGGGTTACGGGGTCTGATTCGGATCCCAGGTTTGAGGTTTTAATATGTTTAATGGTCGAACTGCCGTGTGGCTTGTGTTCAGGTTGTGATAAAATAGAAACTAGGGAAGTCGAAAATTTAAAAAAATATCGTATCAATGATATTTCTTTTATAAAAAATTTGATGATAATATTTAAAAACATCACTTCAAAATATCCAAATATTTGATATTTCGTTTTTTTAAATATAAAATTGTTGACGAAACGTTTCCGCTCGTGTTTATCACTCTCTCGCTCTTTTAATTTGGTGCAATTTGGTTTTATATCAATTTTTGGTTTTCAGTTGATAACTTATCAATTTAATTTGTTTCACTTTTAAGATTAAAATCAGAGTGAGCAAGGAAAAAATATATTAAGATTAAAAAAAAAATATCGCGATTTCGATATTTGTACAAAAAAAATATCACGATATAAATATATCATTTTACGCGGGGTATCACGTTGGGGTCACCAAATGTTCGTCCGTAGAGCGTTATGCGGGCGTAACGGTAGGTCCCGGGGTCGTATTCAAAGAACGTATAAAAGGTCTGACTAATGGCTCGCTGGTTTTGCATGCTCCGGTCAGTCGGTTATTTTTACCGCTGATATGGCTGATTTCGGTTTCTGGTGCCGTCTTTTAGAGCTGGGTTATTAGGTCTTGGCAATAGGTGCAACAGTCCTACAAGTTTCATTTTCCGAAAATTTTTCTCTACGGTTTTTATTTTCTTTGGTTCGTAGTGCACGTCATTTATTCTAAAAACTTCGTAGGCCTTGGCAACTTCATCCCCTTTCCTGACGAACCAAAAACTGTAAAACAGGCGTATCCATGTACCCAAAATCCTACCCTAAGTCGTGCAAGCGCAGTATTTTACCTTTTTGAGCGAAGAAAGACAGGGGACTAAACCCAGCGTTCGCAATGACACCGGTCAAAATTACAAAATTTAACGGAAGTTACCGACAATGGCTCGGATTCTGATTTTCACGGAATTTGTCCAAAATCAAGACTATGGAGTTAAATTCCGACATCTGGAAATTCATGTAATGGGTGAAACCAAAAAACATAATATCAACATCAATTGGCGGACAGGCTACCAGGATGCCTGGCCAGGCCCGGCAGGAGTAGTGGGTTGAGTGGGTAGCTAGACCCACTCGAGAAATCCCGAGAAGTAAAATTGCTCACTCGAAATAATCGAATGCCATATATCGTTAACTTGGATGATGTACACATTTTGAATTTCACGCGGGAAACATGCGGGCTCGGAGCATGCGCATGGTGTACGTGCACATATAACACACAGCCAACGACAGCTGTGTATAACCTGGCAGCAAGCGCCATTCAAGGCACCGGGTGGGAAGGGGGCACCAAAAAGTACTGCCTGGTAACAACACTCGACATCAAGAACGCCTTTAACTCAACAAACTGGTCGCGGACGTAAGAGGCGCTTATGAGGATGAACATACCTGGATACCTCCTAAGGATGGTGGATAGCTACCTGAGCAATAGATCTCTTCTATTTGTCACGAACGAGGGACGCAAAGAGCGCGAGGTCACCGCTGGAGTGCCCCAACGCTCAGTGCTCGGGCCACTGCTCTGGAACGCGACGTACGATGGTGTTCTTCAGATTCCAATGGCCGAGGGAACATCTTTAATTGGATTCGCCGATGACGTTGCAGTGGTGGTCGTGGCGAAGACAGTTGGGGAGGTGGAAGCTACTACGAACCGTGCGATCGAAAAAGTGGAGGCTTGGCTAATCTCCGTCGCACAAGACGGAGGCAGTGCTAATCTAGTGGAAAAAAGTGAAAACAGCAACGGTCCGCGTAGGAGGAGTGGCCATCACTTTTAAGAGAGTGATACCTCGGAGTGATGCTGGACACGCGGCTCTCATTCCGGGAGCACTTGGAGTATGCTCACAAGAGGGCAAGTGAGACGATAAGGGCACTCTCACGCATGCTGCTCAATATTAGAGGCCCGAGGCAAGAAAGGCGTAAGCTCATCACCAGCGTGGTAAGCTCGCAGATTCTCTATGCCGCCCCGGTGTGGGCCAAGGCAATGAATGTGGTGCATCAAGGCTGATTATCGGCTTTGTGCGTTACGCACGTCATGCGCCTTACGAACGGTGTCGGCACTCGTGATCGCCGGTCTCATTTCGCTAGGGGAACTGGTCCGGGAGAAGCCAGAGCTGGCCGAGACGGCGCAGGACGAAACCGCGGCAGAGCTTATGGGAAAACTCTACAAAGGGACGTTGGACGCACAGGCCCATTCCGGATGTGGGAATATGGACCGGAAGAAAGCACGGCGAGGTGGATTTCTACCTGACTCAGGCCCTTAGTGGACACGGGTATTTCAGAAGCTATTTGAAGCGATTCGGGCACGAAAGAGAGGATGGCTGCCCCTCATGTGGCAGGGGGGTCATGGAGGACGCCTACCATGTCCTCTTCGACTGTTGGCGCTTCGACGAGGAACGGACCAACCTTGAGGAGAGCTTGGAGGAGACCTTCTTACCGGAGAGCAGGAGCCACTAATGCTGGAGTCGGGACGCAAATGGGAAGTTACAGCCAAGTTTGTGGCAAAGGTTTTGAAGGAGCTGAGTGCCCTGAAGAGGGTGCGTTGTTTCTAAGTTAGGAGTTTCAGGAGTTGGGCGAAGCATTGCTTCACGGCCGTACCGTCCAACACAGCAGCATCAAGCTCCTCTAGCCCCAATAATAAATTAAATTAAAAGTAATTTACATAATGTACTGGTAGGATATTTTTAACATACAAGCAAATAAATAAAATACGAATATAAAAAAATGAGCAAGCGAACAATTTGGGGGGTGTTGTGGATTTCTTGAAAAAATACGAATGGGCTAGAGGGCCCATTCCCAGATTTTGTTCGTTATGTTCGTCTGTACATAACAATTCCAGGGTCATCCTGTTCAAATGAGAGAAGTTTTTCCGTCCTTCGTCGACTGAAAACATATTAAAGGTCGACAATGTCACAAAATCGGCTGAACAACGTCGCTCTTCTACATATTTATTCAAATATGACCGACGAGCTCGATCGGGAAAAACTCGTAAATGAGTTTATTTCGCGTAATTCAAAGCGTACTAGTGTTTTTGCTCTGCGCAAATAATTTTGTTTTGGGAAAATGACACGATTTTCATGTTTTGTGATTTAATTTTTTTTTGGTATTAACATTCAATCTTAGTTATTACGTTTAAGAGTCACAAATTGCATTGAGTCCCTAAATGGGGAGGGAGACGGAAATCACCGGGATTGGGCCAGAAACTGGAATCAGCAATTTCAGCGGCAAGAATGACCGACTGATTGGGGCGAGAAAACCATCGAATTTAGAAGAAACCCAATACCAAACGATTGGAGTCAGAAGACCCAGAACTAGTTTACTTAGCATGTACTTTCTTTAACATTGATCTAATTGAGCGTACTTTCATTAACATTGACCTGCAAATCATCATTAAGCCACATAATATGTATGTAATTAAGTATCTCAAAAAAGATTAACTTTTCGATAATAAAGTTGGTCTCGAACTAGAACCGAACGAGGTTCGTTACTTAGTGCACATAGCCACATAGCAAAAATTAAATTAGCCACTTAGTGTATTTAAAATATCCTCAGAGTGCTGCTTCCGACAGAAGGACCACCAGCTGGATCATTAGCCGAAACCAGCCGAGACCAGCCATCCGTAGCACTTATCCCACACACCTCTCCTCATCCTGACTTCTCGAGCCGCTCCTTACTCACAGCGGCTCATAAGACAATGCAGGTTCGACGATAGTGGCCGCAGAACTCTTTACGGGCGAACATTTTGTTGTCGTGCAATGGGTTTTCTGTCGCTTCGTCCGGCACCTCGTGAAGGCGCAGGGCGTCTGTAACGCACAGAGGATTGATAACCAGCACATAGTAAAGTTTGAGTTTTACCCGCTGGTAATGAGCTTACGGCTTTCCTGCCTCGGACCTTTGATCGTACTTGCTTTTTATACGGAGAGCCAAGATTTCGCTATTTTACCGTGTTGCCGGTTTATGGTACCGAGCGAAGGGAATAGGGTGGTCGCTAGCCGTGTACATTTTGGCAAAGTCTGAAATTTGTCCGAAGCTTCCGCTGACAATAGACAGATCAATGATTGATCGGGCGCCTGCTCTTTTGAAGGTTTCCTGGTTGCCCTTGTTGAGAAGAGCCAGGTCTAGGGAGGTAGTATCTCTAGCAGGGCTCTGCCTCTAGCATTTGTGGTGGGACACCCCCCACCTGAGCCCAGGCATTAAAATCCCCAGCTATAAGCTCTGGCGTCAATTGCTAGATCTTCTAGGACCTTGCAATAGGCATCGTATGATAGGCCTCTCCAGATACTCAGATGCCTCTCCGATGTACTCTCACGATGTACTCTGCGATGTACTCTCTCGCTCGTCTTGGCGCGTTCTATGACAGATCCATATTGCCGTCTTGCTTAGTCGCTCAGGCCGATGCTATATGGCTCATTAAGGAGTTTATGCGCCGCTCTGAAGTGATTCAGATAAAGGTGCACTTCCATATTGTGCTTTCTTTCACTACCTCTTTGAAGTGCGTACTCCGCCACCTCCTCAGTCGATATAAGCATGTCCGTCTGTCTGTCTGTCTATCTGTCAGTTTCTACACAAACTTGTCTCACAGTTTTAGAGCTAATGAAGCTCTTCGACTCCGCCCGAAGTTAGCTTTCCTTTATTGTTTTATATCGAATTTATCACGAAAACAATAAAAAAATGGGTGGCGGTATATATCACTAAATTTCAAGAACTACGAAAACAAATTCGTGAAGTCGGATTCACGTTACAATTTCGAATATATCACGTTACAATATTCCGTAATAAACTTAAGCCTAGCTTATCTATTGCGGCGAAGGGGGCGAATTCACAGGATAGCTCAATTGAGCTTTTCTTCCGCTCCCGCTCCGCCCTATGATAACTTATACTAGACTTTTAGTTCAATTTCTATTTTCCATTTATCTATCTATATTGTTAATCAATAATATAGATAGACCCTAGACCTATATTATATCAACTCTTCATCGGCCCTATTAAAGGCCTCCATCCGGCTTCAACCAACTGGCAGCCTCGCCAGTGAACTGCTCTCTTAAACACATCTCCAGAGCTAGTCCTCGTGAAGGCGACCATGAACCTTTCGTCCGCGCCCGATGTTTTCTTACTGCTGCAGCCACTTCGACCGCACCTGTACACCCAAGACGTACCCCCGGGACTATCGCTGCCACAACATTTGCTTGGTTGACGAGACAAGCCGCCATCGCCGCAAGCCGCGTTAGACCCTGCTAGTCCGGGGTCCGCGGAGCTGGTCTAGCGAGGAGCGACCCGCCTGTCAACAGGTGCCCGGGAGTCAACGCTTCGCCGACGCTTGGGTCCTGACTGAGTCCGCATTCTTTTTCTTCCATCTGCAAAAGTTTTGTTGACGGATCAAACCGGGGAATCGTTGGCCACTTATCTTCCGGCTCCGTTAAAAACGATTGACCTGTAAACCAGATCAACTCTACCGTCTCCTTTACGTCTCCACCTCTTGACACTATATCTGCCGTGAACTGTTTAGTTGGTACATGCCGCCACATGCTATCCTCTGACCACTCTTGAATCTCAGCAACTTTATTTGATACGAACGTTGACAACGACGATGGATGGGAACGTATTCAATGAAGAAAAACTTCTGAATCTGACCAATATATACTGCGTTCGATCGATACTTTAATAAGGGGCTTGATTTTGCCGCAGAGGTCTGCAAGAACGTGAGCGGCACAAAACTCAAGACGGGGGAGCGTCTTTGTCTTGAGCGGCGCTACTCTCTACCTTGCAGGCAACGACGAGACTTTAATACCTTCTGCAGATTCGCACTATTTCAAGGACTCAGATGGGTCTTTTCTCCATCTGCTTTTCTATCTGCTTCATTCACCATTACTTAGCGACACATCTTTTTTATGTCGGCTATCAGACCGAATTTGTCTCAGTGCATACGCATTCTAAATCGGAGCTTTCTGTCTCCATTTCATATGCGAATAAATAAACATTTTTATAACGTGGTGAAACAAATAATTACCTTGTTATTATTTTGGATAAAAGTCATTGAAAAATCTCAATGACCAAACATATATTAAAATAAACAAGAAAGGAAAGCTAACTTCGGGCGGAGCCGAAGTTTATATACCCTTGCAGTTGAGTCACAGTCCGCTAGGTGGCGCCACGCATCTTATATTATTGGATATATAGCAGATCGTATATAGTCGGCCGATCCTTATGAAATTTGGCAAATCAGATTATTTTGTCCAAAATAGATCCTATACCAAGTCCCATCTTTCTAACTTAAAAAACACCAAAGTTATGCCAATTCCGATCGTTGTATGACAGCTATAGGATATAGTCGGCCGATCCTTATGAAATTTTGTATTTTGGTCAAATATAACATGTGTGGAAAGTCCCAACCCTCTATCTTAAAAACAACGAAGTTATGGCATTTCCGATCAATCAGTTATATGGCAGCTAAAGGATATAGTTGGCCGATCCCGGCCGTTCTGACTTATGTACTACCTGCAAGGAAAAGAAGGATGTGTGCAAAGTTTCAACTCGATAGCTCTAAAACTGAGAGACTAGTTTGCGTAGAAACCGACAGACAGACGGACAGACGGACCGACGGACAGACGGACATGCTTATATCGACTCAGGAGGTGATCCTGATCAAGAATATATACTGCGTTGCACACTTTTGACCAAAATTATAATACCCTCTGCAAGGGTATAAAAATTTATAGTAATTCGCCGAATTATTATACTTTAAAAATATATAATAAAAGTAATATTTTTTAAATTAATTAATTATTTTCGATTTCGCATTCTATCGAAGTTAAAATTAAAATTATTTAATTTAACTATTTAAAAAAAAAATAAATAAATTGTATACAATATTATGGAGAGTAATGAGCCGAAAATTAATTCCACGACCCTTAATGATTCAAAAGAAGATTAAATCTTAAAGTAAAAAGCATTCGTCGGTTAGAGGAACGTTTGGAAGTTGTATCACTTCCTCTAGAAAAGACCGAGCTAGAGTGCAGGCTTCAGGATTTAGATGAGACATTTTCAAAAGCTAAATGAGTTGCAAGAGGTCTCGATTATAAGGAATTTACGAGCTGTGGTCCAATTTCGAAAAAATATTAAATCACATGTACCAGCACCTGTCCGCAGAAGAGACTGGCAAACCAAAATAGGAGAAAATTTTGTTTAGCAAGCAACTTAATATAAGTTCGTTGGCGTGCTCCTCTGCCAACACCAAACCAGCTTGAAAGTTATTATAACGCTCAAGACCATTTTTTGGCCCAGTGCAGTCCGTTCGCACGCCTTGCTGTAATGCAAAGGTTCGAGATTGTTAAGTAAGCCCCTGCGGGCTTGATTTTGCCGCAGAGGTCTGCAAGAACGTGAGCGGCACAAAACTCAAGACGGGGGAGCGTCTTTGTCTTGAGCGGCGCTACTCTCTACCTTGCAGGCAACGACGAGACTTTAATACCTTCTGCAGATTCGCACTATTTCAAGGACTCAGATGGGTCTTTTCTCCATCTGCTTTTCTATCTGCTTCATTCACCATTACTTAGCGACACATCTTTTTTATGTCGGCTATCAGACCGAATTTGTCTCAGTGCATACGCATTCTAAATCGGAGCTTTCTGTCTCCATTTCATATGCGAATAAATAAACATTTTTATAACGTGGTGAAACAAATAATTACCTTGTTATTATTTTGGATAAAAGTCATTGAAAAATCTCAATGACCAAACATATATTAAAATAAACAAGAAAGGAAAGCTAACTTCGGGCGGAGCCGAAGTTTATATACCCTTGCAGTTGAGTCACAGTCCGCTAGGTGGCGCCACGCATCTTATATTATTGGATATATAGCAGATCGTATATAGTCGGCCGATCCTTATGAAATTTGGCAAATCAGATTATTTTGTCCAAAATAGATCCTATACCAAGTCCCATCTTTCTAACTTAAAAAACACCAAAGTTATGCCAATTCCGATCGTTGTATGACAGCTATAGGATATAGTCGGCCGATCCTTATGAAATTTTGTATTTTGGTCAAATATAACATGTGTGGAAAGTCCCAACCCTCTATCTTAAAAACAACGAAGTTATGGCATTTCCGATCAATCAGTTATATGGCAGCTAAAGGATATAGTTGGCCGATCCCGGCCGTTCTGACTTATGTACTACCTGCAAGGAAAAGAAGGATGTGTGCAAAGTTTCAACTCGATAGCTCTAAAACTGAGAGACTAGTTTGCGTAGAAACCGACAGACAGACGGACAGACGGACCGACGGACAGACGGACATGCTTATATCGACTCAGGAGGTGATCCTGATCAAGAATATATACTGCGTTGCACACTTTTGACCAAAATTATAATACCCTCTGCAAGGGTATAAAAATTTATAGTAATTCGCCGAATTATTATACTTTAAAAATATATAATAAAAGTAATATTTTTTAAATTAATTAATTATTTTCGATTTCGCATTCTATCGAAGTTAAAATTAAAATTATTTAATTTAACTATTTAAAAAAAAAATAAATAAATTGTATACAATATTATGGAGAGTAATGAGCCGAAAATTAATTCCACGACCCTTAATGATTCAAAAGAAGATTAAATCTTAAAGTAAAAAGCATTCGTCGGTTAGAGGAACGTTTGGAAGTTGTATCACTTCCTCTAGAAAAGACCGAGCTAGAGTGCAGGCTTCAGGATTTAGATGAGACATTTTCAAAAGCTAAATGAGTTGCAAGAGGTCTCGATTATAAGGAATTTACGAGCTGTGGTCCAATTTCGAAAAAATATTAAATCACATGTACCAGCACCTGTCCGCAGAAGAGACTGGCAAACCAAAATAGGAGAAAATTTTGTTTAGCAAGCAACTTAATATAAGTTCGTTGGCGTGCTCCTCTGCCAACACCAAACCAGCTTGAAAGTTATTATAACGCTCAAGACCATTTTTTGGCCCAGTGCAGTCCGTTCGCACGCCTTGCTGTAATGCAAAGGTTCGAGATTGTTAAGTAAGCCCCCGTATGTTTAAATTGTCTGCGAAAAAGTCACACGGTAACGAAGTACAAATCGACTAGATGTCAAATCTGTGCAAGATCGCACCATAAACTTCTGCACCGATTTACAGTGACTGAAAATAATTTAGTGTTACCAGTACCAACAGAAAACCTCACCTCATTATTTGACTCAGAGTCACAAATGGATTCCATTACTTACGATCTTGATCAACGCTTACAGATCCGTAGGGACGAATCGTGCATGAATTTGCTTGGAATCGGTCAAGCTGATTCACAAGTAAAGAAAAAGATGCACACAGTGGTGAAGTCGAGAATTAATGGTAGTGAGTTTCCGTTCGACTTTTGGATTTTGGAAAAAATTTCAGGCTATCACCCTGACCAGTCAGTGAACGTGAAAGATTGGAGCCTACCAAAGAACTTGCCATTAGCTGATCCATATTTTAATAAACCTTAGCGGATAGATATGTTGATTGGAGCTGAGTCATTTTTCGAACTTTTGTCCGTTGGTCAAATAAAGTAAGGTCCGAACCAAAAAACGCTCCTTTGATGGATAGTATCGGGAAAATACATGTGTACTTCCTCAACTCCTCAACAGCCGGTCTCTAGCCTGAATTACTAAGGTGAAATACTAGAGTACTCAATACTACTAGAGATGAAAAATTGTCGTCGTTGGAAGAAGTTCCATCTTCTAAAAAGATTCTGTCGAGAACGGGAAGTCGGATCCAAGCGTTTTGGGCAACTCATTCGAGATAGCCAAACGCCATTTTTTGTCGCTTGAGAGAAGATTATCTCGAGATCCGAATATAAAGAAAATGTACATGGAATTCATGGATGAATACGAATCCCTAGGTCATATGTCCCCTATAAGCAATGAGGTTCTTGCTACTCCACACTTCGTAATACCCCACCAGTGTGTCTTACGGCCTCAAAGTACAACGACCAAACTACTAGTCGTTTTTGATGCGTCCTGTAAGACATCCACACAAGTGGGCCCGCCTTTTAGCATAGGACGGGCGAAAGCTCGTTAACTTAATAATAAAATAAAGCCGAGCGGCCGAGAAGAGTCGGCTTGTGACTAACAACAGCGATTAGAAAATGCCTATATGCTAAACTATAATTAATACATTTATATATATATGTTACATTTATTTATATATGATTCGATTTATGCCGTGGCTGCTGCCTGACCCGACAATATAATAAAATTAATTTATAAACTTTAAAAAAGGAAAACGAAAATAATTAATTAATAGTCGAATAATTATGATAGTCAAGGCACTTAGTGTCCAAAAAATAGGTGGTCGCCAATGACACCGAAAACAATATACCCAACCAAGTTGTAGGGTAGCTCATCCCTTGACATTCCGTTAAACAAAATGCCCCAAAAGATGCATATACCTGCATACATACAACGGTAGGAAGCGAAAACGATAAGTTCACCGCTGCATCTATTTGTATGTACACCAAATAATTTATGCACAAAATATAAAAATTTTTGGTTGCGCTATAACTATTTGTCGGGTCAAGCAGCCGCCGGAAAGAAGTTTGGCCGGCAATAATTTATTGAATTCATGACGTCACTTTTTTTATATTTATGTTCCTCGCTCTATTCTCGTCGCCCGCTCTCGTGCATTCGATCGGCCTCCTTCATCTGCAGTCATGCGCTAGCGTTTGTTTCACTCTCTCGCGGGATCCCTCGGTCGCTCCACAGCATCAAGCGTTGAGCCGCGCACCCGCGTCATTATTATAATTCGGTAGTCAACCCTACTCAGTCACATATGTACATACATATATCAACTGTAGAAACCCCAAAACAATTAAAAAGATTGTATTAATATCTATATATCGAACTGTGCTTGTTTTTATTAAAGCAAATATTTTCAACACTAAAAATAAAGCTCCCGAAAACGCTTGGTAACTAAACATTTGGTGGAACCCGGCGTGATTGTGCTTAGGACAATAATTAGTTAAATTATTTTCTGTTGAAAATTTAAGCTGCGCGGCTAAAATATATAAACATAAAAAAATTAAAAAACATTATTCGGTTTGTGATTTTTGCGCGAAATATTAGCATTTGTTATCATACATACATACATACGTTGCCTGCAGAGTGCTACAATCGCTCATACATATTTTACTCCGTTATATAGAAGTTGCACAGTGGGTCGTGAGCTGACAATAAATAAACGAACTAAAATAAATTTTTTTTGTTGCGAAAATGAATCCGTTTTTCGATTGTGCCTCTCCTGGAAGGAAAGTATTTCTGAGTCAAAGTGCAGTTTTTGAGGATTTTCAAGGATTGTTGTCCTCCTTGAAATCAGTGGAGACATTTCCGGAGGCGATGTTAAATGTGCGGCTCAGCGAATTGGAGGGAATCGTAGTGGATTTCAACAGAACACACAAGGAGCTGTCCGAGCTGGATGATGCAGAACTCAGGAGCGATCTGCGTGACAACTTCAACGATGCGGCAAGGGCGGCACGATTCATCCTGGATCCAGTTTGCTGCCGTCGAGTTCGATGCTGATCAACGGGTTTTCTGCCACCAATTTCGATCCGTCGTTTGGCAGAACTTTTCAGGCTTTGTCGCCACTGCACAGTGGTTGCGCCCATAGGCCAAAAATAAAAAAAGTCATAACAACAAAATGGAGGAAACGTAAACAAATCGCTTCTAAATTGTTCAAACTTGTTTGTGGCATGCTAGGTTTGTCTGGAAAATTAACCGTTCATTCTAAAAATGGAATTGAAGTTGAGTGCATGTGTTCATTTTCACAGTGCATCTTGCGCGCATCGCGATTTTTTCAGAACAAAACCGAACTTTGAAGTGGTCAGATCATTTATTACGTATCCAAACTTAAAATATTTGTTGAATTATGTTAGTAATTATAATATACCAATCTGGCAACCTATATCTACTCAGAGAGAGCGAGCTATAAATCTTCTACTCTCTTATGAACATACATATTTATAAGCATAAACATGTTAACTTTAGTTTTAGTTCTATCAAATCACTTGGATGCACCTAACCACTTCTGTTACTGGAATATACGAACATTATTCCCAACAAAAGGTTATGGGCCCAGAAGCGCCGGTCATTCGGAGTGAAGTGAATTGGCGAAATTTAAACTGAAATATAAATTTGCTAAAGGAGCTCAAAGTATAAAAATTGTTGAATTTACCAAAATGAGTGTGTCTCTGCAAATTGAGAAACTCGGTGATAATAACTATGATATGTGGCGTATGGTCATGCGCAGTGTGTTAATAACCTCTGATCTATGGGACATTGTCAGTGGTAAACTTAAAAGACCAACAGACTCAACGGACTCTGCGGTGTGGTATAATATTGACCAAAAAGCGTTAGCTTCAATTATACTGAATATAAAACCGTCTCAGCTGATGCATATTAAATCTTGCAGAACGTCCTCTGAAGCGTGGCTTAAACTCAAAGAAATTTACATGCCCGTTGGTCCAGTGAGAAAAGTTCAACTCTACCAAAAACTTCATTTGTTGAAATCACAGACAAATTGGCCGAATCTATATCTATTAATATCAATGACGAGTTGAAAGTTATAATGATGTTGACTAATTTGCCAAATAATTTTGAAAACTTTGTTGTGGCAATCGAAACACGTGACAAATTACCATCATTTGAAAACGTAAAACTGAATCTTCTAGAAGAAGGGGCGCGAAGAGAAGAAAGAGATGAACGAGATCGAACAAACGAAACGGTTTACTCACATGTGCATGCAAAAAATCATGAAGATCAAAGAAAAATTGATAGAAGAGACAAAATCCAAAAAAACCGCAAAAAGAATACAGATAAGGGTGACGACCGAGATCACGCCAGAATACCGTTTGAGGGCAAGTGCTACAATTGCAAGAAATATGGCCACCGTGCCAGCGAGTGTCGAAGCAAACCAAAGAATGAGAGAGATAAAGAGCAGCAATCAAATAATTGTCTAATGCACTCTCAAAGCGGCGTTGTCAGCCAAAAATTTGATACATGGTGTGTTGACAGTGGAGCTACCTCTCATATGTGTTGTGTAAAAAGCATGTTTAAAACTCTCAAAAGCAAAAAATCAATTATTATGTTAGCAGATAAAAAATATATAGAGTCACCAGGTATTGGCACAGTAACTCCGAGATGTGCTGTATGTTCCAGATTTGCAAATGAATTTTTTGTCAGTGTGCAAAGCAGCTGAATGGGAGAACTTTATAACATTTGGGCACAACGAAGCTGTAGTAAAGAACAAACATGGAAAAACAATGCTAACCGCCGTTCGAGACAAAAATTTATACACGTTCAAAACAAAAATGCAAAGTAATGCGGTTTATATGTTGAACGAAAATGCGATAAAATGGCATAATAGGTTTGGACACTTAAATTTTCAAAGCCAACAAAAATTAGAAAATGATAAACAAGTGACTGGAATGAATATCAAAAACATTAGCGTAAATATAAATTGCGATACATGTAACAAAGCTAAGATATGTGCAAAACCATTTCCACAAAAAGCAAATCGATCGACCAAAGAATTACTCGAATTAATCCATACCGACGTATGTGGACCAATGAACTCCAAATCATTAGGAGGTAATCGCTATTTTGTTACATTTATAGATGACTATTCGCGAAAAATACACATTTATTTTATGCATACGAAAAATGAAGTTTTTAATAAGTTCAAGTCATTTAAAACTTACGTAGAATGCCAAACGAATAAAATGCTTGCAAAGTGACAATGGTCGAGAATACATAAATAGAGATTTTGAAAATTATTTAAATGAATGCGGAATTAAAAGACAATTAACTATCCCTTATACACCCCAGCAAAACGGTGTTGCTGAACGCGCAAACCGTACAATTATTAAAATGGCAAGGAGCCTAATAACTCATGCAAAAATCGGAGAATTTTTATGGGCAGAAGCGGTGCAAACAGCCGCATATATTAGAAATAGATGTCCAACGAGAGCCTGAAGATGACGTGGCGGAGCCCGATCATTATAGCATTAGCAGTAGCAGCAGTTTGGACAACACCGATGATGGAGAGAGATTTGTAAGCGCAAGTGAACCAGAATCTGATGAAAAAGATGTGAGCGAACAAGGTCGAAGATGCCCTGGCAGACCAAAAATCGTAAGAAATGGGCAGCCTGGAAGACCTAGAAAAGAGTGTCAGGTATTAAACAATCTAAACTCTTTTGAAGATTTCGAAACACCGAAATCCGTAACGCAAGCCCTAGACAGCGAATACAAAAGGGACTGGCAAAAATCGATGCAATCTGAATATGACGCTCTAATCGCTAATAAAACGTGGACATTGGTGGATCCACCTCATG
Source organism: Drosophila ananassae (assembly GCF_017639315.1). Classification (NCBI taxonomy): domain Eukaryota; kingdom Metazoa; phylum Arthropoda; class Insecta; order Diptera; family Drosophilidae; genus Drosophila; species Drosophila ananassae. The sequence goes on from NC_057927.1 coordinate 30,296,211, forward strand.
GTATAAAGCCAATCGGCTCAAAATGGGTTTTTCGCATCAAGAGAAACAGAGAAGGCGAAATAGAGAGATTTAAATCCCGCTTGGTTGCCAAAGGCTGTGGGCAACAATTTGGTGTGAATTACTGGGAAACATACTCTCCAGTTATAAGGTACGAGACAATTCGCATGTTATTAGCTATCGCCGTGGAAAAACAATTATTCATGCACCAAATAGATGTCTCTAATGCATACCTTAACAGCAAGCTAGATGAAGATGTCTACTTAACACAACCACAAAATGTTGTCAACAAGAACAATCCCCAAAAAGTTTTGAAACTGCAAAAAGCAATTTATGGACTCAAACAGTCCGGACGGGCCTGGAATGACACTCTAAATGAGGCATTAAAAGCTATTGGTTTCCAACGCTGTAAAAACGAAGCATGCCTATACACACGAAAGCAGCAAAAGGAGTACAGTTACATTGCAGTCTATGTAGATGATCTCATCATAATTTGTCCAAGTAAGGATCAAATTGAAGAAATTAAAAAGCTGATTTCCCTTAAATTCGATATGAAAGACGGAGGACCATTAAGCAATTTTCTTGGAATGGAAATAAAGCGAGATGGCAAGCAGGGCGAAATACGGCTAAATCAAAAAAAAATACATTCTAGCACTTTTGGAAAAATTTGGTATGGAAAATTGCCGAACCGCGTCAACTCCGCTTGATTCTGGTTTCCAAACTCAATGCACGAACGAAAGTTGTAAAAAGGTAAATATAAAAACTTATCAATTACTAATTGGTTCGCTTATGTATTTGGCAGTTATAAGCCGACCAGACATTTTGCACTCTATAAGCAAATTGTCGCAAAGAAACACAGACCCACACGTGGAACATGAATCTGCAGCGAAGCACGTATTACGCTACCTTTCTGGAACCGTAGATCGGAGTCTTCACTACTGCAAATCCGATGGCTCAGTCGATGGCTTTACCGACGCTGATTGGGCAAATGACAAGCTGGACAGGAAATCATACTCAGGGTACACATTTTTCATGGCTGGAGGCGTATTTTCTTGGGCGTCAGCAAAGCAGAGTGTAATCGCCTTGAGCAGCACAGAGGCTGAATATATTGCAATGGCAACGGCAGCTAGGGAAGCTGCATATCTCCAGAAGCTACTGACAGAACTTGAGTGGCCAAATATATATCCCATGACTATAAATTGTGACAACACCAGTGCGCAGCATATCGCAACAAATCCTGTCCAACATAAACGTACTAAACACATAGATATTAAATACCATTACATCAGAGAAAAAGTCAAGTTTAATGAAATATCTTTGAAATATGTAAATACTGAAATGAATGTCGCAGACTTACTAACAAAGAATTTATGTAAACAGAAACACTGCGAATTCGTTAGACAACTTGGTCTATATTAAAAATTTCAATATTCAGATTATTATATTATGATTAAGCAAAAGTGTTGAATTATGTTAGTATGTAATTATAATATACCAATCTGGCAACCTTTGATCTACTCAGAGAGAGCGAGCTATAAATCTTCTACTCTCTTATGAACATACATATTTATAAGCATAAACACGTTAACTTGAGTTTTAGTTCTATCAAATCACTTGGATGCACCTAACCACTTCTGTTACTGGAATATACGAACATTATTCCCAACAATATTTGTAATAGATTTTGAAGTTTAAGCTATTTTCTAAAATTTGAGAGGTTATAAAAAATTCTACTTGTTAAACTGTTTTAGTTATATTAATTTGAAAAAATAAATGTTTTTTTTTCTGTATTTTGAACGTTTTTTTTATGTTTAGCTAAAGTTTTAGTTGTGATGCCACGAATTGCCACAATTAAGTTGTATACCAATGTGTTTGCCTGGCTCTTAAGGTCATAAATGTCTAGATTTTTTTGCAGAAATTTGCAGATGTGCTTTAAATCGTGAAAATTCTAACACCCTCTTAACTTTTTGAGGGTCAGTTTTGCACTACAAAAATATGTTTTCGTTCGTGTGATTGTTGTTCTGTTGCTTTGTCTTCGTCTTTTGAGTTTATTTTTATCAATAGTTTTTCATTTATTAATAGTTTTGATTAATTTTTGTTTATTCCATTGCTTTAAACTTTAATAGGTTCTTCTTATAAGTGTGTATTCTGACGTTTATATGTTTTTAATGTATGGTGTAGCGAAGAGGGTAGCGCCATTGAAAGGCGAACAAAATTGATTGAAGATAGAAGCAAATATTATTGAAAATGGCTATATTGTTGACAAAGATTGAAGTATCACAGCGAATTGGATACGTTTGCAAAAGGATTGTATCGTTTCGGGTAAATAACAAACGCATGAAATCGTCAATTCTCCAATATCAATCTGATTGATTGAATGAAAGATGCGCCCAATCAACATCGAAAAATCCTGACCGTGGATGACCCCAAGTAGATTTGAAAGAAGCGTCTGAATATTGCTGATCTGACAAAAACCGAAGAATCTATTGCTACTATATAACGCTTATGCAATTCATCTCAACAGAATTTAATCTTGTTGAAGTCGTATCACTCTTTCTTGATACAAATATTAGTAAACATCAATATTTGCTTATTCGTAGTTTTGTTATTAGTAAAATATCTTTCATAAGAAATTTTTAATACCAAGTTACGTAAAATTTCTGGCAGGGATTACGGATGGGGATTATTTAGGGATTACAATTTAACCAACGTTTGTATTAAAATGTCAAATATTTAATTTAGTATTGGAAAAAAAAGAATTTAAGGGGGCATGCGCAGTTGGAGCGACAAAAAATAGACATTTTTCCCGATTTTTTTTCTCGTAAACTATTGAATTTTTTTGAAATATCGCTTTATTATGTGAAAGTACATATTTTTAACTTCAATTTGAAAAAAAAAGTAGAAAATATTGAGCAGTTTCAAAGTTATGCCCCGTTGAAGTAAGGCCCGTCTGAAAAAAAACGGGTCGTGGTGACCAAGACTGTGGAAATCTGGATCGTTTGAAAGTTTATAAAGTACTTAATCGATGGATATTAAAAAAAAAAAATATTCGACAAAATGGCGACCTATTAAAGTTGAACAATCGTTTTTTGTTAAAAAAAACCGGTAGTTTTTCAGCTGTAAAAAAAAAAAGTTTTGCATAAAAAAATCAATCTTTCGATTAAGTACTTATGCTTATGCTTATGATAAGTGCTTATTATGTATTGAAAAAGCATGCTAAATTTCAAGACAATCGGGTCACTAGTTTTCGAGTAAGAGTGGTCACCGACTTCAAAAACGTAGTTTTGAGAAAAACGTGTTTAAAGTTTCAACTCACTATTACATAAACCGGACGCCCCTACCTTTAAACATGTGTATCTCAATGAATTTTCACCGGATCATTTCAAAATTTTGTGAACAAATTTCTAAATATATTTTAAGAAAATGCAAAAAAAAAAAAATTCGATTTTTTTGAAAGTTACAAGTGCGGAAGCTATACGATACGATTTTTTTATTTAGGTTTAGTAATCGCAGGCTTGTTTTCAAGCTCATGTTAATGAGATAATGCATCTAAGGGCCGTAGAATCCGCATCGGCGACGAGGCTTCGCGAGCTTTCGGATAAATTTAATTTGCATTTGCGAGCCCTGTCAAGCATGGGCACAACGAAGCAGATTGCTAGCTGCATCATAATCCAACTGCTGTTGCTGAAAGTTGATGATGCCACGCAGTCTAAGTAGAAGGAAGTGAAAGCTGACTCGGATACCTTGGATTCCATTCCAACGTGGGAGTCCATCGCCGGTTTTCTTGAGCAAAGATGCCGGATTTTGAAGAGCATGGATTTGCCGACGACATCACATGCACCAAACTTTGCGGTAGGACGACGTAAACCCTTTCATACAGGTAACTCTGCATTTGTGATCACAAATTCTTCCGCATGCATGATCTGTGATGGCCATTCCCACGTGATAAACTCCTGCCCAAGGTTTTTAAGCTTTCGCCTGAGGATCGTTTAGGAGAAGTTAGGCGATTGGATTTATGCCGTAAGTGCCTTAGATCTGGGCACCTATCTCGGCATTGCAAAACGTCAAGCTCCCGTGCGTGTGGACGTAGGCATCATAGTCTGCTGCATTTTGGTGGCATTTCGCCAGCTCAAGGCCAACACCCCGATCCAGAGGTTTCCACATCTAGTGACACTGTTTCTGGTTCAGCGTCCGCCGCCGTCAATTCTCTCGTCGCTAAGGATCGTTTTGGTGATGTGGTGTTGCTAGCCCCTGCCAATAATCTGGTTAGGAACCGCTCCGGAGTTCTACTATCCTGCCGAGCACTGCTCCATTCTGGCTCTCAGGTGCATCTAGTCACTTCAAGGCTGTCGGACCAGCTCTAGCTGCGGAAGATAAGGTCTCTAGATGGGTTTTCTGTGCAAGTCAGCTTGCAATCCCAATGCTGTGACTACTCTGCGCATTTAACTGCGATCGTATTCTCCAACATCACTGAACTTCAGCTCTTGCTGACGGGATCTGCACAGTGGTGGCTTGTGTGATAGGTCATATAGTACCCAGTGTGGATGTGAAGCCGCTGTTTGACCTTGGCAGCGAAATGGCTACTAAGACCCCATCGCCCAGCTGCAGTGACAGCAAGGATGAAGACGACGACGACGGAGTGTGTCGGGTGCGCTGCTGAGGACGGCGTCCGGAGCTACAAGGCGGGCAGTTAACAAATTGTGCCTGCTGCCCATTCATGATGCGTTGAAAGCCCATCTTCCAACGGGGGGAGTATGTCGGGTCAAGCAGCCGCCGGAAAGAAGTTTGGCCGGCAATAATTTATTGAATTCGTGACGTCACTTTTTTTTTATATTTATGTTCGAGGCGCCCGCTCTATCTCGTCGCCCGCTCTCGTGCATTCGATCGGCAACCTGCATCTGCAGTCATACGCTAGCGTTTGTCTCGCTCTCTCGCGGGATCTCTCGGTCGCTCCGCAGCATCAAGCATTGAGCCGCGCCCTCGCGTTATTATTCTAATTCGGTCGTCAACCCTACTCAGTCACATATGTACAAATATCATTTGTAGAAACCCCAAAACAATTAAATAAATTGTCTTAATATCTATAAATCGAACTGCGCTTGTTTTTATTAAGGCCAATGTTGAGAACACAAAAAATTAAGCTCCCGAAAACTCAAACTCAAATTTGGCCGCTATTAAAAACTATTAATAGCACAACATTTTGGTGACCCCGACGTGATTATCATCCCGTTCAATTATCGTGATCAGAATTAAAAGTGCCACTAAAACAGCGTTGTTGGTTTTGTTGTCGCAAAGTTGCATTTTAATTTAATTGCACAATGGAATCTGGAGCTGAAGCTACTGTATCTGCTGCGTCAAGCCGTGAAAGGATGCTGCGGAGACGCGCAGAGGTAACATGTCAGGAAATGGAGGTACTGCATCGGAAGGTCAAGGCTGCGATGCAGACCGACGATTCAACCATTCTGACCCTCGAGTCTATGGAGAAGCGTCTGCGCGACCGTTTCACCACGCTGCAGGAGGAATTGGAGGAGCTAAACTACAGCGAGATCGGGAGCGATTTATATTGGCGATTCTCTCAGCTGGCTACGGACGTGCACGTTGACATCCAGGTGGAGGTGGCCAAGCGTTCTATGCGGGTTGCTGCTCACTCTACGCTGTTGGATGCTACCAGTGGTGCTGGGATTTCAACCGCTCCATATAGGCCTGTTCCCTCATTGCCCCCGTTGCCAATGCCAACATTTAGCGGCGGCTATGCCGAGTGGCCGGATTTCTGTGCCCTATTTAGGACAACCATTGACAGCCACCCGCACTTGACCAAGATGGAGAAGCTCAGGTGGCTCATTTCCTGCCTGCGGGACTCAGCCCTGGAGACTGTGAGGGCGCTTGAGATTACCGACGCTAACTATGATGTTGCCCTCGACCTTTTGCGCAACCGTTTCAGCAACCGTCGCTTAATCTTCCAGGCTCACATCAACGAGATCCTGCAGTTAAGGGTGGTTGAGCCGGTATCCGTTGCTACTCTTCGAGAATTATCCGACCGATTCAATGGACATATGCGGGCTCTTATGAGTTCCGGGACGTCGGTCGAAATTCAAGGATGCCTCCTCATCCAGATCATCTTTCAAAAGCTGGACCCTGCCACAAAGGCCAAATGGGAAGACTCTCTGGCAGGAAGCACTGATGATAGCCTGCCAACTTGGGAATCTATGGCTCGGTTTCTGGAACAAAGGTGCCGTACCCTGGAGACGGTGGATTTGGCCTTAGCTCCGCATTTGTCAGCGAATCAAGCGGGCCGACGTAGGCCATTTAACAACCGATCCTGCATGCTCCTGAATGCTCCGCCTGCTTCGTGTGCCCTGTGCGGCATCCTGGCACACGCTGTGCCTTCTTGCCCAAGGTTTCTCGCCTTGTCAGTTGAGGAACGATACGATGAGGTCCGACGTCTTGCCCTCTGCTTTGTGTGCCTCAAGTCTAATCACTTAGCCCGCGGATGCTCATCCTCCCGCTGCCCAACTTGCAATCGCCGACATCATGCGCTATTGCATCCTTGCGAGCGTTTATCTAGCGCCACTACCGTTCCTGCTTCTGGATCGAATCCGGCCAATGTAGCTGGGGTTGCGACCTCTCAGGCTCCTCCTGCTAATGCTCTTGTTGCACAGGATCGCAGCGCTGAAATAGTGTTCTTGCCCACCGCCCACATTCTCGTCCGTGGCAGATCAGGAGCCTTTCTTCCTTGTCGAGCGCTACTTGACTCCGGCTCCCAAGTTCATCTCATCACATCACGGCTGGCCAGCCAACTTCAGCTTCATCGGTCCAAATGTTCTGTAGCAGTGACTGGCCTTGGAGACGCTGAGTTTACTACGAATGGAGCATCGGTTAACGTTTGCCTGAAGTCTCGCCTATCCACGTATTCCGTTTCCCTCCCTACAGTGAGTGTTCGCCTACATTTACAAATTTTGCCGCCGCATCCGTCACGAAGGGATTTCTGTCCAGGATCTCAAGGGAGGAACCCATCTGCTGTTGCGCGTCGTCCAGCTTACCGAGTTTAAGGAAGAGATAAGCTTACTAAAGTCACGCAGATTGGTTCCGCCCTCAAACCCTCTAGCCTCGCTTGCTCCCTTTGTGGATGATGATGGTTTGCTTCGTGTTGACGGGCGCTTGCGGAACTCTGCGTTGGATTTTGACGGACGTCATCCGATCATTCTTCCCAGAGGCCATCCCGTCACTTCAGCTATAGTGACTCACTTTCACGAGAAGAACCTGCATTCTGGCCCTCGGGCACTAGTTGCGAAAATCGGTTCTCAATACTGGCCCATTGGGGGGAGGAAGACCGTTTCAAGGGTCGTGAATAAATGTGTACGCTGTTTTCGCGCAAAGCCTCATCTACTGGAGCATGTCATGGCCGATCTTCCGACCGAGAGAGTTGAAGGATTCCAATGCTTTGATGTCACAGGTGTGGATTTTTGCGGACCGTTTTTCTACAAGGCAGAGAAATGTTATGTGAGCGTATTCATCTGCTTTAGCACGAAGGCAATCCATTTAGAGTTAGTTAAGGACCTTTCCACCGCTTCGTTTCTGAGTGCCCTCCAACGGTTTATTTGTACGCGACGTAAACCCAGACAGATATGGTCGGATAATGCCACCAATTTTGTGGGTGCCAATAATGAGCTTATGGAGTTGAAGCGAAGATTCCTCAGCCAGGATCATCAGGCTTCTCTGCACGATTTTTGCCTGTCTGAGTCTATCGAGTGGCGATTTATTCCTCCACGCTCTCCCCATTTTGGTGGTCTGTGGGAAGCAGCAGTGAAGACGGCTAAGCACCATCTTCATCGTGCAGTTGGGCCCGCAGTTCTTGGCTTCGAGGAATTAAGGACTTTGTTGTGCCGCATCGCCTCAATTATTAATTCTCGGCCCCTTGTGTCGATTTCAGAGAATCCTGCGGATTAGATGTCCTGACGCCGGCTCATTTTTTAAATGGCGGACCGACTTCAACATTCAACGAGCCGGACCTTACTACGCTAAACTTTAATCGGCTGGATGGGTGGCAGAGAGTCTCCTTCCTGCAGCAGGTTTTCTGGGCTCGTTGAAAGGAGGAGTACCTCACGCTGTCGCAGCAGCGTTCCAAATGGCGCACCCCTGGCCCTTTAATTGCTGTTGGAGACATAGTCCTGGTGAAGGATGAAAATCTACCCCCAATGAGGTGGCCTCTGGCCAGGATACTGGAGCTAGTTCCTGGGCGTGACGGAGTGAACCGTGTAGCCGTTCTCAAAACAGCGGTTGGAATGACTAAGCGTGCGGTGTCACGGTTGTGTCTGCTGCCTGTCAAGGATTCGGTTGAAGATCCAGCCTTCAACGGGGGGAGGATGTTGAGCCAAGCAGAAAAGGGCGAAGCTGCGTAAAATAAGTTACATATATTATAAATCTGAGTAGCGGCGGCGGCTTATCGGCAGTTCTGGTTTTGTTTACGGCTTATCGGCAGTTCTGGGGTATGGGGATGCGACGATGAGTCCTTCCAGTTCAGCTAGTTTACAGATGAATAAAAGTGTGGTGACGCGACGCGGAATTTAAATTGTTAAACCCTTGCAGAGGGTATTATAATTTTGGTCAAAAGGGTGCAACGCAGTGAGGGAGACATCTCCGACCATTTATACATCTCCGATGCATAAATTTTCTTGATCCTGTTTCTACGCAAACTTGTCTCTCAGTTTTGAAGCTATCAAGTTGAAACTTTGCACACATCTTTCTCTTCCTTGCTGGTAGTATATAAGTCGGAACGCCCGGTATCGGTCGACTATATCCTATAGCTGCCATATAACTGATTGATCGGAAATGCCATAACTTTGGTGTTTTTTAAGTTAGAGAGTTGGGACTATCCACGCATAATATATTTGACAAAAATATCCAAAGTAAAAATATCACAGTATATCAACTTTCTTGTTTGTTAATAGTTTTATGAAATCTCTCTATGTCAGAAACGCCATTTTTACTTGTGGTTATAGTTATTAATACATCTTCTGATTGCAGCCAAAGTTGCAATGCTGACCACAAAAATTGCGGAGTCTTTGTCAGCTTTAATTTCTTTTGGTTTACCCATTTCATTAAATATCCTGATTAATGCCCTTTTGGCTTCTAACCAACCCTACAAAAGGACAATTTCCTTGAGTTCAGCGAATGTTTGGACATCTGTTAATATTGTACTGGTTTTTATAGCTACGGTTAAGTTATTTGGGCTAATAATCTCTATATAAGCATTTTAAAATATTATAAAGTTCAGTTCACAAGGACAAGGACACACTTTTTTTGAAGCATAAATATTCTTTAATTAATTCTTTTGCATATTCATGGGTCATTTCTTTATAAATTATTTTAAGGTTGGTTTTATGAAAATTGGGTCAATTTAACTTAATTTTAATTTCCTCTATAAAATTCAATTTGTCTATTGTAATAGTTTAAAGGTCTTTCCGTTATTTCTGTATAATTCTGACCGTCTTCTTGGCATTATGTACTGTTGCTATGGTGGAAATGACTGGGTACTATCCGGTGAGTCTCCGGAAAAATGTTCTTCTAGCTTCACTCTTGACAGAGTGAATTTTTCCTTTCCCGGTAAATATTTAATAGTGAATTAAAACTCGTTTAATTTTATTCTCCATCTTTGCAGTTTCATATTTGGTTCTTTTTTATTATGAAGCCAAACCAATGGTCTATGATCGCTTAGAATTTCGAATTTTCTACAAAAGAGATAAGACCTAAAATATTTAATGGCCCAGACTATAGCCAGAAGCTCTTTTTCTATTGATAAATAATTAATTTAAAAAAAAAATTAAAATTGGGTCTGATGTAATGAAAAGTTATTCTCAAATGCTTCTAGACATTCTTTATCTGTTGAATGTATAGTGGAACCTTTCTTTAAGTTTAAAGTCATGGGTTTTGCAATTTTGGCAAAATCCGGTATTAATTTTCTACAAAATCCACAGAAACCTAAAAATTATTTTATCTCTTTTTGGGTATTGGAAATTTTTGTATTGCCTAAATTTTTTTGGGGTGAGGCTTTATTCCTTTCTGTTCCTCTAATTAAGTAGAAAATACAATTATTCATTATTTATTCAGTATTTTGCGCATTCTTCAGACCCAATGACATTTGTGTGTATTCGTAATGCCCATTTTTGATTGAAAAAGCTGTTTTTAAAAAAGAATTTTCATCCATTTTAATTGGAAAAAAACCCTTGGCAAGGTCAACTGTTTTAAAATATTGACACTTTCAAAGTTTGTAAAGTATTTCATCCATAACTGGTATCGGATATTTATCATCTATACTTATTTCATTTAGAATTCAATAGTCTATTACTATTCGAAATTTCTTTTACCCTGATGCATCCTCTTTCTTTGGGACTATCCATATTAATGAACAATAAGGGGATTTCGATTCACGTATTTATCATTTCTTTAATTTGGACTTCGACTTCTTGATCATAAGCTTGGGGGTTTTTTTGTAAATAGGATCTTCATGTTTGGTTTTGATTGAATGTTTTATAGCACTAGTAAAAGTCTTATTTTCACCTTCCCTGTATTGGATATCACTCAATTTAAATAAAATGTTATTTAATTGAGTTTTTTCTTCTTTATTAAGATGATTTATTTGAAATTTATAATTTTCTTCTAAGTCAATATTATTTAAAAAACAAGAAAGGAAAGCTAACTTCGGGCGGAGCCGAAGTTGATATACACTTGCAGTTCAGTCGCAGTCCGCTAGGTGGCGCCACGCATTTTAAATTATTAGATATATAGGGGATCGTATATAGTCGGCCGATCCTTATGAAATTTGGCATATTGAATTATGTTGTCCAAACAGTAATCTGTACCAAGTTCCAGCTTTCTAACTTAAAAAACACCAAAGTTATGCCAATTCCGATCGTTGTATGACAGCTATAGGATATAGTCAGCCGATCCTTATGAAATTTTGTAGACAAGATTTTGGTCAAATATAACATGTGTGGAAAGCCCCAACCCTCTAACTTAAAAAACACCAAAGTTATGGCATTTCCGATCAATCAGTTATATGGCAGCTATAGGATATAGTCAACCGATCCCGGCCGTTCCGACTTATATACTACCTGCAAAGGAAAGAAGGATGTGTGCAAAGTTTCAACTCGATAGCTCCAAAACTTAGAGACTGGTTTGCGTAGAAACCGACAGACGGACAGACGGACATGCTCATATCAACTCAGGAGGTGATCCTGATCAAGAATATATATACATTATAGGGTCGGAGATGTCTCCTTCACTGCGTTGCACACTTTTGACCAAAATTATAATACCCTCTGCAAGGGTATAATTAAAAGTTATATCTTCAGATGAAGGCGAACTGCGATAATCTTCCAATGTTTCCATTTCGGAATCTTAAAATCTTTGTGATTATACATATATCATGGAAAAAACAAATCCGCTCAAAGTGACTGTTTTCTGTTTATAATTAACTATTGCTTCACATGCTTCTAAATACTCTCTTCCTATCAATATGGCATATTTTTGGGAAAAATTGTGAACCCAAAATGATCGATCGGACAAAGTTTACTTGATTTAAAATTTACGGACTTATTTAATTTAATTACTCCATTAATTGTGTAAACTTCTGACGTTTTTAATGTTTGTGGGAAATTAAAATATTTTAATAGGTTGATTGAACTTCCTGTATCTATTACACATTTAAATGTGCAAAAAAATATGTAAATAGTTATTCTGATATAAGCATGTCTATTTATTCTATTGAATCCGAGGCTATTTGATGAAAATTTTAGATTCCATTTTAGATTGATCGCTTGAATATTCACGCTGTCTTTTTACTGGTTTGTTAGAATTAGTGGCTTTTAAAGAAGATTGTGGCAGTTAATAATTCATAGGATTCTAAGCTCGTCCTTGATTTAAGTTTTGCTGCAAATCCTGTCGAAATTGTTGTTGATTGAATTTTTTTTGGTTGTGTATAGTTACTTAAGAATTATTTTTTTGGAAATTATTATTTCTTTGAAAATTATCAAAAATATAATTTCTCCTATCTTTTCCGTTTTGATTTGAAATCTGTTGCGATTAACTTTATCAGAACCAGATTCATAACAAACTTGTTTTGTTGTGCTACTGGTTTAAGTTTACTGACTGATCGGGCCAATTAGTTGCTGCTGATAGCAGGGACGGCACGAGAGAGACAAAGATATAGAAAAAATAAACAAATTCAATAAATGCTTAACGTAAAAATCCTAATGCGATAATAATCAGGGAACCATGTAAGTGAGTAAATCCATACACACATCCCCTATGTTTGTGGTTTGTGATCATTCGTTTGCGAAAATGCAAATACACGCGCGTATATATGCCAGAAATTACACCAAGAAGTGTAAACGTTATCATACCCACAGCTGCAAACATGGCCGTTCAGGAAGCAGCTATGGAAAGTCAGGATAGGCACAAGGAAGTACTTCTAGCTATACAACAGCTAACCTCTCAAGTTAGGTTAGGTTAGACGGCTGGCTGGTTCCTCCTGAGGAGGCGACCACCACACTAAGATTACATTCGGTCCTTTGTGACACCGTGGGCCGGATCTGAAATTCGCTTTATTCGCGGAGAAGAACTTATGATCTAGCAGTTTCCCCACCCTGAGGCTTTGGTGAATCTTTCTTTCCTATAAGGATCTATTTCTGACATCATTGAGATATTGTTGAGGAACATGTCGCCCAGAGGACTCCGCCTTGGGGCAGTCTCGATGGATTTACCCTTTTTGTAAGCATCCAGCCGATGCACTAAGATTTGGGTGGGGTTAAGAGTTAATCTTTGGTATAGGCGTATGACTCTTTCTAGGGGGTGATGGTTTACCGCTTTGGGTATGAAGACGATTCGCGATTTGAGCCAATGTTTTGGGATTTTGCCTATTGAAAGGGATCTATTAAATATATTTAAGAGCTAGTTTGTGGCAATGTCCCCTGTTTGGTGGATTTGTCAAGAGATATTGTCGGGACATGCCGATTTATAGGGCTTGAAACTTTGTATTGCCTAGTATAGAGTTTTCTGGTCAATATCCACTTTGAAGTTTGTGAAAGTGGGTTGTGGCTAGAGATCAAACCTTCACTTTATTGGTCTTCTTTTTTGAGATAGCCAAGTGTTGTGGCTGAATGGGATAGAATTTTTCTAAGCCTTGCAGCTTGGACTGTATTTTCGATGTCTGAGCAGAGGAAGTTCCATGAGGAGCGCTTCGCCTTGTGGATGGACTTTTTAAATAAGGTCAAAGAGACCTTGTATTTGGTCCAAAGTGTTTCTTCGCTTCCGGCTTTTGAAAAGAGCTCTGCTTGCCGTCTGTGGGGTCGCTAGGCCACCAGGGTGGCCTATTTCGCTTCTTTGGTTTTGTTCTTGGACATGCTTTTTTGAGAGAATTGTTGCAGACTTGAGTTGAGAGAATTCTTGCGCCAGAGTGTTAAGATTATCCACGGTTTGAGGATAGTCAGGTGGCTTTGGTGCAATAGTGTTTAACAGGATTTGATAATACTTGGACCAGTTGGTTTTTTATGGTTTGAAAAACCGCTGGTTCTGTGAATTAGAAATTAAGGAATTTTTCTATGAAAGGAGGACCGATACCCCACCAATACCCCGACCAATATCCCATACCGAACATCTCGATGATATTAGGAAACTTAGGCAAGTCCAAGTATTTTACAATGCTGGACTTGAAGTCCGGTTATCATCAGATCGCACTGGCAGAAAGCGACGGTGAAAAAATACCCCTTTCCGTTAACGAGGGAAAGTTCGAGGTTCGCTACGGTACGGTAGTGATCACCAACCGTTTACCTTCGCAGTGTCGGAATCCCATCCAAATGCGAAAATCAAAAGTTGGAAAGGCCGATTTTTTTCAGGCTCGATGCAGATGCCCTCTCAAGACCATAGCCTAACGTTGTGGTAGAGGAAGAAGCGATCGAAATTACGGACAAGCCTTTGATTTGCTTCCAAAACCAGATAGCTCTGGAGGAAGCACGCTTTCCGTCAAAACCGCATCGCACTCTTCGAAAACAAGAGACGGCATAACATTAACTTCATATGAGATCGCGGACATTATTGTTGCTAAAGGCGTAATGCCATTTTTTGTGATTTGCAGGATGAATTTGCTAGCGGTGATACAGGATGAAATGGTTTGACAATTCCTAGCCACCAAAATTTCGCATTGTAAAAACCGTGTAACGGATGTTTTTGGGGTCGCTGAGAGGCGAGAAGTTGTGATAACTACAGGGCACTACAGCTGATCTGTGAGCTGATCGGCCCAAGAAAATGTGAAGCAGGCTCTCATCGTTAAACTATCGAGCGAAGTAGTCGCTAATTGCAAAACATGCGCTAAGGCAAAATATGACAGGTATCCCAGGAAAATGAGCTTGCTGAAACACCAGTCCCTTCTCAGTCCCTAGGAAAAATGCTCCATATAGAAATTATCTCGACGGACAAAAATTTGCCATGGTCTAACCAATGCCTTTTAAAATCATAAATCATAACATCATTTAAAATCATTAAAATAAGTTCTCAAACCGGCACTTCTGCAACTCATGAATGTTTTCCCTAGAGCCAAGCTTATATATTGGCCATATATCATAAAATAAGCCATCTTTGAACTTGCTACCACCATTTTGACCATGCTGAAAAACCACTTCGGCGTTAGCATCTCAAATGCACCGCTCCTCAACAGTGTATCACTCGGACAAGTAGAACGTTTCCCCATCACTGTGTAAGAATTTGCGACTGTTAGAATGACCAGCATGTTCCCTCAATCGCATATGCGAAAACTCTTAAGCGTTGATTTCGCTCACCTGCCCGACATGCTCCAGCGCCAGAAGCTGAAGATTTTGAAAATATTAAATTTAATGAATTCCAACTAATCAATGCAAACAAAAGGTGAGTAAATATAAATAAAGTACAGGACCAAATCGGAATTTCCACAACTGTCAATCAACTGAGGTCGGCTAACGAATCACAAATGGACACGGGACACCCGTAAGATGATTACAATGGAGCTGCATAATTTAATGCTCAATTAGCTCTTGCTAAAGTTAATATAAATAGCCCCAGCGCACAGTGGTTGATTATGTATGGCGAAGGCGGCCAAAAATAGTTCCAGTTGGAATATGGAGCTCAAAATTTTTGTGCTTCTTTATAGACTCAATATTATGAAGAACATTATTAAACAAAGGCAAAAACAATTCGTTAAGGCCATAAAAAAATACAAAATAACATTTTAAAGCTTTAATTCAATTGCATACTTTCAGGCTCGAAAATTCCTTATTTATTAAATATGTTTTAATTTCATTTTATTATCAATATACAAAATAAAATAAACAATAAAATTATTCTAACAAATCAAAAGCACTTTTCGAAAGAATCGTTTTACATTTGGAGGGTAACTTTCGTTGCCCGGTTATGAAAGGATCTGAAGTTAAAAACAACCGATTTATAAGGTCCTTATTAGTGGCAATACGTGAGGTTTTACGTGTATGATTGAGTCTATACTTCTTAACGTCTTTGTTCCTCGACTCCGCAGCTTCTTCTGAGAGCTCTCCAATGGATACTAATGCATATTGAATAACATCTGGGGCATGAATAAGTATTTTATGCACTGAAGAAGGCAAATAATACCAGGAATACTTTGTTGTTAGTTCCCTTGCAGTATCTAGTGCTAGTTTTCGAAATTTTTTCACATTGATTTTATATCCAGACGACAAGGCTTGCAGTACTGTTGCACATTTTTCAATTAAATGTTGTTCAATGCCTGTTATTTCAGCCGATAAATGAGGATTATTAAAAAATGTTCTCGCAGTGTTGCCGTCATTTGAATTTCCACTGCCACCTGTTCTTGGTTTGTCGACAATAAGACCCATTTTTTCACGAAATTCGGACTGAATATTTTGTTTCCTTCTCTGAAACAGTTCTTTATTTTCTTCCCCTCTTATTTGCCATTGACGGATTTCAAGTTTATATGATACGTGAAGAAAATATTCAAAGAAACGAATATACGCATGTAATGGAGACAATCCAAATTCATACCGATCTGTTCTGACTTTTTTTTGTAGGCATTTGTCAATGTCGTTCATTTCCGTAGGTCTAGCTTGGCATATGTAGCACTTTGAAGATGATGTTTCACTTAAGGCATTGCACACTTTGCCATCCACCATTGTGAGTTGAAGGATATGATCAACACAGAATTTCCGGTTGGTAGCCGTTTTAAGTTCGGTGGGAGTTAGTTGTTGAATTTTGTTTTTAAAATACTCTTCTTCATTTTTAATTAAATTTACTGATTCCTTTTAAAATTGAATGCGAATCGGGCCGCAATAACGGGTAGACGATGGTCGTGGGTTTTTCCAAATAATTTTCTGTTCCTTATCATTATCAGATTTTACAAATAGTTGAAGACGAACATATGATGTCACAAATAAGCAACTGTCTTCCAAATTATTATTTTAAAATTTTTGCTTATATTCGCTGTATCCAGAGCTGCCATCGAAGCCCCATTTCCCTATTAAAGTGAGGTAATTATGAGACTCATCAAGTTTATCTGTTACATCGCTTTGTAACTTTAAAATGCGAGACGCAGTGTGGTCCAATAAGCTTTGTAGCGGAACTTCTATGTCAGATTCTGTAACACTTATTAGTTCTGGATAGCTTTCCTGTTTTCCCTTTAAAATATTATTGTAACAGGGAAAAAATGTTGCCTCTATTTTACTGTTAACAAAGCTTTTGATGTGTTCATATTGCTGTTTTGTCAAATTAGCTTCAGTTATAAGATCTACTACTTCACATTCCTTTGCTGGAAATATCGAAGGATTCGGTTGCCTGCAAACCGAACGTATGTCATCCGCAGCGGACTGATTGACCTCTGATATTTCTGCTATTCTTCGCCTCTTCGTTCTTTCTGAGCACACTGCTAGACTTAATTTTGGACGTCCTCGATCAGATGATTTTCTGGATTGACTTAAACATGAACATAAATTTGAATATATAAATTTTGCTAACCAATCAGAATTTACTTGAATAACTTTTACTTTATTTCTATAGGATTTATTCCACATATCAGCAAACTTTTTGAATAAGTAATCAAGTACTTTCTTAGAAACATTTTCAATAATTTCGTAACCGTCAGATTGAAATCTATGTTGTAGGTCGTCATATACTTTTTTAGCTTTATCAGGAAATGAACCTATTACTGAGCACCACATCTCAAAAATATTTAAACGTGATATTTTGCACTGATATGAATTGCCTGTATATAAAAACAAAGTTAATTAAATTAAAAAATCACAATTGCGAAATTAAGATTTCAAAGCACAAATGAATAAGACGAACACAACAAAAGACAAACTACGCACGAAAACAGCAAAACATAAAATTTGCTCGAACACAAAAAATGGAATAAGTCAGAAGGTTGCAAAAAGTTGCAGCTCAAATTTAGAACATAGACTAAGAAAACATTCACTATTATTAATAAATAAGTTTCATTAAAGGGAGAGACGGGTAACACAACTTTTTCTTTATCTTAATTCTATGTATGCACAAAAATTCGCCACTCGTCAGGTCACTAATGAAACACTAACTTTAAAACAATAACACGACACATATTGACATAAAAATTACTCCGTTTTATAGTACATGCCTTTATTTTCATAATTCATTTTATTTGATTATGATTGACCACGATTTACTATTTTAATTAAATTTTTTCGAAGGAGCTAATTTTTAAGCTGCGTTCACTGCAACGACCACGAGTTTTGTTTGTCTCTCTTCTCCCGCTATTCGTACAGCGAGGGAAAGGGACAGAACGAAAATGAAAATACCGTTTGTTTTATTGATCTGTTAAGAAATAATTTTAAGACAAAAAATGGAAAAGTTCGGACTGTCGTTTTTTTATTTTTGGCCTATGGAATCAACCACTGTGCAGCGTACTAGATCATGCAGACCTGGAAAGTGTGTGGATGGATGAGCCCATTGAGACTGCGATTAAAGACGAATTGCGTCCGTAGCGTCCGTTTAAATCCTAAAATCCGTTAACACTTTACACTTTATTATTGAATTTCCCAAAATAAGTAGTCGCTAGTCGCTAATGGCGCTAAGAGGATCGTGCGTGCGGGAGCTCCACGCTGAATACACTGCCCATTGCGAGATCCAGCAAAGTGACCTGCATCCCGTTACTTATTTTGATGATGGGATTGTCATTGTAAACGATCGCCCGGCTCGCGTGAGTGACCTCATCACCTTTACCGAGATTGCCACGGTCAACGAAACCCGATTTGTCAACGTTTGTGGGGGTCGCTAGTTGGATCAAACCCAAAACAAAAAAAACAAGAAAGAAAAGCTAACTTCGGGCGGAGCCGAAGTTTATATACCCTTGCAGTTGAGTCGCAGTCCGCTAGGTGGCGCCACGCATCTTATATTATTAGATACATAGTGGATCGTATATAGTTGGCCGATCCTTATGAAATTTGGCATATCGAATTATTTATTAACCATGGTAGATATATGGTCGGTAAATTTAAGTTTCAAATCTAATAGGACATCTAGATCGTTAACCTGAGTTAATCGTTCTAAGGCGTTCCCATAGAGAAAATACATAGCCTGGTGAGGACTAGATCGTTAAAAAGACATAAGTTTACATTTCGATCCATAAAGCTTTAGGTTATTTGCTAAACACAAATTTTGAAGTTTATCCAAATCGGATTGAAGTCTAGACTGGGCACTAGTGAATTTATACTAAAGGCATAGCTTAACGTCATCAGCGTACATAAGTACAAGTGAATTAGTTAAGGCAAGGGGCAAGTCGTTAATAAACAATGTAAAAAGTAGGGGTCCAAGATGGCTTCCTTGGGGCACCCCAGATGTGGCGCGGACTATACGCGAGGTAACATCTTTAAAGAAAACACGTTGGGTAGCTCGATAAGTAGCTCGAAATCCAGATAAGAAGATCAGTTGGGAATCCCAAAAGACTGAGTTTACTTATAAGAAGCGAATGGTTAACAGAGTCAAATGCTTTACTGAAGTCTGTGTATATTACGTCTGTTTGTAAGCCATTCCGGAAGCCATCCGTGATGAAAGATGTTAGCTCCAATAAGTTGGTAGTGGTGGAGCGGCGCTTCATGAAGCCATGCTGGCACGGAGTTATTATTGAACTACATACATAAGTGTTGCAAATGTGGAGTGATAAGTTTTTCAAAAAGCTTTGGAGTTGCTGACAATTTAGAGATGCCTCTTTAATTCGCAGCGTCGGATTTTTTCCTTTTTTTATGCAACGGAATAATGAAGGATTCCTTCCACATAAGGGGAAAGATCGAAGTTTCCAGCGATCGATTAAAGAGTTAAACAAGCGGTTTGCACAGAGCCTCGGCGCAGTTCTTCAGAACACAGCCTGGTACTCCATCAGGGCCTGGCGAATACACGGGCTTGACCTTAAAAAGATCCGATAACACACCACTTTGATCGAAAGATGGGCGAAATATAAGATTGGCTGATTGGATATCATAAGTGTAAGGCTGAGCTGAGCTGCTGCTAGGTGAATACGTAGTTTGAAAAAACTGTGCAAAGAGATCGGCCATTGCCTGATCAGTGTTCGCATAAGAGTTTTCAAACGTAAGAAGTGTTCAAGCATTGAACACGATAAGAATTCCAAACATAGAATGTAGGAGATCGGACCCATGTGAAAAGTGATTAACAGCATGGTTTGAAAGACGATCTCCTGCAGTCTAACCAAATATTTATGTGGTGCACTTGAAGCACTTAAGAAAGGGTCACATAGCATGTCAGCGAGCAGTCCGTTGATAAGTAGTTTTAAATAGATTTAAGATTTTCATGTATGTTTCTTGTAAGAGAATTGTAAGAAATAAAAACAGTTTTTAAACGGAACTCATTGGAGTAACACCATTATTTAAGGGGCTCCTCTTAACAAGAAGTGATAACGAAAATTGATAATTTACCTTTATCGATCAACAGTACCCATACATATATATTTTCATTACGTAACAAAACATCCATTACCCCACTAAAATTATTAGGCAAATTTAAAGTAACAATTATAATAATCGTTCAATATCATGGCGGTTAGACGAAGTCTAGAAAATATCCCTGCATTGTCACAGCCCAGGGAATCTCATACTTGCACCATTTGCAATGAAGCTAATGAGGAAGCAGAATGGACTATAACCACATGTAGGCATCAATTCCATTTGAGGTGTCTCACAACTTTGCTTAAAACAAACGCCACTTGTCCACTCTGCAGATGAGTAGAAGCGAATTAGGGAATCCTGAACCAGGTGAGGCCCGACAGTTGATCGAGGTAGTGCCATCGATTAGCAATAGTCCGCGTACAGGCACCGTTCCGCGTACACGTCCTCAGACCAGGCAGGGCTCTCGTAATAATCGAGTTGCCACCACCAGGGTAACTCGGAATACCATGCAGAATCACGAAAGGGCGAACCATAAGCGAAGTTCTTCAGCTGGCAACGGCGTCTCAGAAGAGCGGGTACACCAAATAATAGCAGGGGCCATAGAATATCAGATGTCGAGCTTGGTAGCGTTAATCTCTAATTAAATTAGTGCCACAATGGCAACTTTAAATTTGGGTCCAAGTCGCAGAGGATCACGGGGTGAAATTCCACTCGAATGGGATAATGAGGTACCCAGTTTTGTGTCTAGGAGTAATCCACCTCGCGATAATTTCCGAGAAAACTTTCCGTCAAGAAATCGTTTAAGCAATCACTCAGTAGACAGACCAATTAGAGTATCTAGTGTAATTTCGAACTGAAACCTCAAATTTAGCGGTTCCAATGGGGAAATCCCTATCGAGGATTTTTTACATCGAGTGAATATTTTAACCACTCAGTGTCTAGATGGAAATTATGATTTGCTGTTTCAATTTGCAAACTTATTATTCACGGGTCCGGCATTGAAGTTTTATTGGCGAGTACATCGGTCTCCCGATCTCACAACTTGGTTTTGTTTGTGTGACCGACTAAATCAAGATCAACGATCACACCGCGATATCAAAAAATTAGGGCGGAATTGAAACACGAGTTGTTGCATGTTCCAACACCAACCTTGGCTGCGTTACGCACTGAATGCTACAGGCATGAATAATTTTTCAAAGGATTTCGTAATAGAGCCGTCCCGCGAACAAATACTCGACCTTCGCTTTACGAAATTCAATTCATTAACCAGACGGAGGAGGATTTTGATGGCGACCAGGAATCAAATGATGTTTGTGCCATTCGTTCGACGGACAAAATTAAATGTTATCAAGATTGTTTAAAAACACGTCGCATATTTTGTTATGGATGTGGGTCGATTAACACTTATAAGCCCAATTGTTCGAAATGTCATCCCGGGTCGAAAAACCGATCTCGGGTTATTCGCCAAAACCATTAAGCGAATATCCTTTTCAAATCTCGGAACCAATCAAATCAGAGCTCGATGAAGACGAACTTAACATAAGCCCTATCAAATTTACTCCCTATCATATACGTTTAGACAAACTACTATCTGACGGCGAAAGTAAGGACAGTTTAACAGCCTCAAGAGTTAAAAGTCATAGCGCTGAGCGCATTCAAAATTATTTTAGCAAATTCAGAATTTCATTATCTTTAGTGGGAAATATAAGTGAGATTAACCAAACGGAAGGGGAAACGAAAAAAGACAAAATTCACCTTACCCTTTCGGAGAAACGTCGTTTAAAATCGGTAATAAATTCTTTTCCGTCCTTTGAGGTAGACGGGTTAGGGAAAACTTCTCTGGTAGAACAGGGGAGGCCAAACCTATCAAACAGAGATTTTTTTCGTTATCCCCTCCCCAACTTTTATGTGAAGAAATTGATAGAATGATCGCACAAGATGTAATTGAAAAAGCACCTTCATCAGCGTGGTCATCACCAGTAACGCTGTTAGTAAAACCAAACAAGGTTCGATTCTGTCTAGACGCAAGGAAACTAAATTCAGTCACCATAAAAGATGCTTATCCGATGCCTATTTTAGAAGGGTTGTTGAGTTGATTGCCACCCGTGCACTATTTTTCGAAAATTTATCTCAAAGATGCCTTCTGGCAAATCGAGTTAGATTCTCAATCAAGGGCGAAAGCAGCGTTCACAGTCCCCAATCGACCGTTGTATCAATTCAAACGTATGCCATTTGGATTGTCCAATGCGCCACAGACTCTTTGTCGACTAATGGATGTGGTGATTCCATATAGTATAAAATCTCATGTTCTGGTTTACCTTGATGACTTATTAGTTCTATCTTCAACATTTGAGGATCATCTGAAACACTTGGCCGAAGTAGCTGTCCAACTTCGAAAGGCGGGGTTGACTATAAATGTCGCGAAAAGTCAATTTGGCTTGAAACAAGTACAGTACTTGGGTTTTATAGTAGGAGAAGGAACGTTGCAAACCAACTATGAGAAGGTTAGAGCAGTAGCCGAATTTCCCGTTCCCAGTACTCTGAAACAGCTAAGGCGGTTTTTGGGAATGACTGGTTGGTACCAGGGGTTCTTATCCCAATACTTCACCGCAATATTTCCACTAACGGAGCTCTTAGGAATGAAGGCTTTCAAATGAAATGAGAAAGCTCAATCCGCATTTGAAGAAATAAAAAAGAGACTAGCACCTCTATTAATGCACCCCAATTATGAAAAGCCTTTCATTGTCCAATGAGACGCATCTTTTCATGGAGTGGGAGCGGTACTCGCTCAGTCAGATGACAACAACATAGAAAGACCAATTGCCTACATGGCAAAGAAATAAAACAAGGCTCAACGTTATTATATCGTAAACGAAATAGAGTGTTTGGCTGTTGTTTTGGCAGTTTTAAAGTTTTGAATGTAAATCGAAGGGCATCCTTTCAAAATTGTTACTGATCATGCCAGCTTACGGTGGTTAATGAACCAGACCGATCTTAGTGGTATTTTGGGCCGATGGGCACGCAAATTACAACGATACACCTTTCAAATTGAACATCGAAAGAGATCGCAGAATATAGTTCCCGATGCGCGTTCTCGTTCTTTCGAAGAAGCGGATCTGGTAAATGCTATTGAGTTAGAGCTTTCCCCAACAATTGATTTACGTCAAGTGCCTTTCAATCCGAAGAATACACAGCACTAAAAGACAAGTTTATCGAAGCCGGATTACCCGACTTCCAGGTTATCGACAATTTCCTTTACCATCGAAATTGCTTTTCCACAACTGGAAATAGAGATGAGGTTTGGAAATTGTACGTTCCAACCGCCCTGCGAAAGGATGTTATCTGCTCTAGTCATGATCAGCCTTCTTCGGCACATGGGGGCGTAGTCAAATGTTTGGAACGTATCCGACGAAATTTCTTTTGGC
Source organism: Drosophila ananassae (assembly GCF_017639315.1). Classification (NCBI taxonomy): domain Eukaryota; kingdom Metazoa; phylum Arthropoda; class Insecta; order Diptera; family Drosophilidae; genus Drosophila; species Drosophila ananassae. The sequence continues at coordinate 30,319,579 of NC_057927.1, forward strand.
CAGGAATGGCTTCAGACGTTCGGCAATATATTGCAAAATGTGAATTGTGTAGGACGTCAAAGTTTCCAAATCATAGCCAAAGACCACCTATGGGAAGACGATCTGTCAGTGAACGACCTTTTCAAAGATTTTATATAGATTTTATAGGGCCTTTTCATGATGGAAAATTTTCATCATACTTGATCACTTCTCCAAGTTTACTTTTCTAAAGCCAGTTCGGAAGTTTTCGTCCCAGATTATTATCGACTTCTTAAAGGATGAGATCTTTGCGTGTTTCGTAGTTCCCGAATCCATTGTAAGTGACAATGGATCGCAATTCAAAAGTCATGAGTTTGCAGCATTTCTTACTAAGTATGGAATAATGCATATCTGCACTGCGTCGTACGCCCCTCAAGCTAATGCCGTCGAACGAGTTAATCGCTCCATTAACGCAGCGCTCCGAACCTATGTACGTCATAATCAGAGAGAATGGGATATCATCCTTCCCAGTATAAACTGCGCGTTGAGAAACTCCATACATCAATCAGTCGAAACTGATCCTTACCGCATTGTGTTTGGTCACTACATGATAACGCATGAAAAGAATTAAACGTTGCTTAGGAAGTTAGATCTGTTAAATAGTGGAGCAGGACATATAGATAGAGAAGACGAATTTACAAACATTCGTGCTGATATTGGGAAATACTTAAAACGGGCATTCTTGAAAAATAGAAGCACGACGATCTGAGAGCAAGACCAAAATCGCTTGAAATAGGGGAAGAGGTTATTAAACGAATTTTTCAGCTTAGTAATTTGGCATCGAATTTTCATGCTAAATCCAATCGGCACCAAAGCCAGGATAAAACAGAAAGTTGGCTCTGCCATTTATAGATTGGAAGACCTTAAGCGGAAGGAGCTAGAAAAATTTCATGCTAAGGATATCTGGAAGGCCTAATTCCAACTCGCCGACCTTTTTTTTGCAGCTTTTATTTAGGCATGAATACCATTATATTTACGACCCGTCGCTAAAATTGAGCCGGTAACATCAACCCCTCTGCCTGTGGAGTCTTGGATTTTTTTATGTATTTTTTTTATATAAAAAAAAAATAATTATAAATAACTCGTAAATACATTATTAAATATCCCTGCGAGAGAGGACAAAAAAATCCAGATGAGCCTGCCAGGTTTAACGTTTTTGTCACCAACCGCGTGTCAAACATCCTAAATCTGACGAATTTCATGGAGTGGCGTTATGTGCCTACGTCGAAAAATCCTGCTGACATCTCATCTCGTGGAGCCCTCTCTACTGAGTTGATCGGGTCCAGTTTATGGTGTCAGAGGCCGCCCTATCTTTTAAAGATTTCATGAGCACAACCTGCACGCTGGACATCGTTACTGGCGATGATACGTTCTCAGTATTGGCCGATTATGGGGAGAAAAACTGTGCTCAAGGCCACAAATAAATGCGGAAGATGTTTTCGGGCGAAGCCTCGTTTGTTGGAGCATGGAGCATGTAAAAGACTTCGATGTAACCGGCATCGATTTTTGAGGTTCTTCTATAAGACGGAGGTTCGCAACAAAGCTCCCATAAAATGTTACATCAGCGTTTTCATTTGTTCCGTCCATTTAGAGCTGGTAAGGGATCTGTCCCCCGCCACCTTTCTGCATGCACTGAGGAGATTTCTTTCTATCAGGAAGAAGTCTCGACAGATCTGGCCCGACAACGCCACCAATTTTGTTGGAGCCAAAAGTCAGTTGAGAGAATTAAAGAGACTATTTGGGATAAGAAGAGAGCAGTCTTGGATTTTGCCTTGCAGAGTCCATTGAATGGAAGTTCATTTCTCCCAGTTCTCCCCACCTTGGCGGATTGTGGGAAACTGCTGTTAAGACCTCCAAGTGTCATTTTTACAGAATCGTGCTGTACTAAAGGCCGAGAGTGACGGAAATGGTCGTCGGAAATGACGGGGCGTGTCGGGTGGCGCGGCTGAGGACGGTGTCGGGTGGCGCGGCTGAGGACGGCGTCCGAAGCTACAAGGCGGGCAGTCAATAAATGGTGCTTGCTGCCCCTTCATGATGCTGTTAAAATTTCATCTTCCAACGGTGGGAATATGTCGGGTCAAGCAGCCGCCGGAAAGAAGTTTAGCCGGCAATAATTTTTTGAGTTCGTGACGCTACTTTCGTGACTCACATTTATGTTCGCGTCGCCCGCTCTTGTGCATTCGATCGGTTCACAGCATTAAGCGTTGAGCCGCGCTCCCGCGTCTTTTAATTATAATTCGCAAAACCCTACGCAGGTCACATATGCCTATGGTATATATATAAAACAAAATCAATTAAATAAATTTTATTCATACTTAAAAATCTAAAAGTGGTTGTTTCTATTAAAGCCTAGATTTGTAAGATTAAATAAGCTCCCGAAAACGCTCAGTAACTGTACATTTAGAATCACAAGATTATGTGATTATACCTACGTCTTCGCTCACTTACTTTGCTGAGAGCATTTTTTTCTCTCATTGACTGTTTTTGCTTTTTTTATATTTTTTAAGATGTTGCCTCTCACTCTTTTCTCAGTGTGTCCCGCTCTAACGCTGGGGAATATTTTCCTTCGTCATTTTCTTTTACTGCAGGGCAGCTAAAATTTTCGATTTTTGTTACTTTTCAGGCAGCTTCTCTAAGTATACATGTTGTATGGTTAGTGCCGCTACGCATACATGGTTACAGTCTGTCTGTCTGTTTCTACGCAATCTAGTTTCTTAGTTTTAAAACTATAGATTTAGAAATAGATATAGTTATTGTTTTAGAATATAGAAATGCCATAACTTTGGTGTTTTTCAATTTAGAGGGTTGGAACTTTCCACAGTTTTTATTTTCGGTCAACACATTTATTACTGTTTAAGCTCATTATGTATGTACATACAGTATGTACACGGCAGCTAAGCTTTCCATAAAAAGCTTAAAGCCTAGCTTATGTTGAGTACTTAAGCAGACTTGGAACAGTATGCACGTACAAATAAATTAATTGTAAGACTAAACTGAATTCTTTTTTTTTGTAAAACTTTTTTTACTCGAAAAGAAGTTAAAAGAGGTATGTCATCGAATACCGTCACTATCAGCCTATAACCGACTAAGAAGTCATGGCTGAAGGCATCGATCTACACATTTCATAGCTGAGGCGAAGAGGTCTCAACTTTCCATATAACTATACAAGGGAATTATTTTCATAAAATTTTTGTTTTTTAAGCTAGATAGATGGGACTTCGGATCCCATTTGGAGCAAAGTTATTCGGTCAGCCGAATTTCATAAGAATCGGCCATAAGATATTCATAACATGAAAGGAAAGCTAACTTCGGGCGGAGCCGAAGTTTATATTCCCTTGCAGTTGAGTCGCAGTCCGCTAGTTGGCGCCACGAATCTTATATTATTAGATATGTAGCGGATCGTATATAGTTGGCCGATCCTTATGAAATTTGGCATATCGAATTATTTTGCCAAAAGAGGAATCCATTGAAAAAAACTCCCATCCTTCTAACTTTAAAAACAACGAAGTTATAGCATTTCCGATCAATCAGTTATATGGCAGCTATAGGATATAGTCGACCGATCCTTATTAAATTCGACGAATCATATTAATATCTGTACCAAATCCCATCTTTCTAACTTAAAAAACACCAAAGTTATGCCAATTTCGATCGTTCTATGACAGCTATAGGATATAGTCGGCCGATCCTTATGAAATTTTGTACACAAGATATTTTGGTCAAATATAACATGTGTGGAAAGTCCCAACCCTCTAACTTAAAAAACACCAAAGTTATGGCATTTCCGATCAATCAGTTATATGGCAGCTATAGGATATAGTCGACCGATCCCGGCCGTTCCGACTTATATACTGCCTGCAAAGAAAGGAAGGGTGTGTGCAAAGTTTAAAACTGAGAGACTAGTTTGCGTAGAAACGGACAGACGGACATGCTCATACCGATCCAGGAGGTGATCCTGATCAAGAATATATATACTTTATAGGGTCGGAGATGTCTCCTTCACTGCGTTGCACACTTTTGACCAAAATTATAATACCCTATGCAATGGTATAAAAATCGGAATCATATAGCTACCATATAACTAAACGATCAAAAATCTTTTTAAGATGCTTGTAACTGTTTCAAATATTTTTATTAAAAAAATTAATTTGATGGTGAAATTCTCATAGGCATCGGTCATCTATATACGATCCGAAATATATATAATGATATAAGCTTCTGGTTATATCAACTTTAATAATATTTGTTATGAACTAATATGAAAAATTTATTTATTTTAGGAGAGACAAGAGAACTTCATTAAAGCTATTTCAAAAGGATTTAAGGAATCACATTTTCCACATATTGTAGTACTTTGGCGGCGGGATGATAAACACGTAAAATATGAATGGATTTTTGGGATTAGTAGAGGCAACCACTCCGCTCCTGCAGGTTTTGAAAATTCAACAAACCATGAAGTCTCTCGTACAGTAAGAAGGCTACTAAAATCATCAGAAAATTTTAATTATGAAGCTATTGTACAGGTTAGGTAACGAATATAATTAATAATAATTATTAAATAAACCCGTTTTCTTTTTAGAAACTGCTTAACGAACATAGTGAAGGAATAATTTCTAAGTGGTTATCTCGAATGATATATTTAATCGATTATCTATCAGATCAGGTGGAAGATGAGCATTTACTTGCTGCTATGTCACTAATGGGAACTATTGGATTAATGTTAGCCGTTGGGTATTTACTAATGTATTTTGTGCGAATGGAAGAAGACAGTCTTAGGGCCCAGGGATTTATTTTGAGCTATCAAGGTAAGTTAAAAGCTATAGATATATTAAAAAAATGAGTGTATACTATAATATATGAATATAAAATCAAATGATAAAGACAGGCTTTTACATAAATATAAAAGAACTTGCAGAAGCAAAGATTTTACAAGATACTTAAAAGGCAAGTTAAATTTCAACTAGCTTCTTTTCTTTTTTTTCTCTCTCTCTCTGAAAATTGTTAATTATTGAATCTTCTTTATTCGCCATGTCTCGATAGAGTTCCAGGCTGTGTGCTAATATACTGTGCCAGGGCTCTGTGCAAACCACTGCATAAACTTTTCAACTTATCTTTGAAAACTTCGATTTTTCCCTTAAATGGAAGGAGTCTTTCATAATTCCTTTGCATAAAATAGGAAAAAAATCCGATGCTGCCAACAACAGAGGCATATCTAAATTGTCAGAAGTTGATATTAGTCATAGATGGCTTCTGAAAAGGACTTGAAACTGATGTTGTTTACACATTGATTCAATTAATCACTCACTCTTGTTAAGTAAACTGAATCTTTTCAGATGGAGGAACACAGGGAGTTTTATTTAAAATGTTAATTTCCGCTTAGTCCGTTCTACATCTGAAGTCCATCAAGGAAGCCATCTCGGGCCTTTACTGTTTACTCTTTTTATACCCTTGCAGAGGGTATTATAATTTTGGTCAAAAGTGTGCAACGAAGTGAAGGAGACATCTCCGACCCTATAAAGTATATATATTCTTGATCAGGATCACCTCCTGAGTCGATATGAGCATGTCCGTCTGTCCGTCTGTCCGTCGGTCCGTCTGTCCGTCTGTCCGTCTGTCTGTTTCTACGCAAACTAGTCTCTCAGTTTTAAAGCTATCGAGTTGAAACTTTGCACACACCCTTCTTTTCTTTGCAGGCAGTATATAAGTCGGAACGGCCGGGATCGGTCGACTATATCCTATAGCTGCCATATAACTGATTGATCGGAAATGCCATAACTTTGGTGTTTTTTAAGTTAGAGAGTTGAGACTTTCCACACGTGTTATATTTGACCAAAATATCTTGTGTACAAAATTTCATAAGGATCGGCCGACTATATCCTATAGCTGTCATAGAACGATCGAAATTGGCATAACTTTGGGGTTTTTTAAGTTAGAAAGATGGGATTTGGTAGAGATTCTATTTTGGGAAAAACAATCTGATTTGTCGAATTTCATAAGGATCGGCCAACTATATCCTATAGCTGCCATATAACTAATTGATCGGAAATGCTATAACTTCGTTGCTTTTCAAGTTAGAAGGATGGGACTTTCTGTGCATTCTAATTTGGGCCAACTTATATGATCTGCTAAATGTCATCAGGATCGGCCGTCTATATCCTATAGCTGTCATATAACTGATTGATCGGAAATGCTATAACTTCGCTGTTTTTCAAGTTAGAAGGATGGGAGTTTCCATGGATTCCTCTTTTGGCAAAATAATTCGATTTTCCAAGTTTCATAAGGATCGGCCAACTATATACGATCCGCTATATATCTAATAATATAAGATGTGTGGCGCCACCTAGCGGACTGCGACTCAACTGCAAGGGTATATAAACTTCGGCTCCGCCCGAAGTTAGCTTTCCTTTCTTGTTATTAATGACTTGCCCCAGCTTTAACGAATTGATGTACACAGACGAGGTTAAGCTTTGTCTGCAATACAAATCCTGTTCTGCTCAATGCAGACTTCAGCCCTATTTTAATAATTTTCAAAAATGGTGTTTAGCTAATGTTTTAATACTTCATCATTCTTGCCCTCTCCAAACTACATACTGTTTCTTCAGGATTGCCTTAGAAAATGTAATTCAGGGTAATGATCATGACTTTGGACGAAAAACTTAAATTTTTTCAACATATTTAATCAATAGTTAATAAAGCTAAAGGTATTCCTTTGTATCATAACAGACTCTTACTAATAAACTAAATAATAATAAACCCTTCTTAAAAAATCGTAGAACTACACTGGGTGTTATTTTTCTACTTTACCTCCTTAATGGTGATGTAGATAATCAGAACTTACTAACACGCTCACAGTTTAACGTTCCGAATAAAATTCTTCTTCGTTATCTTTATAATCTATAAAGATTAGAATCTATTACTAACCTATATATATTTCCTCGATTCGAACCGTCCGTTATGCGGAGGCGTCTCTCGGTCGGTAGAAGGTGGGCTGTACAAATTAAGATTCCTGCGGGTTCCAGCGTAGTGGACGAGGCTTCCAAAGATGCAGACAACCGGGATCCCGGTTGCACTCCTTTTACGCGTGCTGTGGCGAAGGCCAGCGGCAATATGCGTATAGTTGCTTGAGGAGACTCGACGGAGTCTCGATCAATAGCCTGGAAGTTTCCCACTCGAAACTTATCCCACGTGGATAAGAAGTCAGTCAAAGAATATAGTCGGATGCTTCTTTATTTTAGTGCGTCTCGATTGACCGCTTATCTCTAACTAAAAAACTATCCTACTGTACCCTTGGTCCACGCTTCAGACAAAAAAAACCAATTCTCTTTTGAACTTCAGCTCGGGTGCCGTTGGAGCTTATCGGCAAGTAAGACCGCTAGCCTAGGCAAAAACTATCAATCGTATGATTCGTAGCGATGATGCTCTAATTCACCAGAGCAGCATCTACGCATACCTCGAAACGGCACTACTTTAAGAAGTCAGTAAATAATAGCCGGTTGACTATTGTTAACTACTCCCTCCTTTTAAAATACGGACGTCCTCGGCTATTTCCATATCCGCAAGGGCTTGTTTGACAGGAATTAAGTCTCGTCTTAGATTCTGTTGCGCCAGCAAGAGAATGGTTCAATGACGTTTTTAAGTGTGGAGGTCATCTATGACCAACAAGGCTTCTTCGTTCCAGCTTAAGGGCTTGATGCATTCCGGATAACGAGTGGTGTCATTTTACACTGAGAAATATCAGTGACGCAAACAAAAATATTGAACCCTCGTGTATTCGAAGTTCGTCCGATGCTCCCTAATCGGCTGCCAATCCCGGCCTGCTGATAGGCCGATCCTCATTTTTCCATGGTTTGAAGTGTACTATGGTATGTAGGTTTCGCCAGCGTCCCTTTGGTAAATTATGCAATCGGTGGGCCATTGCGAAAGGAAGCTCCTGTACTAAACTAGCTGCATGGACCAACAAACTATTGATTTTCTTAAATTTTAAATAAATTACCAAGTGTAGAAGTTTACATATTTTAAGACATTAATTTGACCTTTTACGGTCATTATATAAACTTTGCAGAAACCTCTTCAATATCGCCTCTAACAAAACAAACAAAAGTGTTATGCTAGAAAGTTATTATTATTATCTTATTATATCAGGCTATGGCAATTTTTAAATTAATTGAAAGGTTGGCTAGTTTCACGTCGATCTAAACAAGAGTTCTATCTTATGTTGTCCTTGTGAACCACCCTCCCCTTTACAAGAACCGTGGTCCCCAGATCAGCTTAAACTACGTTCTCTACGTATAGTGGGGTAGTTTTGTCTCCTAAACGTCTGTTGGATTTTACCAGGATCGTATCGCCTACCTCAAAACCTCTATTTTGCCGAAACGGATTATTTCTGCCTAGCTGCTCCTGCTGCGCTTTCGTAAGCTTTTCAACTATGTCCGGAGCAAGGTCAAGGCTTTTCTTCGTTACAGAGTGATATGTTCTATTATATTCTATGGCTGCTTGGAGAAACAGTTGGACAACATCATCTATCTTCCGCTGTAGCTTCAAACACCTGGCTATCTCTGATAGAGTGCTGTGAAATCTTTCCACCTGGCCGTTTGAAGTGCTATGCAATGGAGGCGCGCTAACCATATCTATCCCGTATTGTCCTTTCAGTAAAGATCGAATCGTAGCAGAAGCAAAGGCAGGCTCATTATCGCAGTATATGGTCCTAATGCTAGGAAAAACATTTACCAACTGCAAAATGGGAGACTTAACATCTTCAATGGTCCGCGAGGAAATGGGCTGCACCAAGGAGAACTTAGAAAACTTGTCAACTGCCGTGAGGAAATATTTCCCGGCTGTTGAGAAAATATCAATATGTAAAATTTCTCCTACGCGCGTGGGTATTGGAGTCACTCCAAGCTCTTGTTTTTTTGGATGCCTTGCGTACTTTCCATTTGCTCGTCCCTTCTAGCAATGTCTGTCACCCAATATCTGCAGTACCAGAATTTGGTAGCGGGAAAAAGCCTCACTAATTTATCCTGAATATAGGCCAGAGTCGGCAGCTCGCAGTGCATTGCATTTACCACGTTAGGAGTTACAACATCCTTTATCTGATCTATCAAACTCTCCTTACTGCTAAATGAAATAAGGTGCCGTGTCTTCGATCCAAACAGTATAAATGTCCTGCGATTCGGGGTGACTGTTTCTTCCAGAATTATCTGGTTCTGGTAGCAGTTGACCGGTTTGTCACTAGCTTCGATAACATAAGTTAACGACTCTTCGCTGTGTACCGTCGCGACATCAGACTCTGGCTCATTCTGCAAAGCATAAAAATTCTGGCGCGACAAGGCGTCCGCTACGTAATTCTCCATTCCCGGCATATAAAGAACCTTAGCACCGCTCTCTTCGATACGCGCTTTCCAGCGCTTAATCTTAGAGTTCGGGTTTTTATCCGAGACTGCAAATGTAAGCGGCTGATGGTCAGTGTAGATAGTAATGTCGTTCTTTCCGTACAGGTAATGGCGGAGGGTGTCCAAGGCCCACACAATCGCCAAAAGCTCCCTCTCATTTGTGGCGTAGTTTACTTCCCTGTCCTTCAGCGTTCTCGAAATGGTCATGGTTATCGGTCGTTTATTTTGTGACAAAACCGCACCTATACCCGCAGATGAAGCGTCCGTAGTCAGGTCAAAAGGCCGCGAAAAATCTGGGTAGTGTAGAATTACATCTTCAGAAGCAAGAATACTCCTGAGTCTGTCAAACGCATTGACTTGGGCATCATCAAAATCAACAGGCATATTCTTTGACCGAAACTTGCTAACTTTGCCAGCTTCTCCTTTAAGGATATTAGTCAAGGGCTTTGCTATCGTTGCGAAATCCTTGATAAAACATCGCTAATAGTTCGCAAGCCCCAAGAAAGACCTTAGCTCATAAACGTTACCGGGTGTTTTGAATTCTTTAATGGCCCTCACCTTTTCCAAGCTTGTTCTGATACCCTCTTTGGAGACTACAAAACCAAGATAATCGACACTTGCCATAAAAAATTGAGACTTTTCCCTTGACACTCTCATATTAGCATCGTGCAAACTTCTAAAAACTTCGCCCACATGAGATACATGTTCTTCTTTTGTTCTTGAGAAGACTATAACATCGTCTACGTATACGTAGCAGAAACGTCAGATTTTATCACGAAGTACATCATCTATGGCCCTTTGGAAGATGCTGGATGCGTTTTTCAGACCAAACGGCAGACGGAAAAACTCATATTTTCCACCATTTACCGAAAAAGATGTCTTCTCTCTATCGACTTCTGCAAGATTAATCTGGTGATACCCAGACTTTAGGTCAAGAGTTGTAAAAAAACTTGCCTTTCCTAGATTTGAAAGTATCATGGAAATACTCGGCATTGGGTATTTGTCGGGTAAGGTTTTCGAATTTAATTTCCTAAAGTCAATAACTAACCTTTTATTAGGCGAACCTGAAATATCGGTACCCTTCTTTCCCACAACCCATATAGGATTATTATATTGGGAACTCGATGGTCTAATAATACCGTTCTTGAGCATATCGCTAATCTCCCTATTTACGAACTCAGCAGCTCCCATGGGAAATGGATACATTTTGGTATAAACTGGTTCATTGTCTTCTGTCCGGATATTCTTCTTCCGTATTAAACGGCAGAAGTTTATTCGGGTCAGCAAAGGCATTCAAATTTGAAGATATCATATGCCTAAACTCCGCCTGTACCTCAGGTGGGACAATTATGTCATTGACGTCCGTGAAATTAACTTGCGCGCACCTGTGAAACTGAAGTTTCTCAGAGCCCCCATTAACGATTATAAGCTTTCTATCGAGGTCAATATATGCGCCTACCTTTGCAAGTAGGTCAAGTCCTATTATTCCATCAAAAATATTAAGTCCGGGTAGTAGAAAAAATGGGCTACTTACTCCAAAAATATTCAGGTAGCATTTTTTCTCAATTTTGTTATAGCCATGAATAGAGTTTACATTAAAGGGAGATTGCACAGGAACTGTTTTTGGAACTTCAATATTGTCCTTAATATAGCTTTTTGCTGCCCCTGTGTCTATCAATAAGTTCCTTATTTTCCCTGCTACAGTTCGTTGCACGAACGGGAGCAGGGACGCTCCGCTAAAAAATTAACGTCATCATCTTCATAGTCCGTTTCCTTTCCCTCGTCTATATCTTCTGCTGCGTCCTCGGCTACCTCACTGTACTGCCTATCCGACAGAGATTGTTGTTGGTGTTCCTGAGAAAGAAGATTCACTCTCTGGCGTCTCTGATCCGACATCCTCTGGGAAACCGCAACCCTCTTATAGTTCCCCTGATGTCGACTACTTCCAAACGCCTGAGGCATAGATGAATCCTGAGGAAGCGTTTCTTGGCTTGTCGGATGCCGAAAGTTGGTAGGCTGTCTCAGTCTTGAAGACGATGGATCTACATCCATACTTTCAACGGGGTCACGTGCACCTGTGTTGATTTGATGATGTGCCCGCTCTCTGACGAAAAATGGACTTTTCCCACCATACCTAGCTCGCTGATCAGAATTGCCTTCAGACCACCCCTGGCCAACACGCCCTTGTTGATGGGGCTGCCTGAAGCTTCTTTCCTCAATGGACTTAGCATATTGCGACGCGAATGCATACCGTTCATGGTTGGACTCGAGTTCCTGCGCCAGCGCAAGTGCTGATGGCAAATCTCTGGGTTGGGTTGCAAATAGAATGTCTGTGAGGTTTTTCTTTAAGCCGGAAATGAATACGCGCAGCGCATTTTCCCTATGTGTGTCGTTCATAAGGCAAGCCTGCTGAGGCTCATGTGTCATGGTTGTTTTATTGATAATAAGGGTTAGTTTTTTTTCCACCTCCTCGTAGAACTGGACAATTGACATTGGGCCCTGTCTTAATGTGCATAACTCCCTTTCAAGAAGGTGCAAAGGACGCTTATCTGAATATGTAAAATCAAGGCGGCTAATGATCGCATCAAAATTTAGAACAGTATTAAAGGAAGATAAGGCACGGTTTGCAGCTCCTTTAATACGATTTCGAATTATTAAGACGGCTTGGTGGTGCCTTGAGCTGCCGTCGTAGGGTCTGAATGTTTCATACGTAGCCAGTGCTGCTTGCCGCCAGGAGACATATTCTTCTTCCGAACCAAGAAAATCTGGCAGAGACTTTACGGCATCTAGACCCTCATTACACTCCACCCCGCTTACGATCTTTACTGGCTCGTGCGGTTTTACTTCAGGGATAGATAGTGTTGCCGCCTTAAACTTGTCTGTGGCCTGTTTCAGCTTCTCTTCGAAATCTTCCTTCTGTGCTTGCAGTGCAGCCGTGACCGCAGCACTTATAATTGCTTGTAAGTGTTGTGGGTCCATCGTACTGACGCCTAGTCGCTCACGGTCAGCCCTCTTCTTCTCTAGCACTAGTCTATTAAATCGCTCAATTAAATCGTCCGAATCAGCTCCGGACATTAGAGTATAAACTCCGGATATTAGAGTCTTAGAATATCAATAAAGTCCTCGGTCAAAAGTTAACTAATCAAAAGCGAAACTGTCAACTCAATCTATTATGCTGCTAACTTGGGTTATTGCCGTATTCCCACTTTTTAGTTTTCAGTTCAATTTGGCGATATTGAAAAAACTTCCACTTACATGCTTTATTTTTAGTTCACTTATGTTCAATCCCTCCCGGGTGCTACTGTCTTTTGTACTAGGGTAAATGCGTTCCTTCGCTGCCCAGAGCGTTCCACTCTGGTGTGATGATAATTTTATGTTGAATGTAGAGACTGCGGGTTCATATTGTTACAGCAACCAGTAAGGGTCCTAGATCTAGTTGGGCGCCAATTAAGATTCCAGCGGGTTCCAGCGTAGTGGACGAGGCTTCCAAAGATGCAGACAACCGGGATTCCGGTTGCACTCCTTTTACGCGTGCTGTGGCGAAGGCCAGCGGCAATATGCGTATAGTTGCTTGAGGAGACTCGACGGAGTCTCGATCAATAGCCTGGAAGTTTCCCACTCGAAATTTATCCCACGTGGATTAGAAGTCAGTCAAAGAATATAGTCGGATGCTTCTTTATTTTAGTGCGTCTCGATTGACCGCTTATCTCTAACTAAAAAACTATCCTACTGCACCCTTGGTCCACGCTTCAGACAAAAAAAACCAATTCTCTTTTGAACTTCAGCTCGGGTGCCGTTGGAGCTTATCGGCAAGTAAGACCGCTAGCCTAGGCAAAAACTATCAATCTTATGATTCGTAGCGATGATGCTCTAATTCACCAGAGCAGCATCTACGCATACCTAAAAACGGCACTACTTTAAGAAGTCAGTAAATAATAGCCGGTTGACTATTGTTAACTTACATATGCTATGGAAACCATGGAAAAACAAAATTTTTTTTTTCTGTGCTTAAAACCCAAGCTGAAAGATAATTGTAACGACTTTTTTTTCTAAGATATTTTCTAAGAAAATAGCATAAGTATTCTAAATTTCGTCAAAAGTTAGGACTCAGTGAAGAAGACATCTCCGGCCGTATAAAATATGTATATTATTGATCAGGATCACTTTTTGAGTCAATATAAGAATGTTCGTCGATCCTTTTTTTACGCAAACTGGTCTCTCAGTTTTTGACCCGACACCCTTGCCAGAGACCACTTCTTTAGCGGCAAGTTTTTGTCCTTCACCAGCACGATGTCATCAACCCCTTGAAATAAGACGCGACATTTCGATCGTCGCTGAAACAGGGTTAAATACTCTTTCTTTCATCTGGACCAGAAATCTTGCTAAAGAACGACGACACGTTTATCCTAGGAGGCCCTCCGTGCAAAAAAATGCCAAAATTAACAAAAAATTACATCCAAGTCAACGGGGTTCTCAGAGAAGGGGAATAACGGCCTCGAAGCAATCACCACAGCAATATTATAAACAAGCGTCCGCCTTTAAAACTGCCGTCCCTACGACCCTGTAAAAATTATACTTTGCTTGTAGCATGATTAATAAAAAAAGATACATTAATGAATAACGAAAACTAACTGAAGTCTAGTATAAGTTAGCATAGGGCGGAGCGGGAGCGAAATAAAAACTCAGTTGCGCTCTCTTGCGAATTCGCCCCGCTTCGCCGCAATAGATAAGCTATGCTGAAGTTTTATTATTAAATAAATATCGAATTATAACGTATAACGTGCTATAACGTAAAAATGCACGCATTTTTTTTGTCGTTTTCGAAAGTTTATAATAGGCTTTTCTTTTAATATTTCGTTGAGATAAAATAATCTCATTTAACATTTTGGCGCCCTCGGGTGGACTGTGTTTATTATAATTTAGTAAATAAAAGCAGCTATTGACAGTGACACATAAAGAATATAAAAAAAACAAAAATAAAAAAAAAAGAGTGGCTCGCGACGGTGTGAACTTTAGAAACAATAAACCAAAAAAAAGGAGAAGAATTTAAAGTCCGCATCACGAAACAAAAATTTTTTTGCCAAATATTGCCAACATAAGTGAACTATTTCCTGTGGACAAAATAAAGACATAAATTATTCCACAATCACTACACTTCGTTCTAGGTATTGCAAATAATTGCCAAATAAAATAGATAAAGTGCAGCCAAAAGTTATTTTATATATTTTGTGCATAAATAATTTGGTGTACGTACAAATAGATGCAGCGGTGAACTTATCGTTTTCGACGCCGTCCGTTATCCTCTGCTGTATGTATGCACGTATATGCATTTTTGGCGCCTTTTGTTTAACGGAATGCCAAGTGACGCGATACCCTACGATTTGGGTGGGCATATTGTTTTCGGTATCATTGGTGACAAAATATTTTAGATTTTCTTGCCTCTCTGGTGAAGCCTTAGGAACTATCAAGGCATTCCAGGTCACCGAGAGTAATTATAAACCAATATCTTTGCGAACCAAAAAGGTCAATTGTTCAGCCTCCCAAAATTTCCCAGCCATCTGCGTCGTCGTTGAGGGGGCTCATCGACACTGTGTCATCGATTTATGGATCATTATTATCCATGGGAGATGATACTAAAATTGCAAACTTAATGATTATACATTTAGTTTTGAGTTGATTAGATCCAGTGACCAGGAAAAAATAGAAAGAGTCACTGGATTATGAGGAATTGCCGCGATGGTCCGATTTCGAAAAAATATTAAATTGTACGTACCCAGCACTTTTCCGTTGAAGAGACTGGCAAACCAAAACAGGAGAAAACTGGGTTTAGAAATCAACTTAATAGAAGTTCGGTGGCTTGCTCCTCTGCCAACACCAAACAAGCTTGCAGTTATTGTAACGCTCAAGACCATTTTTGGCCCAGTGCAGTCCGTTGGCTGGCCTTGCTGTAAAGTTGCAAAGGTTTGAGTTTGTTAAGTTAGCCTCTCTCTTTTAAATTGTCTGCAAAAAGTCACACACAGTTGATTGAAAATAACTTAGAGTTACCAACACCAGCAGAAACCCTCCTCCAGCGTTAATGAATGATGGCCCTTCTTCTCCACATGCTTTCCATGCGTCGTCTTTAGATCATAAGCGTTCAAACAAAAAATGGCGAGCACATATTAGTCCGAGCATTACTTGACTCAGAGTCACAAATGGATTTCATTACTGAAGATCTTGCTCTACGCTTAAAGGTCCGTGGGACGAATCGTGCATGAACTTGCTTGGAATTGGTCAAGTTGATTCACAAGTATAGAAACACCGTGGTGAAATCGACTTTTGGGTTTTGAAAACCATTTCAGGCTCTCACCCTGACCAGTCAGTGAACGTAAAAGAGTGGACCCTACCAAAGAACTTGCCGTTAGCAGACCCATATTTTTACAAACCTCAGCGGATAGATATGCTAATTGGAGCTGAGTCATTTTTCGAACTGTTGTCCGTTGGCCAAATAAAGCAAGGTCCGAACCATCCCATCCTTCAAAAAACTCTCCTTGGGTGGATAATATCGGTAAAATATCTGGCAAATTTCTCAACTCCTCAACAGCCGGTCTCTAGTCTGAAATACCAAGAAGAAATATTAGAATCAATAGACAAAAACTTGAAAAAATTCTGGTCGTTGGAAGAAGTTCCATCTTGTAAAAGGATGTTGTCGCCAGAACAAAAGCTATGTGAGGAACATTATCGGAAGACTACAAGAATACTGCCTTCAGGTCGATTTGAAGTTAAACTTTCATTTAGATCGGATCCAAACGTTTTGGGCAATTCATTCGAGATAGCCAAACGCTGATTTCTGTCGCTCGAGAGAAGATTATCTCGAGATCCGAACTTAAAGAAAATGTATTTGGAATTTATGGAAGAATACGAATCCCTAGGCCATATGTCCCCTGTAAGCAATGAGGTTCTTGCTACTCCACACTACCTAATACCCTACCAGTGTGTCTTACGGCCTCAAAGTACAACGACCAAACTACGAGTCGTTTTCGATGCGTCCTGCAAGACATCCACACAGAAGTTTTTAAATGAGTTGTTGATGGTGGGTCCAACAATTTACTCAACTCTTCTTAGATTTCGGCTAAACAAATTCGCTCTGGTAGCCGACATAAAAAAGATGTATCGTCAAGTGATGGTAAATGAAGCAGATCGACGATACCAGTTGATAGTGTGGAGAAAAGACCCGTCTGAGTCCTTGAAATTGTGCAAACTCAACACCGTTACATATGGCAATACACCAGCGCCATTCCTGGCTATAAGGTGTTTGAAGAGGTTGAGTGAATCGGCGAAAAATACATTCGAGCTGCTAAAGTTATTGGGTCTGACTTTTACATCAACGACATGTTAACGGGTGCTGGTTGC